>NC_034413.1:22674245-22978486 GCF_002078875.1 Numida meleagris
TCAATTTTTTATCTTCTTTTCAGAAGTGGAATAATACTAGTGTTGCCCCACAGAAACAAAGTACTCAAATACAGAGTTTGAGAAAACAAAATGGGTGTCCACTTGGTAAATCAGCCCCATAAAACCTCACTCTGTAGATATACAATGGGGACAGCAAAGTCCTTCTCTTGCAGAATTTTCTGTTGGGAGGACAGCATCGTCCTCAACACAAGCATTGGGTTTCAGCAATTCACAGTCCAGCAGCTGAGGACAACTTTTGTTTTTATTCCATTTAACTCTGTGCAGTATATGGAATCCCAGCAAACTCACAAAATTAATGGAAGTATAATATATTATATTTATATATTGTATTTATATTTACTGTATAGTGTATATATATGTAGGTATATATACACGCACATATAAAGGAAGCCTTCAAAAATATTATGCTCAGAGTAAAGAACAGCAGGAGCAGGATTCAACGTTTAGGACAAGAAGAGTTTGTTCCTGTAATTGCCAGTACACCTTTGTTATGCAATCATTATCATGGTTGCATATGCAAACTCAGCATGTTTCCTGAAATGAACTGTTGGTCATACGTTTGAATTAGAATCTGAAAAGAGACTGAAGCTCCTGCAACATAGCACAGCTCTCACTGCAAAAGTGTATCCTCCATACAGATCAGACAATCTAGAATGAAACTGGGGTGGTTCTGAGCATCATGACAACCATACGGAAAATGGATAGAGGAGAACAGAAGCAGACGAGATTTAAAACAGCAGAAAATCCTACCTGTTTTCAAGACAGATTTCAGTGCAATCATATAAAATATTGCACCTGCAGTGGCAGAGACTGTACCAGTGAGCGTTCTGTCTTGCCATTTCTCTGCTTCCCAAAGCCATTAGGCAATGAGATTTATATTCTTTGTCACTGATCCACACACTGAGTGACACTATTGTGCTATTTTAGCTTGGGATTTTCTGATAAGACACCCTCTAGAAACATCTGGGCTTTAAAACAGATTTCTTATACTCATTTTAATCGGCCTTATGATAGTCTTCAGTGCAAAAAGTACCTGTCACTCAGTCTCAGGTACTTTATCCTTCTCTGCAGCTGCCTGCATCCCAGCAGCAGCCCTGCTGCTATAATTTCACTGGCAAATCACCTTCTCAGTAGCTTCAGCGTGAACTGTCAAAAAGTCTAATGCCCCAAAGGAGACAATTTTCCTTAAGACTAGAATTTTTTTATTATATTTAAATACACAGGAAACATTTTATTTCCTTTCTGTTTTCAGAGCCCTTAGGATTCAGGTCTTCAAGCTTTATTGGGAGCCACGTAAGCTAGAGGCATAGTTTTGCAATGAAAGCTAAGCTTCTCACTTAGCCATGTGACTCAAGCACACAGGGCTTAGAGAAAAATACTGAGAGCTACAGTCTGTTAATGGAAGCTGACAACACTGTGTGGAGCCTGGGAAGGAAGATACTAGATATTCTCCAAGCAGGAGAAATACAAGTCGTTATCAAGGTGAGATTAGAGCAGACAGAGCAAAGTAAACAAAGAGTTTGTAATAGGTACTATATGGAACAAGAGCAGCCGAGCAGATCTCAATGGAATTGTATTGTTTTGGACCGATACAATTTAGAGACAATAAATTAGTGCTCTGAGAATAGGAAGGTGCAGATCTACTGGTCCAGCAGATCAGAAGGTCTCACTGACCCATAAAAAGGCAAAGATGTTGAGGTGCAGATGTAGTGCGAGCAATGCCCAGCATGTCAGCAGCACTGAGGGCAGCGTGCTGCTCACAGACATCATGCTCCGGCCCCAGGGAGCAGCTGGGGGCTCACATGTCTTCCTAAACATGTGTGGTCATGGGCTACAGGAAACGGTTTGGCACTTCTTCGGAGAGCTGCTGTGGAGTAAAGCATGAGGGGAAGCAGACCAAAGGATGGCATTGCTTTTTCTGTAGCCTTAACAATCTGTCAGTGGTTTCATCCTGCACTGCCTAGGACAGCATGCTTTGGCTTATTCCCAGTCTGGGCAAGGATTGAACTGGTAACTCAGATTAAAATGAAGATCAGAGAGCTTCCTCAGACAGCTTCCATAGAAACAAACCACTCTGTCTGCTGAAGGCATTTAATATTTCTGAGGCTAGTGAAAAAGCAGAAGCAAATCAAAATCATGTTTTACTTCAGCAACTAAAATTTCCCATTTAAAACCTGAAACACTGCAGATCCACATTACAGTCCTCCAGGGCTGTAAGAATTTCATCTAGCTTTGGGTAGGATGCACCAGAATGTACCTCTCAAGTACCACTCTGCCCAGAACAGAACTGAGAACAACTGGATTTTCTTTAGGAGCCTGGGCTAACTTTCACATGCTTAACTTCATCTTTAAGCCAGCAGATCTCAAACAGTCCTTTTTAAAGGCTGTTTCTTGCAATTTGATGATAGTTTCATTTCTAAGTCAAATTTCAGCTGAAATCAATACTGTTTCAAGATCTTTGTTGTTCTTCTGTCAAATCTTCCTGGCTATTAGAGCAACGAATGTTTTCACAGTGGTTCTGAAACTAAAAGAGATCTTCCCATTGATTTTGAAGGGCTTTGGTTCAGTTATCCCACTCATTATCCACCAAAATATACACATTTCTTTCTATCAGTAAAAAATGTAATAAAATGTTAAAAAAAGCTGCAAGAGAGAAATAGAAGTTGTTGTGATAGGATATAATTCCTGTCAGACATTAGCCTGATGGGTATAGAAGGAAAAAACATTGTGCCTAGCAGGCAGAATTGACAAAGCAGAGGTTTAGGAGGATTTATAGGCAGAACGCTTGCAGAGCCACATCGGAAGCATTGCCTGAGAAGCAGGATGATGCTGGGGAATGGGGAATGTAGGGCAGCACTTCAGTTGTGGGTTGGCTGGGGTCAAAGCTAGGCTTGAAGGAAAAGGTTCCTGCTGCTGATTAGAAGCCAGTAATTCTTGAAAGCACCAGGATGTTCGAGGAGTCGCTAGCCCAAGCCCAAAGAGGTACCTGTGGAAATGGAGGCAGCTATGCCTGCAACTTTTTTTTCTCCAGGGCTCTCTGGATTCTGTGCAACAGCTGAATTTGCACAGGATTTATCTAGGTAATCACTGTAGAAATTCCACAGACTTGCAATTTGAAAATAAAGTTTTACTTTTAGCATTGCAGGATATTCTTTGTGGGGCTAAGAATTAAGTTGAAGTTGTACAACTTCCTACAGTCATCCTTGCTCAGACAAAGCAGGCTGTGGTCACAGCTGAAGACTAAGGAGTATTCCATGCTATAAAAATGCTGGACTTTAGGAAAATAAGTTCTGAAAACAGTAACTCATGAAACCAAGTAACTCCCATGTCACGCTCCCATTTTGAAGGGAAAAGGAGTAGAGACTGAGCCAGTCTCCATGCCTTGGCAGGGATGGGAAAGCCATCAGCCATTTCCAGAATGGCATCACGTCTCTGCTTGGCACAGTGGCAGCTCTGTTACCAGCTTCATGAGGTTTGGTCATTCAGTTTAAAGTGAGGAACATATCTCCAGCACAACTGTATTCCCCCACCCAAGACAAATCTAAAAAATTATAAATAGAACATTTCAAGTTCACAAATATTTTTCAAAGAAAAGTGCCATAAAAGTAGTAAATTATTATAAATTATTAAATTAATATAAATGCCAAGTTTTGTCTGATTTGAACAATAGTTATGTCCAATTCCCTATTTTTAGAGGGGATTCAACATGTTGAGCTGGAAGCCAGAGCATCTGCCATTGCAAATGTATCATTGGGTAGCTGGTAAAATGCAACAACAAGATATCCTTGTTTAATACCATTCCATTAAAAAAACAAAACAAAAAAATCACACACCTCAATACTAAATGGAAAAGAACATGTAGACATAGTCCCAAGATAAGCAGAAGCATCTGAGACAAAGTCCTGAGCTGCACGTGAAGCTTTAAGAAGGATTTGGATTAAAATGCTCCTTCCCAGATCAAGTCCACAGCAATGTTGTTTAGAAAAATGTTGTGCGACTGTTTGAAATGTAGAGAGGTGCATTAACCAGAAGGGGACTGATGGATATACATTTATAAAGCATATATCAAAGCTCATCCAGTGCTGCTGAGCTAGAGAGAGTTCTTTAATTGGTTTCCAGGGGACTCAGATTAAGCTCCAACTTGGTAATGAAAATACTGTGCAAAAGAATAACTGAAATGAGAAGCCTCCAGCTCTGCTAGGGATATTCTGCAAAGGATAAATACACCTTGCCAGCAAGGCAACCCAAATATTATCCTTTTAACCATGGGTTATTTGTACTGTTAGAACTTCTTCCCCTCACTCACCTCCCAAGCTGCCATAGAGATAGAATCTTCACACCAATATTCCGCTCCATTTTGTTGCAGCAGAGGGGCAGTCTGACACAATGGCGTCTGACGTGGAAGTGAGTATGAAGCAAAGGTGTGGAACTGAAATCTTCCATGCAGAAAAAATGGCACCCTTAGACATTCATCAATGCTTGCTGAATGTTTCTGGAGACCAAACTCTGGATGTGAGCACAGTGAGGTGGTGGGTGGTGCGTTTCAGCAGTGGTGACAATGACAGTAGCTCACCACCACTGGTGCAGACTTTTACAAGTGCAGCATGCAGGCTTTTGCTCATCACTGATGAATACACATTGCTAATGGTAGTGGCTGTGTTGAAAAATGGTATTTTGTAGCTGAGAATTTGCTTTATCAAATAGTGTTATTGTGCTCTTTCTGTCTGTTGTAGTTTCCATGAAAATAAATAGGAAGCATTCCTTTCAGACCAACCTGTGTACAGAGAGCCTATGGATTTCCCAAGGTCACACAAGCATACAGCAGGAGCAGCTGATCCTACACATGCCTGTCACCACGCTCCTGCACTGAGCATCTCTTCTTATTCTCAACAGAACACATGCAAACACAGCAAGTGAAACATCTGTGCTGGGTACACGGGAAGGAACAAAAGCAGGCCAGAGAGAAAAGTGGAAAATTAAGCAGATGAAGAGTTTTCAGTGGTGACACAAACCACATCTAGCAGGGATGCCCTGCATTTCAGTTCAGAGCACAAACACATTCCCTTACGTAACAAGGTCATCAGCTCAGAAGTTATTTGACCATAATGATAATGTTGATGGCAGTACATTTCCACATCCAGATGTGCTGAGGAAGTGTTTTTTCCTCGAGTGGTTTAATTATCCTCCAGGCAAAGGTTCACAGCAACCTCGCATGGCTGAGCTGAAGCCAGCCAGTGGCACACTATGGCTGACATAGCGCTGCTGCAGGGAAGCAGTGTCACCAGCAGTGACAGTCACTGATGCCCAGAAGGGAGAAACAAGGACAGGAAGAAAAGGAATAAATGTAAAAGGAAACTAGAAAATGCACTGCAGTGGCATAAGTCAGAAGAATTAAGTATCTTCTTTAAACTGAAGTATAAAGGAAGCCTCTGATGGAACTGGAAAATATTTGTATGAGCTGAAAACCTGTAAGATTTGCTTATGGCAAAGCAAAAAAGACTTGTGGACTTTTCAAGGTACCTCTATGTATATACAGCAAATACTTTAACATCATTGCACTGGCAAAGTGCCGGCATCATGTAGCAAGCAGAGAGGCATGTCCTTCCTTCAGGGTGTGCATGAAGAAGGTTCTCTGCCCTCTGTACCCTTCACCATCTCACTGCAGAGCTATGACCAAGGCCGTTCCCACCATACAAAGACCAGCAAGAGTTTCCAGCAGTAACACATGAATCATCCTGAGTCAAAGGATTCCTTACCTGCGACTGCAGGTTGCTCAGGCTGAAGAACTTCATTCTTCAGATAATGACTTGAGGAAACAACTCCTCTATGAAATAACAGAAAAAGGCAGTATTATAGGAATAGAAACAGGGATGAATCACACCGTGCTGCTAACCAGTACTTCTGAGAAGTGAGCACAACACCAAATAACAAATCAATGAATTTTGAAGTTTCACAGATGCCTAATGCTGGCACTTTCTGGGACCACTAAAGTTTACCTCAGTGCAGTCTCACTATTTTGCATTCCTTAGCAATTAATTTTCTCTATATTACTTTTAAAACTTGCACAATATTACATTTAAAAAAGGGTGTAAGCAGATAAAATTGCCATAAGTATGGGAATATTAGCCAACCAACACCCACTTTTACAGGAAGGAGAAAAAAAACATATCTGCAGTAAATAATTCAGCTACTTGCTGCTTTTACAACAGCTTCATTTCTGGTTGCCAGTGTCTCCAGTTGACAAAACATGGGCAGCATGGAGCTGAAATTAACCGGGTCCAGCGGTGTACTCCAACTTTCAGCAGCAAATGGAAGCCACTCAGAGAGGCTGCACACGCTCCAGTCTTTTATCCATGTACTAGGACTCGTTAACACTCTTCAATGGTGGTAAACATTAATTACAAATATCACAGAATCACAGAATCAGTTGGATTGGAAGGGACCCTTAAAGGCCATCTGGTCCAACTCCCCTGCAACAAACAGGGACGCCTACAGCTCAGTCAGGTTGCTCAGAGCCCTGTCCAGATTGACCTTGAATGTGTCCAAGGTCAGGGCATCCACCACCTATCTGGACAATCTGTTCTAGGGCCTCACTGCTATAATTGTAAAAACTTCTTCCTTATATCCAATCTAGATCTCTCCTCTTTTAGTTTGAAACCATTTCCCCTTGTCCCACCACAACAGACTCTGCTAAAGATCTTCACAGATGTCATAGCTTGTCTTCTAGTGGGAGAGGCACCACCACTAGCAAATTAACTGATGTCATTTCCATATCTTGGCCTAGCAGCAGGCATTACACATGATTTTAAAGCCCTCAAATAAGATATTTCCAGGAATGCTTGTGATCTCACCAGAGTTATCAACACCAGATTCCTAACTGCTCCCCCCTTTTATATATTTGTATATCATCTTCTGCGTGGACTGTACTAGAATTCAGTATACACAGTTTTTACATTTAACTACAGCATGTCACTGTAATTCAAGTGCTGTATTTTTGTACAGTTGACTGAGTAACTGTTATAACCAGATCGTATAACTGAAATAAAATAATTCAGGTATTACTTATTATTAGTAATCACCTAATGACTGAATGATGATTTAACTATCAGTTGTCACATTGATCTCCAGTAAAAATGATGAAATCTTAATTCTAAGAAATGCATGTTCTTTTTCTGCCATTTCCATTGCTTCACTAGGACTGCTTGTAGAGATTACTAACATCTGCGTGCCACTTCACCTAGTTGGCATGTCTCTCCCCAAACCGACATGAAATTCTGCTCTATTTCCATACTCCCTTGTTATTTTTGCATTGTCTACCACTTTTCTTCCTTCTGTCCGCAACAACTGGAGAAACAACCCTATTCCCGTGCTATGTCAATTACATGTCCTATCATTTCTTCCAAAAGGAAGAGTAAATACTCTAATCTTGCAGATTAGAATCTCAGAAGACAGACTTTTTGGATTAAGAAACATCTTTAAGCATTTGGCGAATTCAGAGGCTTTATTGCTATCGGAACAGTCATATCTCCTAATCATGTTGGCCCACAATGTCAGAGGAGGATACTGGTGGCATGGCAGTAGAGATTGAACCTTCCCAACAATCTTCCATTACGTTTTGCTACCATATGACAGATGGCAGCAATGGGGCAGTCTGACAGAATGGCATCTGACATGGAAGTGCAAATGAAGCAAAGATGTGGAAAAAATGGCACCCATGGATGTATATCAATGCTTGCTGAATGTTAATGAAGACCAAACAGTGGATGTGAGCACAATGAGGTGGTGGGTGGTGCAGTGGTGATGGCAACATGTAAGACAAGCCATGTTCCCAATGGCCAAGCACAGCTGTCACACCACAAAATGAATAGCATTTCAATCAGCTCATCTGCATAAACTGGCTAATGGTGGTGACAATGTTGAAAAATAACATTTCTGTGTAGCTGAGAATTTGCTCTACCAAACAGTGTTATCGTGCTCCTTGTAGCTAGTGTTGTTTCCATGGAAATGAACAGGAAGCATTACTCTCAGAGCAGTCTATGTACATAGCTATACTCCATAATCAGAATGAAATGTGGTTAGGACAACACTAAATTCAAAGAAGATCATGCTCAACAGAATTCTGAAGTACAATCTAAGTTCTTGTTCAATAGACTCCTGTGAACTGAGTTACACAGCTGAAAGGCTCTTGGAAAGCAACAGCATCTTTGTAGCTTTCGTGCAGTAAAGGGGAAGTCATCCTTCATATATTTTGCTGTTTTCAATTGTGAGTATAAACAAGATCACCTGTTTCGTATTATTTTCAGCCCTAGACATTGCTATCTTGCATCTCTCAGCATCACCTTCAAGCATTATTAATCCAATGCTGCTCTGGAGCTCTGCAGCAGCTGCAGAATGCGAGATGATACCCAGTGAGCTGCCAGAACTTCATGCTTCAGAGAAGCTCTTGGAGCTATTTTTTAAACATTCACTATAGAGAACAAACGCAGATTGTAACAATCATTTCTGTATTTTTTTTTAAATTATTTTTTAGGCAAGATGGGGCAAAAGATAAGCAAGTCTTTACCAATTCATGAAAGAGGCACATCAGGACTCTATTTCCTCCCTCCTCACATATACCATTTTGGCAGGCTACCTTCCTTCTCAGAGTTGTATTTTAGCTCCAACATTGAAAAAAAGAAACCCTTTCTAAATTAAAAATTGCAACTCAAATATCTCTTTTCCAAAAAAAATATGGAATATGATCTAGTCACACTCGATGGAATGCTTTAAAATTTTCACTTTATTAGCTACATCTAAGTGACCCATAAAGTATTTGTGCATTAAAGCATTAATATATTTTTTCTAATTTGATCTCTTTTTTCTGTTCTTAGGCAATAGAAAATCCCAGGCAAATTTATTTTTATTACATTGTTATTTCTTCCCCCTCCACATTTTGATTACTGACAGATTTTTCCAGGTCTAAATACATCGTTTTAGCTAATCCTTTTGAAAATACAATATTCATGAGTTATATTCTTTCCAGAAGAATTTAGACATGGAAGTAGATACTATTGAAATCTTTATGTCATTTGCTATGAGCTTCTGAAGACATTCCTGTCTGCAAGCACAGTGATCACCAATGCTACAAAACTGAGGAATTGCCTATTGCAATGGCTCTTTGAGCCATTGTTTCTCTTCCTTTGAGGACACCGCATAGATGCCAAACTGTCATCACTTAAGAAGTACAGCAGTAGTATATATTAAGCCCTCACTGATGCCTCTTTCCAGCTATGAGAAACTTCTTTTTAGGAAAACTCAGTAATTGTCAACTGCCTTAACTAAGCAGACGAGGGAGAGAGAGAGAGGGTCAGGTCACCCATTAATCAATTATGCAGAAATTATAATGCATCAATAAACAAACACAAGATTTACATTATAATCTCTGCCTCTTTTGATTGTCATTCTAAAGGCAATGATAACAGATGTAATTTACTGAATACTTAAGACACACAAAAGAGTAAAGCCACCATTTCAATAGCTGCATTTCACCATATTTACAGAAGAAAACTAGGTGGCCACTCATACCAATACAAACCTCACACAATTAAAACTGCAGAAGAATCTTTGGAAGGTACTCATAAAAATGCCAAGCTCATTCATTACTGTTTCCCATGACAAAGTACTTATCCACAGGAAAGCTTTACTGGCTTGCTCTCCATTTGGCCCCCACCTGTCTTATACGTGCATCTTTAAAAAGAAATAGGTAGACTTCTATACAGACAAATTGTTAAATGGCAATCTCGCAGAGATCACAAAGAAAATTTTAATTTATTCTTAATTCTTTAACTGTTAAAAGAGAGACAGCAAAATACATATGGCTTTCAGAGCAGGTACCAAATGCGTTACATTCCAAATCTTTACCCTGCCAAAATCTAGACAGAAGGATATCTCCATACTACATAAAAATACAAAAACACTTGAGAACAGCAACACTGAATTTTACATTGTGTCTTCTCTGCACAGTAGGTGAATTTAAAGAAGAATCTAAGAACAGTGGAACCCTCAATTTAAAACAACAGGTTTTACATTTACATTTACATACATTGAGCAGCATTACGCTTTTCTTTTGGTTGCCATGTAAAGACAAACTGCAGCACAGACTCATTCATTTTTAAATGCTAGATTCTTCAGCCACCTCAAGAGTGTACAACTTCAGTTTCTCTATTTCGCTTTCCTTGATTGATGTTGAGTACACTCCATACCCAAGTACTGCTGACAAGAGAAAGAACCAAGACAATTTCCCTCCACAGCACTAAATTTAAACATGCTACACTGAAATAATTTACAATGTGTATTCACTCTGAAAACTAGTCTAGTAGGCTAAAGATTAAAACACTTTCATCAAATCATTTCATGTCCATGCATGAAAACAGCTTCCTCTCCATTTCTGCTTTACGTATCAACATGGAATTAAGTTGTTCAGATGACCCTGCTCACTTATGAAGCTCCCAAAAGACCGCTGTAAATTACAGATTTCAGCAGTGTAACAACAAGTGCTATATTATGGAAATTTATAGATCATCACGTTCTTATAATCATCTTCTCAGAACTTAGTAACTATTTCACAATCTGCCACTTCTTGTAGCTACATCCTAAAGTACAATCCTGGGGAGGAAAACCGTTTCCTGGATAACGATTTTGGATAAAGGAAAAATACTAAACAAAAAAAAGCAAACTAAGAACAAATATTTCAGACACTTTTGATAGCACTCCTGAAGTTAACACAGGATGAATGAATTCAGGAACTTGATTTTCTTCAAGTCCCACTTCTCAGGAGCTATAGAATGACCTCTGCTGCTTCTGTTGAAACATCATTTCCAAATGTACGGTGTGCAAGCTTACAGAATACTTCAGGAGCTATTTTTCAATCAAGTCTGAATATATCTGTCCAATACTGAGTTAAGAACAACTTTCACGCGTTAACAGTAATGAAAATATCTAAAAATTAAGCAAGCTATCATATTGCACAAATTTTACCGAACACTTATAAATTACAGAAATATGTTTTTCATGACAAATGCTTACTCTTCACTTCCATCTGTAGCCAATAGTACAGTTTCATTAAGCATACTATTCTCATGGTCATCAGTTGCTCAAAATTTCCTTCAGCCTCCAGAATAGTCTAGTTCTCAGGAAATAATGAGCAAGTTGTGGAGTTATTTTCCCAAACATGCGTAGCTTTACTATGAGGTTTTAGCAATACTATTCGCTTACAAGAAGTTTGCACTGCCTACAGAACCACAAAGCATGGCAACAGTAGGTTTGACACTTGAGATCCACCCACACAGAGCACATACTTCCAAGTGCAGCACTTCCTTTCCTACAATACCATGTTTTGACATGCTTTTCAATGTTTGTTCAGCCCTGCCACAAGAGAACCCGAAGCAGAATTATTTCTCATCAGTTTCAGTAATCTAGATATAAATCATTTCTTAAAAAAACCCAAACAAAAAAACACTGTCTCTGATGTTGTAACATGTATATTATATTCTGAACACTATTTTTTACTTCATAGGCAGCAGGAATTGCATGCCAAAAATTCAGAACTTTGCTTGTGATGGTGAAGAAACAAACTCGGTTCCTATACAAACTAGCATCAACAAGCCTGGGAAGTAATTCCCAGAAGGTACTAAGAACTTCAAGTCATTCCAAAGCATGTTTCTATTTTTATTATTTGTACCATGGAAAATTCTAGCACATGAAGAAAACCATCAGCTGAAACACACTTACGTTTATTTCCACTCTCTGGTACAGAGAAATCTCTCCTTTAAGAGTCTGTACAAGCAACAGATGGTAAGTAATGAGGCAATTCTTTTGTTAGTTTTTCACTTACCACTTCAGTCATTCAGACACACAGAACTGATAATACACTTTCCTTATGCTTCCTTGCTATTTCTTGTTTTTCTACCTTGTATTAAGCCCAAATGTTATGTAACAATGGGGATATGAAAGTCATTATTATCAAATATCAGAGGCCTCCTAGGAGGTGTTGATTCTTTATCTGCTTTGTGCAAAAGCTTAAAAAGTCCTGTTCCAATATTCATTGGGATTCCCATGATGATGCACTCAGAAACACCTGGAGGGGGAAAAAAATCCAACATGTTGAACACCTGAAGAATAAAGATTTAGATAAACTGTAATTGCTTTAACTTGTCCACTCCAAACATATCACCAATCAAATCTCCTTGAATCTCACATGTGAAAACCAATTTCTCTTTACTAGATTAAGTTAAATGTTATGGTTATCAGAATGTTAGATCAGTATGTTATTTAACGGGTGCTAGTTAAATTCTAGATAGGTAAAAATTCAACTCAAACACCTCTACCAATAACAGCACATGAAGGTTTGTTTTTGGAGAAGACGCATTCCACTTGGTGCCAACACCAGAAGTTGCACAGCAAAGTCACTTCATATTCATTTTCTGAGTCAGAGCAAAGAATTCAGTCAAATCTGGCCAAGTTCCCTTCAAGCATCTGCAATTTCCCAGTGAAAGAGGTGTATTCACTACGTTAGTTTACTGTTTTTATTTATTGTATTTTCATAATTCAAAAATTGCTTGGTTTGAACTTAAAGATTTGGTCTGTCTGCTTTATTTTTCTTTGCTATTAAGTTTTCCCAGCAATGTGCTCACGTATTTCTGACATTCTGATGTACTCAATTTTTCTCAAGAGCATGCCATATTAAAAGTAAACTATCAGATACCAATGTTTTTATCTCTTCAGACTTTTTATTCAAACAACACTTTCACACACACACTCAGGAATGAGAATATTGCCCTTTACATATGCATTAAAAGAAACAAACCAAACCAACACAAACAACAACAACAAACTAGTCCTATAAGCAGTAAAAAACAGTACATTTGAATGAACATCCTAGGTTGAAGATGATTTCCTTAAAACTCTGGCAAGATTTGACTGATACTTTTTTTTATTTATAGAAATGAAGATTCAGTATTTTTGCTCTTAGCGCACCGTTGCATTTCTACTACGTACACTCCAGCATTATGTACTTAAAAATCCTGTGCATAATAGAAATCTTAGGTGTTACTTACTGTATATTTAGGCCTACTTCTCTGAACAGCCCTTACAGCATACATGTTAGAATGTATTAAGGAAATACCTTTCTAAAACCTAATGAAATAAAGCTTTCCTGGTTTTACATAATAACCTTTCAAAGCAGATCCAACTCCTGAACCATGGAAACAGCACTTAGATTTTGGGAATCATTCTCCCCTAGCAATACTTCAGTTTAAATAACCAGGAGCCCTTTCTCTCCATCTCCTTTTGCAGCATCTGGCAGTAGCCACACATAGCAGAAAGTGTTTGAACAGAAAACACTGCTGTATCGAACAGGAATGTTATATATGTGTTCATCTTAACACATACTAAGATCTCGCTCTGCCCACTAAAAGGTGGCATCAGCAATGCACAGGAAAAAATGCTTGTCTTTTATGTATGTAAAGCATCAAATCAGCTGTTCCTCATTTTTTCAGGTGAAAAAAAACCAAAAGTTTCAGAAGCCACATTGCCCAAAACTACATCCACACATTCTGTAGAAGCACTGATTTGAAATGCCATTCAGTTCAGCATGTATAGTTAATATTGGCGCATACTCATTTTTCTTGGCAGTGTTTAAGTTTTCCTGCTCTGGAGATGCAAAAATGTGAGTAAGAGCGTTTTCATAGCAATTCAAAGAGATAACTAGTGATGACCAGGTCAGGCAGTTGCACAGCAATTTTTCTTACAAGGAAGCCTGCAAGATTGCTTCCGTTTGGAGAGACAGGCAACGATTTTGTTTTGTCCATTCCATTCACACATTTGAACCAAAATATTTATATAGAAGGCAACATGAAAAGACTGTTAGTTTCCACATCATTCAAAACAAGATTTTACTATCTCAGAGGGAATTTTGAGAAGATACTTTCTTTTCACTACTGTCCAGTGTGGAATCAGGCCTTAAAGACATGATGAAGAGGGTAAAACCTTAGACCTCTCCTTTTCTCAGTTTAATGTAATAGAATATCCACATAAGTAAATGTCCTCCTCAAGAAACGTTAGACAAACGTCCAACTGACTGAGATAAGAAGTACAGAAACATAAACCGCGCTTCTAGAATCAAGAAGTACGGATCAGTCTCAGACCTGAAGTTTTTGACACCTAAGTTGAACAGAAAGCTTAAAAATGCCAAAAAAAAATCTATTATACTTTGAAGAGGTTTACAGCTGTGGGGTAAGGACCACAAACTACAACAGGGTTTGCAATACCTACCACAAACAGAGTCCTTCTGTCCAAAGTAGGCAGCATCAAAGAGATGGTCTGCAGTCTTTTCAAAAGAAGCCAGCATCAACACACTTTCCTTCATTTTTGCCAGTCCAAACCTAGTAATGCCCAGTACTTCACCCTTGATTGATGGAGAAACCCAAAGAAAGCAGCTCAAGGTCAGTTATGCTTAGTAAAGAAGGAAATCAAGTGAACAACAAAAATGTAATTTTTTATTCTAACAAGTACATGAGACAAGTAGTAGATGAAGTACTGCCTACTATATAGCATTTTCATAATATGCTGCTTCACAGCTAAGCATCTTGAAGGTCAGTAGTTCTATAGTAACAAGTACTTAAACCAAAAGATATTATTCATGCACTACAGAAACAGATATAAATTCCTAGTAAGATATCTTGTGACACAAGAATATCGAAACACAAGAATGAAAGAAACATGGTCATGAGAAAAAACACACACATATAAGCTAGTTGCTGTGCTGCAAACTTCTGTGGTGTCTCAGAGTAGTGCTATGAAAGCGCTATACTGAAACTACTGCCTATTGTCTAAGAACAAATCTGACTTCAGCTGCCAGAAAATTACAGAACATGTTAAATCTTCATTTTTTCAATCTCCAGAAGAAAACACTTCTCTTTTTAAACTATCTTGATGTATTTCTGCCTCTGTTTCTAACAAACATCCCAATTATAACAGACTCTGTGCAACTTTGTGGTGAAAGAATGCATGCTAGGAGCCCAAAAAGTGTAAAGTGCTGCACTCCGATGCCCTTTCTCCTCATTGTGTGGCAGCTCTGCACAGCCAGCCCTGGGGTCTGCTGCAGCTCAGTACAACAAAGCCCTACAGTTTTGGGAGAATTCTTAACTCCCTCCATCTGTTTTCCTCCAGATCAAACCCTTGCACTCTGGCTGGCAACAGTGGAAAATCTGGCTTCACTAAGTGGACCCAAATACATCTAAGAAAAAAACCAAAACATTTTGGATGTGAAGGCAAAAAGAAATAATGTTAAATCAGTAAAGAACAGAGAATTTTTTAAATAAAAAGTTCTGGAAGCTTCTCGATACTCTAAATGTAATCTGATTCTATTTGTAATGCCTGTATTCTTTGACTGCTAAACAGAGTGCAGCTGCTATGAACCACACCCCATGTAGTTTTCTGCACAGCAAGTCTTAAATTGCATGCATAGTTACCCAAACAGTTGATTTTCATTCTGCTATTTTTAAGCTTCTGATTTCCAGTATGAAATTATGATTCTCTATTCATCGTATCAACGTGTCTTCAATCAAAATAGAACTTTCACTCACTCCCCATGTTTCATCAACCATTTTTGTCCGATACACCATCAACAACATTTAGTCCATCCAAGTTACAATTCTTTAAACTTATGACTGATCCATCTCCCTAGCTGACTCGCAATTATCAATGATGGTAAAATTAATTTGTATAACCAGGCCAATGTTAGACTGAAAAAAAAAAAGAATAGTACAAACCTTGTAAGTCATAAGATCAGACAGCAACATAACGTGCCTCCTGTCAATGCTCATACCATGGTTCACCATTGTATACTGAATCTCATTGATAATGGTGGTTCGAGCAGCTTCAATTCCTAGTGTTTTCTCTACCTACAAGAAAGATTATGTAGAATTAATGAATAACCTTAAGACAACACATGTTCCTGGAACAAATACCATCCAATATCAGGTAATACTGACATTAATAGTATTTTGTACACCTTTGCTTTAAAAATATTTATAGAAAAAGCTTTGAAGTGAACTGTGATGACGGCCAAATTATTCTCTTGTGTTTATCTATCCCGATAACTATTAGTGAAATCAGGCTTGATTAGAAATAAATTGCAGCATCTATTACAAGTGCTTTTTTGTGCTCAAAGATGCTGCGGGAAAAACACAACAAAAAAAACCAACCGTACCCACTTGCACATTACCTCGTAAGTGTTGTTAGAGGATGTTTTTGTTCCTTTCACTCCATGAGTAGCCATAACAGCTCGCAGGTTATCACCTTCAACTAGAAGTTTGTATTTTTCCTTACCACTTTGTTCATCAATATGGATGACAGCTCGAGAAACCTCTGGTATACCTTGCACTACAACCTGCACAAAACAAAAACATGAATTATTCTTATGTCTGCAGTAATGTAATATAAAAGAGAAACCCTAACCAGAATTTAAACCTGTTTCGAAACTTCAGTCTTTGGAACAGATACTAAATTTAAATACATACGTAATCAGATTTTGTGCCCTTTTATATACACATCAGTGCAATATGACATTCATGCTGTACCAGTAACCTCACTCACTACATTGTCTATTTTATCCCATCACACATCCTCACATTCAGACCTGTCTCTCTGAATGGTAGATCTACAAAATTGAAAGAGCATCCCGCCAATAGTACGGTTGACTTATCAGTATTCTTAAAAGTCAGAGTAGCCTGTCTCCTCACAAAGCTGCAAAAACACCAGTTGTAATGAAAGTACCAAGGGTACAATTTTATAAATAAAGATTACTAACAGAATCTTAGTTTTAGTGGAATAGCAGTAGCATCAAATCAGAAGTTCTGTACCCGGATCACCTTCAATCTTATCAATACCTAAAAAAACTATTTCATCTTCTCACTAAAACAGCCAAGTTATTATAACTGAATATCTCCCACAAGAACATGAGACAGAGCCTTTGTTTTAACCTTTGGTAGTTCTTCTTTCAGGGACTGCAGTACATAATACATTGAACTCTTGCTATTTTCACGAGGTGTCACACATACGACTGCTTCTCCATGGACAGCAACATCTCCAGGCTTCACTCTGAGTTTAGATATGCAAATTGAGTAGCGCACAGTCTCTGCATTCACCTGTGACAAGAGTCAGTCAGTAATAACCTGAGTATCTCAACATATGTAAATCTCTCAAGGCCACGCAGCAGCCAAGATTTCTGCTCTTCCAACAGAAAATCAGAAAGTGGATTGCAAAAAAAGCAAAACAAAAAGATGGAAAATAATTATATTCTTGCACTGAGAATGACGCTAAGAAATGAATTTACATTCTCATTTCCAAATATAAGAAAAATTATCCACTTTGCTAGTAAAAAAAGGCAAAAGATATAGATGTAATACAGCCACAGAACATCGTTTGTTCACTTTGTATTTCCCCTTTCATAGACTTTCCATTCTTTTCTTTCATTGTTATTTCTGTGAAAGGATTAGGACACCCTCTGGAACCTTTGCAAAGCATGTTCTGATTAAGAGCTGAAAAACCCACCTCTAATCTCAATAGTCTAATGCGCTCCAAAGACAGCTTCACTAGGATGAAACAATCATCTGGAAGAAACACTTCTTCAATATATTCTGATATCTTGAAGAGATGAAGATGAAATAGTTAGCATATAAGAATGGTTAAAATGCTTTATAGTAATTGGCTAATGTTTGTATTTAAGACATTGCCAATAATACAATTTTTCCTACCTCTCCTAACAAAGTTTTCTCAATTCTTCCTTTAACCAGGCGGGCAAAATCAGGATCATCATCTTTATCCAACTGTGCTGTTATAATAGGTGTGCTACAAGGAATAAACACACAAAAAAACAGAGTTAGAAAACTGCTAAACTAGATTAGATATGGCAACGTGAATTACAGCTCACCTTATGAAGCCTAAGAGTAGCATTTAAGAACACAGAAAGATCTTGAGCTTCCTCAGATACATTTAAGAATATTCATGTACTTCAGGTTGGTAAAAATTAAGCAAATACATAAGAAATCATAATAACACAATAGTTACTATTTTGATGGCCCACACTACTCTAGTATTATTTAAGAATAACTTCAAGGATATACAGGTACCTTTAGCTATCACTAAACAATAGAAAGCTTCACAATATGATAGATGCCAACAGAACATTAAACTTGAATAAAAAAATTGTCTCATTTAATTTTCAAACAAAGCAAAACAAAACCACAAAACTGTTCTATTTTCTGGCTTCAAATCATCACTTAGTCGCACAGACATTAGATTCTTCTTGTTTGGGTATTCTATGGATTCAGTATTGCCTAGTATGATACTGACAACAGGGAAATGCTACCACTGTATATTTTTCCATCAGATTTCACTTAGAGAGGGAATTAAAAATAAACAAATAAATGTTAGCACCTAATCGCTTTTGAAGCATTAATAATTTCCTTGATTCTTGGCACACCCAAAGTAATGTTCATTGAAGCAACCCCAGCAAAATGGAAAGTCTTCAGAGTCATCTGTGTGCCGGGCTCACCGATACTCTGTGCACAAAGAGCTCCTACTGCAGAACCAGGCTCCATCTGTGCCCTGAGAAAGAAAGAAATTATCTCATAAAAACATAGGAAGGAACATGGAACTCAGTAAGGCTATCCTATGCAAGCAAAGATAGAAACTATTCTGGTAGATTTAAAAGGAGTTTATTACTTGTGGGTTGGTTTTTTTTGGTTGCTTGTTTTGTTCATAAATAAGTAATAGGAGAGATTAGAAGGTAACCGATGCACAAAGACAGTGATCAAACTCAAGACAAGACGATGCCTTATCATATAGACATTCCACAGCCTCACAATAACATCCCGTAACAGAAAATAAAATGCTTGTCCCCTCATCTCCAAAACCATCAAACAGTAGATTCTGGATTCCACATTCAGGGAACGCCCCTACCAATATTTTCAAAATTCCCCTTTATATTTTTAAGCAGGAGAGATCTTCATTAAGTCTTCAATAAATTACTAAGCAGACTACTTCTAATCAGAACAAAATCCAGACATTAATGCCTCCTTGTTTTCACCTTAAGAATAAAACTTGTATGTTGACTTGCTTCCCCTTCAAGTCACGCATTTAATGGGAGCATCCCATATTTGTCCTAAAATTTATGTACTTGGAGTACTAGTTGTCCTTACAAGACAGAAAATGAAGCTGACTATAGTATACCATGCAATCTCAACATGGTTTACATTCTCCCCTACAATTTTCTTCAGGTCCTGCATTTAATGTTCTTAAGCTCACAAAGAGCGTGATGTTACTAGCTCTTCATGTTTAAGAACACGTAAGACAAATATCTTAAGAGTATGTGAGTAATCAAATTACAACAACAAAATCAAACAAACTGGATGCCACCGACTGCCTACCAGTAAGCAAATCTCAGGAGACTGTACACCTTTAAGTAAATGAAATAACTCTTAATGGATAGTGTGGATGTTCGCATCTCTTACTACTACTTTATTGTAACAAAGAATTAAAAAGGATTCTGAACAGTCCATAACAGATTCAAGAATATTTTTGTACAAAATGTGACATAGCTCTCCATGGACAGCTTCGATCAAGAAAAACCATCAGCATTGTTATGGACTGAAACTGACTTATTCATCTATTACTTCTCACAGACCCTTGGGAGGCAACAATCTCTTGCAATCAGAGGAGGAAGGGAACATGTCTACCAACGGATATAAAAATGTTGGCATTTAAATAATATCCTCTCCCACTCTGAACGAATTGTTTTTGGCTTTTACCAGAATCTGCTATCAAAACAGGATCTGCAGAAATAACTGGTAATCAGCTACAGAAGAAAACCGTACCTGCTGATATCCCCGAATCATAGTGATTGGAAGGGATCTCTGGAAACCCATCCAGTCCAACCCCCCTGTTGAAGCTCAGCAGGTTGCACAGGAAAGCATCCTGGTAGTTTTGATTATCACCAGAGAAGGAGACCCCACAACCTCTCTGGGCAGGCTGTTCCAGTACTCTATCCCCCTCAAAGTAAGTTTTTTTTCATGTTCAGATGGAACTTCCTGTGTTCCTGTTTGTGCTTAGTGCTCCTTGCCCTGTCACTGGGCACCACTGAAAAAAAGCCTACCTACCCCATCCAGCTGACAACCATCCTTTAGATATTTAAAAGCGTTAACAAGATCCCCTCTCAGTCTTCTCTTCTCTAGGCTGAACAGCCCCAGGTCTCTCAGCCTTTTCTCATGAGGGAGATGCTTCAGGCCCCCAATCATCTTTGTAGCCTCCCCACTACAGTAGTATGACTCCTGATATTTCAGAAGAAATATGCCTGAATTCAAGCAGCTAGCTTTATATGGTCAAATCTCCTGATGTAGGAATTAAACGAATATAACATGAAATATAAAGTATTTTCCTGCAGTGTAAGAGGAAACTAAACAAATCAGTAATGAGAGTCTTCTAACAGAAGAATCTGATTAGGACTCAAGACAAAGATGAAAACTGTCTCTGTAGAATTTTAGGAACTGTCACACAATGCTCAACTCTGCCTTAAGAAACCCATCTGTAGGTGGTAATACTGTTTTTATTAACACCCCACCTTAGTCTTGCAATTTTTATTGAGGTCTTTGAGGTCAATCACTTATTTGTGTTGCAGTCACAATAGAATCCATAGAGTAAAAATAGCAAAATGTTGTTTTTAGCATTTGAGTTACTCCTAGACAGCAAACAAAGCAAAAATACTAAACTGGTTAAATAAATAGAGAGAAAATAACAAGGCAAACATTTACCTCATGTATTTGTCCCTACAGGTCTCTAGAAACTTCTCTAGTTGTGTTGGAGTAATCCTATCCAACTGATATAAAACCCGTGGCTGAAAAGAGAATAGAATAGTTGAAAAAGAAATAGCTTATGAGGACTCAAAATAACATACTTAACCCATTGAAACTATTTACCTCTGTTGTGCCATTGTCATTGATACCATACTTGTCCCTAGTTTTTTTTATCTTCTCAGAAACACCTTTGATGAATTTTTTGATTTCCTGAAATTACATGGAAACAACAGTGAGCAAAGATATGTTCCTCATATTGAAATCTTCAGCGATTATTTGCTTAGGGATCCAAATGAAATGTTTACAACAATAAATTAATTGCACAATATGAAGAGAGAAACATTAAGACTAAACACACTAAAATTTAGCAAATCAAATTCACTCTTGTGAATTAGTAGCAGCACATGGAAGAACATGGTCCACACTGAATAAAAGCATCCTTCCTGAGCACACACTGAAAACAAGAGATTTGTCAGTGGTCGATTCTTCCTTCCTACTCACCACTCAATGAAACACTTTTTCTCCAGTCAAAAATGTTATATGAAAAAAAAGAAACCCCCCCTCAAAAATCTTGTTTTCTTACTGTAATGGCAAAACCATTCTCACTCATTTATCAGAATTCAAAATTAATTGAAATGGAAAGACTACAGCAAGAGAGGTATGTAGAGGATTCCCAATGATAACTGTTCAGAGTTTCAAAGACATACTTTATCGGGGGTGGGGTTGGGGAATGAATCAGAAAAAAAAAGTCAAATACAAAAAAATAACCTCTCAAAACTGATAGAAATATATCAGTCTACGTTACATAGTTCAAATAATTTCTTCATGCTGTGGAGAGATCTTGCAAACAAGAGCATTTAAAATATATTAATACATAATCTAGTCACTTTCTTATTAGGTTTACCCAGAGGTAGTTTAATAGTCTTTACTGGAATGCCAACTGAAATAATACTGTTAGAAAGACATCCATAAGGTATCATACTTTGGACATAGGTATGAAACGTGAGGTCCACGACTGAAATTTTCCATCAGAGTGGACTCAGGGTAGGTCATTACCACAACAGCTTATCAAAACCAAAATATAAATAAAAAATTAAAAACCAAGAGGAAATCCTTTCCATCCACTTTAACAACGATTTAAGCAAACCTCTACAGAAGAGCAAAAAGTTTGATTTTTAGAGACTATTTAAACCCTTTTACCCTAACAATCCTGCCTGCCAACCAGAATGATTGTGTAGTATCACCTCTTCAGTCACTAAAGGACTCCTTCCGACTACTGCAGTAGCTGGGCACTGAAAATTACTTGCAAAGTTTAGTAAATATTTGAGTAACTGCCCCTTTTTTTTTTATGACTCCATTCATAGATCACTATCAAAACACTTATATTACATCCTAACAGAATCCTCAAATTCTCAAAATAGTAACCTTCTTACTGACATTCCAGGTACTTGCAGACAGTTCATTATGTTCTGTGACTAACAGAACAAAGATCAAATGAAGGAACTGACAAAAGAAGCGTGCTGCTGAAATGGATGCTTTATGTTGTTTCCCATTTGGATGACATAGGTTGCATTCACAGACTTCAGCCCCTTTTCCCCTGCAGTAAATCATAATTCACAAATGAAATAACTGTGCCATTCTGAAAAATGTTTATCATTAAATCTTTGGATAAAACTGATAAATGTAATTATTTTCTAAATAAGTTTAAAGTAATAATGCAGTATTAGAAAGATTAATCCCTGGTGTTCTAGAGGGAGAAATTGGTATCGTATTTTCTGTATTTTTCCCTTTCCACTCTTCCACAAATGTAGTGTATTTCAAGGTGGAATTACTTTTTAAAGCGTCTCTTCAGTGTTTTTTTCTCCAGCTCAATTGTTCTGAGTAATCTTCTCCAAGTCCTGCAGTATTTCTTTTTTCTCCCTCTAGAACACCACAGGATAAGCTCTTTTGTTTTTATTTACTCTCCTAAAAGCAGGGGACAGGAATAATAATAGTAACAACCACAAGAACTCAAGACAGCCTGTCACACTGACTGAAGAATTAGTCACGTGGTCATACGGAGGTCTGCAACAGGAAAGGACATAACACCAAAGCAGTATAGGGCAACAGTAGCATTGTGCAAATTTTATTGTTAGCAAATAGCATTGTGGCCAATTTTATTGCCAACTTTTTCACAGTCCTGAAGTAGTAAAATATATATGTATTTTTTAAGTGTCTAACATTATAAACCATTATGTTATATATACAGTTCTGCATTATAAATAATGTATCATTTGAGTACCTTTTACTTTCATGTACTAGAACAAAGAAAGAACGGTGAGAAATATAAGATAAAACTCTGAAGAGTTTTTTCATTATCAAAATGTTTTATTCATGCAGAAGTAATAGAGAAAAGCGACCTATGACTCTCAACTTTCCATGATCTTTTAGCAGTTTATCTCAACTACGGATTAGTTCAGGCTACAAATAAAAAGCAGAGGTAGTTGACTATTTCTGAGTCTGTCCCTGTTTATGGCGTTATCACCTTGAACGTGATGCTCCATAAGCACACACATGCAGCTCCCAAGAGCTCAAATCATCTTTTTCATACAGTCCAAACCTATGAAGTCTTTTAGTCAGGACACGTTTAACAAAAAGGCACTAAACCAACTCAGTAAGTTTTTCCCAACACTTAAGTTAGTAGGAGTATTTATGTATGTTAAGCACAGCTAATATAGGAATTCTCACAGTTAGGAAGCCCACTGAAATACAAGCAGGCAGCCATTCAAGTCCAGTCACACCCATTAGGTAAGCTCTGCATGTTCCACTGGCTGTCTAAGCCTTTTCTGTATTTGTACCACACCTCCCAGTGTTTATCTTCTGTCATCTCCAGAAAATAGGAAAATAGTTTTCTTGAAAAGAAAATATTGAGAAGGTTTCCTCATTACAATATGAAAAAAAATTTCCTTCTGCTGTATTTTAATATATTTAGACATGTTTGTATTAAAATGTCAAGCCATGCTGAAAGTTGGTCCAGCCAACAATGGACTTTTTCCATCAGATGATCTCCCTCTAGTGAGGACGAGCTGAATGAACACAGCCTGCTTGGAACAGGTAATTTAGACATCCTGCTTTCTAGACTAAGCCCATTATAATAACCTCCTTGTAAAGTAACAGAAGTAAGAAAAAGTAGAGGAAGGGATAAGAAATAACCAAAAAAAAAAAAAACATGTCAATGTTAACACAAATTGAAAGAATGAATTCTAGAAAGGAAAGTTACGTACCAGAAGAAAGCTTTCTCAAATCCTCAGATTACTAAAAATCTTAGTGCAGTGATAAATTCATTTGTCATGGTTTTCATCATTAGAAAAGGACTTGGTTAAATTATTGTGATGGACACCTAGACTAGAATTTAACAAGCAGTAATGTATATATGCTAATCAGTTCCTTTAGCACTATATACACATCTTTAGCTAAAAGCACTAACATTAATGCTCACACAGTGCACACACATGCTACAATTACCTCATTATATTTTTCATAACCTGTTTCAGTTAACGTCTTCAAGGATGAACAGAAAAAAAAGGAAAAGAAATAAGAAAAAGTAACAGTAGTTGAAACTTAAAAATCAAAAGTGAAGCTCATAAGTTAAGGTTATGTAAATGTAACATTTCAGAAGGACAAATATAGTTAACTTTTACAGATATGACTAAAAAAGAATCAAGCCTCAAGAAGAACAGCTTTATCTATCAACACTGGCGTATTCCCTTTTTTCCCCTCACAGGTACAGCTGAGATTTACAGCGTATTTCAACTATTGATACAAATGATTTTTCTGCTCCGCTCTAGCAATGCACATCAGGTTGCTTACTGCTTTTGTTTCCTTAGAGCTCTAAAGTACTCTGATCTATTAAAAAGAAACCCTTCAAAACTAGGTTACTAAATTCACGATGTCATCACTGCCAGAAATCAGAAGGTTCATCAAGGTTTTACACATCCATGGTCAGTTTATTTCTACAGTTTTTAATCATTGTCTCCTAAAGTAGTCTCAAGTGGGATACTCATGAATATTCAAATACATATGCTCTTTTAAACAAATAGTTTTTTTTACAATTTCAAGTGCAAACAGTCATGAGAACATTTACTCATCCTTGAAAGATATGCAAGTATTTCCCAGAAGATAAATCCATATTGAGAGAAGTGCTTCATACGGCTCAAGTTTTTTAGCTGGTTTAGTATTTAAGGAAAGCAACATAAAAAGGTGTAAGGATATAGTTTATTGAAAGAAAACAAGCAAATTCCTAAAAGCTGTTTGTCAGAAGGTCGATAATATCACAACGAATGCATGAAACAGATAAAATAGTAGTTTCTAATATGGAATCAGTGAGGATTATTTATTTTCTGACATCCCGGAGAAAGCACATTACTGTACCATTGTGCTATAAGCAGAAATTCCAGCAACATACCTCTAATCAGATCAATGATTACTTATACTCACAAATCACTAACTTATGTTACTGTGGTGTGAACATCTACCATATTAAGAATGACTTGTCCTACCTCCCCACCTCTAAAATGTACAGAAATATATTTCTGAGCAAACTACTATCCCTGTTACTAATGCAAAAAATTCAGCCACTGCTCCTACAGATTGATAAAAGCATTTTAATTTCCTTGAATTATAAGGTAAGATCAATAACAGCATGGTAAGAAAGTGACATAATGATACTACCTGCAGAAAACTGTCTCGGCAGCAAAGAAATTCATTCTTCTTCATGATAGATTCAGATGTTAACACCAATTCATTTTTACTAAGGGCTGGTTCACTTCGGCATGGATATACAGCCTAAGAGAAAAAAAAACAAAAATTCTTCACATAAAAATAAATGGAATTTCCTTGTAGAGACATAGAATAGAGATATATGCAACTGATTAACAGTATCCTTTAGTATTTTTTAAACTCAATGTTTGACTATTGCGAAAAGGCAGCCCATATACATTTGTGCTGAAGTAAATCTGAAGGCGTACACATCTAGATTTCTAATTCTGTCAATTTATTATGCTCAGATTACAGAAACTTGGACAATCATTTGAGCAAAAAGCTTTATGTATGTTGTGGAAAAGAGAAGCAAAACCAAAAATAAACAGTAATGTTTTAAAACATCACAATATTTCCAGAGTTATTCAACAAAATGTTAGGATGATCGAAGAAGTAATTCAGCATACAAAGAAGTCTTGATTTAATTAAGAATTACTTTGTGTAATTTAGATCCAACATAGTATCTGACTGAACCAGCAGTAACTTCACTACCATTTGGTATTATCTATACCTATGTACATAGGAATACTGGTTTTCACTGCTCATACACTTTGGTTCCAGTCACTCTGTTCTAGTGTGAAAGGTATCAACAACTCTTAGCACACATGTGCTTAAAAACCCTGATCAGGACCGCCAAAAAGGTGATTTAAATTCTTTAACTGAAACAATGTTCTGCATAATTTCTTTCTTCTTCCCACATGCTTAGTAGTCTTTTCACATGGAACAAAATGTCAGTAATCCTTACTCTGATATTGTCCAGAACTCGCTTGAATTCCAGTGGTTCATCCTTCCCTTCCATTGCTGCAGGATCCAAGCCATCCCCTCCATAAATAAACTGAATAATGTCACCAGTAGAACTTCTGACTGTCAGATCATACTGTGAACAAAGATCTTCAAGGGATTTTACCAGCCGTCTCTGAGGAAAAATAGATGCACGGAAGATAAAATAGGATTGTTTTATTGGTGGGGTCTATAAAAATTATAGAAAATTGAGTCAGGAAGTACATTTGACTGAGCAGGCATGAAAGCCACACATTCACCTAGACCTTCTCCACAGCACAAGAGACAGCAGTAACAAAATTTAAAGCCACAATACAATTTTGTCATTGTTTCCTATACCACAGAATTCCTAAATTCTAGACTGCAATGATCTATTAAAGTCTGAAGACTATTTGTGGTCATTTGTGACAAGAAAAAAAAAGATTTCGAAGTCTTATATTCTTTTGTATTCTTCTAGTCAGGTTTGTTTCTCAAGTGATATTAATTTTGCATACAGCAACAAAACCAGTCAACAGTTACTTTCACTGATAAAAAACAATTAGCCCATCCATTCATCAAAGCCAGTAGTTGCCATTTTTCCAACAGTTTTAGCTAGCTATTGTCTCTTACATAGCTTCATTTTCTGGAAAGTCCAAGTCTCTACAGCCTGCCACCTAAACAGGACAGATACTAAAAGAAAGGTTTAGACATATTTATACATCCAGACGTCTTATAGATGCATTTTTTGCTTCTTATCATCAAAATATCAAATCTGAAAAAGCATTCAGCTCAAATCTATGTGATATGATGTGTATGATATCTGGACAAAATT
This sequence comes from Numida meleagris, assembly GCF_002078875.1. NCBI lineage: Eukaryota > Metazoa > Chordata > Aves > Galliformes > Numididae > Numida > Numida meleagris. Next base: position 22,701,546 of record NC_034413.1, read on the forward strand.
TACAGCACCTAGAAAGCAGTCCTCAATAATTACCTAGAATGAGGGCTTTTATCACCCATATTCAAACAGCTTAACACAAGCATATTACTGTGTTATTGCTTGAGGTCTCTCACAAGCCTCACATCTATCAGAGAACAGAGCAAAATCTACTTCCCAATATAAACTATTCTTACTTTAAAAAACATACAACAACAACAAAAACAGCTACACAAAACACGTACACTGCCCCCTGCCCCAAAAAGCATTAAAAGAAATAGTCTCCCTTGGAAAAATTGATGAAGCTCCCACTCTACTGACAGTTACCTGCATATATCCAGTTTCAGCTGTTTTTACAGCAGTGTCAACCAGACCTTCTCGACCAGCCATAGTGTGAAAAAAAAATTCAGTGGGAGTCAACCCAGAATAGAAGCTGTTAGCAACAAAGCCTTTTGCTGCTGGAAGCTACAGGAAAGAGTAGAAAGAAGTTGAAATAATATTCTTTACATACGTAACAGAAAAAAAAGATAGTCAGTTGATATATATGTATAGAACAATTTGTCTCAGTCGTACTTAGCTCTGAAATTTAACGTATTTTAAACCTAACACAGGCTTCAATACCCTCACCTAGTTTTTTCCAAACTACTAAACCAGATTTTAGTTATTGTTTAAGTCTATCTATGCCTCTAGCAACTCTTTCAAACACTACGCCAACTTCTGACAAGTCGACTTCACTTAATGGTAAGGGAATTAAAAGGATTATACAAATGTTCATGCTAGAGACCAAAGAATTCAGAAAAATATATGGAGATATGTACGTAACTAATTCTTTTGAATGTTTTCCTATGATGACTGAGAACAGTTCTTGACAAAGAACTTTATGCATGCAAAGTCGAATAACGCTAAGTTGTCTCCATGATGACATAGAACCATATATAAGCTACAAAAAGGCTCATGTCTGAAGACCACCATATGCTACTATGTAATAGGAAGTACTTTCAATAAAAAAGGTTGGAGTTAAAATTTGAATTTTTCAGCCTTATATAACCCATGATTTTTTTTTCCTTCTTTAACTTAGGAAATAGAAGATTTTATGTTGCAGAATTCAGAAATTGAAATTTGGACTTTAGTGACAGATACAAGTGTCATGGTTATCATCTGACACTTGAGTTAAATCCATTAGCACGATTGATGACTGGTATAAAGAACTTTCTCTAGTGATCATTAAATTTCAGATGAGCAGTTGAGGAAAATAAAAAATCAAACCAACAAACCACAAATCTCATTGATTTGCATTAACAAGTGCATGATTCCTCACTGCTCCATGTACAAAGCATCCAATGATATATATCCTAGTACAAAAAGAAAAAAAAACGAAACAGACCCCAGAATGTTTTCTGGCATGTTTCTAGATAATACACTCAAAAGGTGTATTGAAAACTCTTAGTATAGTGAAACAGATAGCAAGACAGAAAGTAGCAAGTCATTTTAGAACTCTCGTTAAGACCCAAAAATGCAGATTTACTTTAAATTACTAAATTAGAGGTTTATGGAAAACAGCAAGGCCTAACTGTAAATATTCAGGCAAATGAAATGTCCCACAATTCACAACGCTACTACTAAGTTAAAATTACAGTTAATATGAAATGTTTTGAATGTATGTGTTCTTATTTCTTTACTATGCACCTTTCTTAAAATGTTCTAAGTTAACTTGTTTCACTTTTCTTTACAGTTTACTGTACACATACAGACTTACCTTAGAATGCTTCTCAAAATGAGGCAAAGACCTGTTTTCAAATCCATCAGGAACTCTGGACCCACTGATAGCCTGCTGACCTACACACGCGATCATCTGGGATATATTAATGAAGGAGCCTGAAAAGGAGGAAAAAAAAAATCTCACTTGCAAATGAGTAATATCAGCACTCTAACGACAGAGTTGCCTTCATTTCTATGAAGATAACTAACAATTCCGTATTTTCTTTGAGCCATGGACATTCGTGGTACCTTATACTATCCTGTTTTGTATTATGGATTCCGGTTTATAAAACCCATGGTCCTAGCCTAAATATTTTGATTCACAATTTCTCCAATAAGCATATTTCAGCATTTATTTCAAATGAAGGGTTAAGTGTTCATCATGATTTCTACAACAAATTAAGCCTCAGAGAATGAAAAAGCTTAATTTGCAGTGAAAATGGTTTTCTGTTATTTCTAATTCTCAAGGAATCATTTCTGGCCAATTTTTCCATGTGATAGAGATACTTGAAGTGGAAGTTCAACAAAAATCTTTGTATGAATGAATTCAAGTCTTAAGAACAAGTTCTAGTAGGATGCTTTTCAACTAGTACAAAAAAACAAAGATACAATAAATAGTTCAGCAGCTCACTTTCAGTTAACAAGAGCTGACTAGCAGTAACTGAGTCACTTCAAATTTGCAAGATGTGAATTTAGTACTTGCACAACTGTCTGCATGAAATAAGCCATCATGACAGAACAAGTAATTTTGAGAACAAGAGATGGAATTAGCAAATTAATTCTGAAACTCAGCTATCCCTACCTTTAGAACCACAGAGAGCCATGATAAGGGGACTGTTGCTCTTGTCCAGCTCTCTGAGACAGGCACTGCCAGCATGATCCCTGATAACAGAGAGTTCTTTGAGGATTAAGGCCTAAAATCGAAGAATTCAGAGATTCAGTATTAGTAAAAAAGCCATACATAAACAATATACTACCACTTGACAGCAATGCCTTCAGCAGTGAACAGGGAACTAAAAATAGAATTAAGATAAATAAGCTTGAAAGTTGCTTTTGGTAAAGTAAGTCGCAACTTCTAACTCATGTAACTTTCCAGTCTGCTGCAAAATAATTCTTTGCTGGGTTAAGACAGGGGTAGCTGGGGACATTACAACCTCTTTTGTTAGCAGCACCAGCTTAAGCTAGTTAAACAAAAAACTGAACTAAGCTGTTCACTGTAGTATGTGAACAATTTCCACAAAGAAGTAATTTTGGAATGCTCTCTGTCATGGTTTTATGATTTTCGGTTATTGGTACTCCACATCATAACATCATGCAATGAATGTACCTGGTTCTCAGAAGAGAAGGACTACTACATTCCCCACAGTACTTTGTTCCTCTGTTACCATTTCCAGCCAGAGGGAAAAGATAAAAGCTCGCAGTATAAAAACTTGCAGATCACGAGACCTCATCCCTTTTTCCGCCGTCTCTCGTCTTGGCAGCACCTCGCTCCCCAGCCATCTTATCGTTGGTAGTAGAGTAAGGCCTACCTTGATTTTGGGACATTCTCTCTCTCTGTATTGGATTTATCAGCTTAAATTTTAATCATATTGTATTATAGTGTGTTGTTTTGCATTCCGATATCTTATTTAGTAAATTAGTTTGTTTCTCCTCAGATTGTTGCCGCTGTTCTTTGCTCTCAGGGCCATCTCCTTACCCTTTTTCCCTTTTCCCTTTTTTCCTGGGGCGTGGGCCCGTGGGTCCCCCATCCCCTTCATCACGGAACCAGGCCGAACGCCCGTAAACCGCTGACACTCTCACAGCGTACAGCGTTGATATCTCTGATTATTATGAACACTCACTATATCAATAACCAAGGTCTCTGAGAAGAGGAAAAGCATAAAACATGGCAAGACTTCTTTCAGACCAAGTGTAACTAGACAAATGTGGAAGTACTTCAGAGGGTGGGTTTTTCTGTTTTTGTTTTTTCTCTTACATTTCCTCCCCTACACCCCTTTCTACCTTAAACAAAGTAAAAAAAAAAAAAATACATTCATAGTCAAGAGAACAGATGTATAAAACCATTAAAGGTGATGAACAGAATATTCTTCAGCTGATGTTATTAAGATCCTGTCCCTAAGCTTTTGGGCAATACTAACTGATCTTTTTTTTTTTTCTTTTTGAAACAGAAAAGTGAAAAGAAAACAGTGTAACTGAAGTCCACTTAACGGCTGCTCTAATAAGGGACAAGAAAAAACACCGCTTGTAGACAGAATTCTAATTAAAAGAATATTTTGTTTCTTGGACTAGATTAATTGTTGTTACTGTTGTTTATTAATTCAGTAAATGTTGGTAAATGCAATTAATCCTGTTCTCATTATCTGTGTAATCTTATTCTATGTCACTTCAATACTTCCAGCGGGTGGAAGGATCTTGGTTATTAAGTGTTTAGCTAACAATTTAACATTCAGATGCTTGTATGCATCTAATGGATTAGATATTCAGACAGCTAAAGTTGCACACAGACAGAGCCTACTTGCTTATATTTTCAAGCTTCAGGAGACAACATTTAGCTTCACAAATTATGCGAATACACTCATGAAATTTCTATTCTAAATATATTTTGATTTAACTGAAAATGCTTACCTCTAGCGTCTCTTCTGCTGTACAACCAGGCTGCTGTTGTAGCTTGCCAGTGTTCAATGCTTCAATGTATTCATCACATTTCTTATAGCCAGCATGCAGGAGCTCATACTTAGCTTTTAGCAGCCCCTGACCTGGGGTAACGTCACCAATTCCAATTGAAAAGCCACGATTAGCTGTCATAAAATAAAAAGATTATAATGCTATCTCAACCTGTATATGATAGCTCAACCTATATATGATAAAAAAAAGAAAATCAGGAAATTTTGTCATTTGGAACTTTGCTATTTCCTCCCACCACATGACAGTCATAAGCACTTTGTAAACATACCAGTCATAACACTATTTGACAGTTTAACCACTGGCTTGGGTTTTTTTTCTTTGTTTTGTTTTTAACAGGATATGTTGTATTTGAAGCAAAAATTTCACTTGATTGTTCTGTATTTCTGCTTTAAGATATTGTTTTACAAGGAAACTTACAAAGATACACAGGAGCAAGCCTGGCTAGTCTTGACATGGCATCTGCAGCTTCCACCTGTCCCCAGTCTCTCAGCAAAATGTAGAAGATATTATTCTTTGATCCAGAACCCAGGGTTCCTTTGTCCATACTGCCACTCATTAACTCGCTATTTTGAATTGTGACATCTAGAAATAGAAAAGCAAGAATAAATCATAATTTTTCTAAAGCGTGACTCAAACTCTTAAGTAGTACAGAGCAGTTTTTCAAATAAAAGCTCTGTTCAAGAAAAGAACAAAACCCAACGATGCACATTTACTGAATCTAAATAAGCATATGAATGAGTATTTAAGAGGGAACAGCCTACAAACTGATCTTACCTACAGAAGTGAACATTTATGTATTTTCCTTCCACCTCAGAACGGCAAGTTTTTATTCGCAATGTTTCTTAGAAGTCTTGATTATTTTTTGTTTAAAAAATTAAAATAAAAGCACTAAATGCTTTATTTTGTTTAAAGAATCAAGCTTTTCATCTTATCTGTCTGGAAATAAAGTCCTCAATCATGGACAGCAAACTACAGTCGATTTATTTTTAATTACAGCAAAAAAATCTCAGAAACCAAGCTACAGTTCTCTTTATTCAAAGATTCTCGTACTCAGTTCACCCCTGAAATACTTCCGGAAACAGTTTGAATGTAACACCTATAATGTTATTAAAGGCTTCCAAAACACAGCTTTAGAAATGTCACTCACAAGAATCATTGTAACACAGATCTTCCCCTTTGCCACAATACTGCTTGCCCTTGGTTCGCAGATTGGCTTTTACAGGACAGTCATCGCTGGGTTTGAGAATGAGGCTGAAAACCTGCTTTCCTGTCCAGAGCGTTACAGGCTTAGGGAAACAAAATAACAGGAATTAGGGCCACAGAGTTTATGATACAACTACTAGAAGCAGCAAGTAAGAGTTTAATTGTAAAATTCCATTTTTAATATGTAATCTTTCCATACTGAATGGAAAGGTACACAATGGCATTCCTTTGAATAGAGAAATATGCACTTTTATGTATAGAAAAATGTTGATTCCCAAGTGGTTACTCTTTACATAACGGTACGTGCATGCGTTTACTGAGACATGCTCCTCTCCTCCCTCTTAATGCCACATTTCCCTGATTAGAGAAGGAAAAAATATGATGCTACGTTAATTTCATTTCAAAGCTAGGTATCACATTTATATTTACTTCTTTATCTAATGCCTTCTGTGTGAAGTTACAGGAGGTTAAAGATTTATGTAATTATGTACTTCACTCATTTGACTACATTTATGTAGTCAAACATAAGTAACTGTCACTGCTAAAAATGCTATATTTTCTTATTTTGAATGGCAGAAGCAGTCAAAGAAACACCACCCCTTGTTATAAAAGTTAATATAAATTCATAAAATTCACATTAGATATTGCCCATTAATGCTCTGACATTGCTTTACATTGCAATTATACATTGCTATTTTGGTTACTCTTTGTGAATAATTACAGAAACTTCCCTGAATACTACATGCATAACAAATTTAAGACTGAGTAAGAGGTTTAAAAGGTATATACAAATACCTTATATGTATTTAACAAGATAGAAACTCTAAACTCTCTCTACGCAAATACTTGCCTCAAATACAAAGTTATCAAATACAGATTTATGTGAATGAAAGCTTAAAGACACTAACAATCTAATACATGATTCTATCGCTCTCTTTCAAGTTTCTGACTCCTACACAAACACTCTGTCGTTAGCAATAGTTTTCTTTTTGCATATACTATGTAGCAAAAAAATCACATTGCCCACATCCTCTGTAATATTTAACACATTGACAGGTTAACAGTTAAAACATACTATTCCTCGTTTTGACGCTTTGTACAGTTGGGATACTGAAATCTAGAACTCATGAGCATTTCAACACATTATTACTACAGCACATCCAAAGAACAACAGCTTTTCTAGTTAGCTCCAACCTAGTCCCACAACTATAACACTAAGGTTACGCAAAGTTATGCATCTTCTACCGACCATCAATAGCTAAGTGGTTTGTCTGACAGAAGCGAAACTGTTTAAATCCCTATGTAATCCTGCATCTGGACTTGCATTCATCTGGAAATTTCTTCTCTGAAAGAGTGCTCAGGTGCTGGAATGGGCTGCCCAGGGAGGTGGTGGAGTCACCGTCCCTCGAGGTGTTCAAAAAACATCTAGATGTTGTACTAAGGAACATGGTTTAGTGGGGAAATATTGGTGGTAGGTGGATGGTTGGACTGGATGATCTTGCAGGTCTTTTCCAACCTCGGTGATTCTATGATTCTATGGACTGTACAACTCAAGATTTACTCTGCCTAGTTGCAGCAACCACCAAAGAACTTGATTTTTGATCCTTGCACTTTGTGCCTTACAGTACCTAATACAAAACAAACAGCAGAAAACATAAGAACGGTCTCCTTGCTGAGAACATCATCATAGGTCAAGAATATACAGAGTAAGTGTTTATAATATTAAATAACATGATGTGACACACCTTCAGAATTGCTGGGGGAGGAAGACGAACTTTAATTTTTTCATCCTTGCCAACCAGAATAGAAGCAATGATTTGACAGGCTTTTGCCCGATCAAAAAAGGTATCTTTTAGTGTAAGAAGATAGGCACCTGAAATGTAAAAAGTGAATAAATTTATATTGCATATTCAGTATTAAAGACCTCATTCCGATACTATGTAACTATATACCATGCAAAATAACAATGGGTTACACAGCTTTCCAGATACATTTAATTCCATCACATTCAGATTGTAGCAATGCACTGGCTTCAATTTCTAGCAATCTATTTTTTATTATACACTATCCCATAAGTAAAAAAAAAATAAAATAAAGCTTTGGCACTGACTGTACACTTTCTCTCTTATATTCATTGCTTCTCTTGAAGAAATGAGGCAATTTGAAGATACTTACTGTAGGTTAAAACTCACTTTATGCTAATAAATTCAACTCTTCTACCATAATCATTATTAGTTTACATTACGTAATGTATATGAAGATCCCATATGTGTACTTCTGACACCGAAAAAACCACAAAACATATGAAAAGCTACTAAAAATGAACCAACAAAAGTTGACAGTATCAGAAGAAATCTGAAGAACATCATATTTCAGACTAAAAAATGGCTTTATTCTCATACTGTCACTTTTACTTGTAAAAGAAAATTTTAAAATTAACATAGAAAAATTCTTCAAAAAGATTCTGAAAGAATTCTTATATCACACAGCTCTAAAATAAGATTATGTACACACCTGTTAGGAAATCTTGAATAGCGGCAATTAGGGGTTCTCCATTCCTTGGTGTTACCAAATTTGCTTTAGTCTATATGATGTAGAAACAAAAGTTACGCACTGCAAGACACTGAAATTCCATATGTTATTCAGCAGAAAATCTACCACTGAAGAATGTTTTGTTAGCAATAATGGTAAAATCTTATTATTCTGACTGTTGCTAAGCCTGGCTACAGAAGATCTCACACCTATTTGAGTTCTTTGGAGGCTTAACTAGCAATCAACATGCAAAGTCACAGCAGTTCATAGTCTCTTGCGTAATGCCAGGTTTTGTCAGGAACAGCAATTAGATCTGACACTGAAGTCAAATGGATTTAGTTACCCACTTCACTCATGAATATTTTTAAAATATCACTTCCATGCACAAAACATGAAAAACAGTATGATTTAGCATGCATCACATACATAAACTGAAATACTGCTTCTCTTCAAACATCACTCTACAGCAAACAAATTGAGTTTAGGGTAAGGAACTCCCACTCGTACTTCTTATTGCTCCAGTTACTCATCTCCATATCCCCATCTATGCAGTATCTGGCTGCCACAGTTTTGCCTGAACTATTCACAGGACAACAGAAACCTAGATTATACATTTTAATTTTTTTTTAATTTATTTTGGAAGCTTTCTTTTTAAGCTGTCAAATCACCTCAGCCAATCAGTACATGCTGCAAACAGCTGTCTTTGCACAACAGAAGGAGTAGTTGCCCTAAAGGACCAATGTACTGGAAAATCCTCAAATTACTGCTACTGACTCTACTTTCACACTACAGATAAATGACTGTAACCACCCTATTCCTCTATCTACCATTCTTTTTCTACTTCCCCCCCCCCCTAAATAAAAGCCTACTCATCTGTCTTCCCTAGTAACTATTAGTCCAGCACAAACACACTATTTTGATAGCAACTGATAATGGTAGTCAAGCAGAAACATACTGATGACATGTACTTACTCAAAAATCCAGAATTTGCCAGGAATGCTAAATGCATGTGTATTAGACTACCATCCAGTCTACTATCAGACTAGCAGCCCTGGTTTATTCTCAGTTCCCTTTTTCATTTTGCTTTTAATGAGTTTCACAGCTGCATACTCTCCATATCCAAGGAACCTGATGATGATTTTGGATTTCACATGCAAGATAAGCATTACAAGGCATGGCCTAACTGTCACTAGCAAAGTCCCAATACCAACATGATCTGCATACGTACCCCCATTAAAACAAGTGCTTCTGCTTTTGCTTCTTCTGTCTGAGGAAGGTGAAGGTTCATCTCATCTCCATCAAAGTCAGCATTGTACGGTGTACAGACACATTCATTAAATCTGAATGTTCTATGGGGTTTTACTCTAGCCTGCAAACAGAAAAAAAAAAAGTGATGTGCATGCAGTGAAGCATATTGAGAGATGAAAAACTAAGCACAAGTGCTTCTTTGTAGGCATTATACATTCTGTTTATTACAGACATGAATCAAAATTCCTGACTGTAGGATTCAGCTCAGCCATGAAACAACAGAAACTGCACACATTACTGGTTACATTACACAAATACGTCTAACTTCCGTTATGAAGTATTTACACAAAGCACAGTACAAAGAATGCTTTGTAGAGGCCGCAACAACTCTGTAATAATGCTTACTCAAGAACAGATTCTTAGGTCAAATATGGCTATTAAAAGAATTGTCTGGCAGCACACAGTCCAGTTACACATCAGTTCCCATACAAAAAGCATAACTGCACAATTAGAAAAGAAGCTATTTATTTCTGTACATGTAAGAGATAAATAGCTGCAAATGAAGGCCTCTTAACAATCATGTGATGTACTACCCGACTGTTAGAGACTGTGCACTTACAATGTGAGCCATAATGCTCAGCTTATGAAGAGAGGGCTGTCGGTTGAACAGGACTATATCACCGTCTATAAGATGCCGTTCCACAATATCACCAAACTTCAGCTCCTGGGCCATCTTTTCTCGGTTTCCATATTTCAAAAATCTTGTAACAACACACGACAATGAGTCACAAAAAAAGAAAGTCAAAGATGTAAAGAGAACTATTAGTAAATTCTGTGTTCACAATGCAAGCTTCTCCATTAAATGCCGGAGTGTTTGTACTGCAACGACTAGAAGACAAAACGCGTGGACTGCATCACTAAACATTAGATCTATTGCTATTTTAAGAAATAAAATTGTGATGTTAGTAAAAACCACAGTTATTACTACAAAAACTAAAGGGAAAGCCTACCAACAAAGACAAACTAATTGTTTTAATTGTATCAGGGAAAAGAGGGATTTTCACTCACACAGAATGACTTTTTCGTATCTGTAAACTGATAGGCCTTGTGTGAAAAGACAGCACAAAGTGACCAGTATCATCCCCTTTCATTCATCACCTCTCAATAAGACCCAAAACATTCATCTCATTGAAGTTTCTGTACTACCTATGGTATCTTAGCCTTGATCCCAAATAGAGACTCTGTCCTAAAGCAATCTAATTGCAATTCACTATCATTAATATGTGCATTTTAATTATATATTCACCACATAACCTCTTCAAGTTTAGTACATAAGTCCTTTTCATAATTATTTCTTTTTTGCTACTCTCCTTTATGAAAGATGCTAGAAATAAAAAATAATGCCTATCCCTTCAGATATAATTGATTTCACACAGCAGTAAGAACAAGCTGATGAGGAGAGATGAAAAGTAAGTAGTTACAGATAAGCATTGTACCTTTTCATTTGTGTGTGCCTTTGTTGAATGAAGTTGGCTCCAGGATGAACATCAGGACCATTTCGGACAAGTTTCCTCATGAAATTAATATTTGCTTTGTTCACCTATTGCATAAAGATTTCAAACAGGAACAAATGAAACATTTTCAAATTTTAGGCTCAACTGATAATTCCCCTCACAGCCTTCAGCTGCTGAAGGGAACAGGTAAGAAGAGGAAAATTTAGAGCACAGCAACAGTGAAAATACATGAAAAATCTGAGAAGGAAATTTAGAAATAAAACATCCAGTCACTCCTCAAGCAGATAAATCAATGAAAATGTGAAGCTATAGTTAAGTCTGAAAACATCAAGGTAAACTGTTCTATCCTGGTCTGTCTGCCACTCCTTACCCCATATCCTTCCACACTACTTCTATACATCTGATGGTACAAGCTTTGTTTACTAGCAGCAACAGATCTACCAGAGCGTCACCAAATCACATGCTGAGCATATAAACAACACATTTATTCCTCTTAGAACAAGACTGTAAGTAACAACTACACTCATATATGAGTAGAGAAAGTAACCACAAAACAACTCCCAAAAAAAGCCACACAAAAAAGGGAGAGAAAAGGTTTTGGTATCTGCACTACCTACCTTTTCAGGAAAAGTTAGTATTTTAGCAACATGAATAGGCACTGCTACTTCATCTATTCTTAAGTTAGGATCAGGGGAAATGACCGTTCTGCCAGAGAAATCCACTCGCTTTCCAGACAGATTGCCTCTAAACCGACCTAACAAACAACCAAGTAAAAACTCCTTCAGAGAAATTAAATTTCAAAGTGATGTCTGTTAAGATAACACATTAGAACACCTTTCAAGGTACATCACAATAGCACAACACAGTAGTAACAAAGAGATGCTTTGGAACAGAAAATAGTTTTAACTTAATTAAAACCAACTTCCTAGACAAACCTTGCTTTCCCTTAAGTCTCTGGACAAAGCCTCTGGTCCATTTTTTAGGTGCCATGTTCAGAGGAATTCCAGAAAGCTCGCTGTTGATGTAAAGAGCACACTGCAGTTGAAGGAAGTCCCAATCTTCCATAATCATCTGTGTTTTGGCTCCTGATATCCTGTGCTAAGAAAAAATAGTCAACCATTTCAGCAAATAAACATAGCAACAAATTAAACTAGTAAAGAGTTTTAATTCTGACAATGAGCACAACTCTTTTTTGCAAAATAATGTCCAAAAGCCTTCACACATTATAATGAAAAAGGCAAGGTAACTTTCCATTGCAAGAATATAAGACCTTCCAGAGGACAAGGAAAGGTAATTTCTTTTGACTAGCATCAGCTTTTAGCAAACGCCCATAAAACTACACATTCCTATAAATTGTGTGTTTTTCCAATCTGCTGAACTTAAGATGATATAATTTCACAATCAGGAAAATGACCAGTACTTAATCATTCTTCAATCATGAGAGAGTTTGCTAATTTCATTTTGTTTTTCTGACAAAAAGACCAGTTTTGAAAATCCTGAAAAAAATTAGTCTGGTAGAACAGTTCCTCTAAACAAATGGTGAATGGTCAGATATATTTCTAGTCAGCTTGATAACTGTGCTAACTGCAAACTGATTTCTTAAAAACAGATGGTAGAATAGGAAAAGGTCAAGAACTAGAAAGGCGTACACAAAATAAAATAACCAAATATGTTTTCACTGTAACCAACAACAACAACAAAAATGTTACAGTGATGAGGAGAGGTCAGAAAAAAACCCACAACCAAACATAAAAGAAGAGTTCACAGACCAGAACAAAAATGAGAAATCTTGTCCCCGGTTTCCAGAAGATTTTTAGCAGGTTCTATTTTGCAAGCAGCCAGAGAGCCAGCTCTATTTGAAGCAACTTTATTTCTTTCAATAAAATTCCAAACACCACAGTGGTACAGTACAGAGTGCTTGCTACACTGGGAGCAGCAATACATATAAAACCACTCTCTATAGTTAATGCTAAGAGTATCTTTTTGAAACTAACAGCCTCAGAGAGCTTCAAGGATGACTCACCTTTTTAATGACATCATTGAGGAAAATGATCTCTGTCAGTTTCATTGTCAAGTCATCCTCGTTGGTGCCAGACTTCAAGTCACTCACGACAGAGGGTCTGATACACAGGGGAGGCACTAGGAGTCGTGTGAGGATCAAATCTGAAGGCTTACCTGCTTCTGGGTTCATTAGAAGCAGAGGGATATCTTCTGCTGGGATTCTTTTAAAAAGGTTCAATACTACTAATGGATTCAAGTTTTCCTACAAAATCCAACAGAGAATTGTGAAATCAAGCCATCACTTAACAACTTGCAACCCTTCCTTCCTCCCTTCATTTACTCAAAGGTTCAACAATCAGTATTTAAAAACAACAAACAGAAAACTACTAGCAATGCATACAAAATTAAGTTTTGGTTTATTAATTTGGAACCAACCTTTATAGTGTTTCTTATACTTGCTATGTTTACTTGCTTCATTAACATATTATATTACTGTTAGCAGTATTTCATAGTTACTTCTTAAAGCAATGTAACTGATGCATTACAATAAACTTAAAATGTACTTTTCTTACTTAGTAGAAACCGACATGAATTACAGTACTTTCCAGTTTTTCTTTAAAAAACAAATAAGACAAAAAACACCTTTCATTTCTCTTCTAGTACAGCTACTGCTGCAGTATGAGAAACTCAAGATGCTCATTACTTTTTCTATGCATATACCTACCCTGAGATCTTCCCAGCTTGCCAAGAACAGAAAGAAACAACTGCACACAACGCAAAGCCGTATGAAACAAAAGAAGCTGATTAAGTCTCCTCTCCCCTCCATAATATTACATTCTTCAGAAGAAAATAGATTTCTAGGTATTACAGTCAACTCAGAGTTACAGTAAATCTACAGGTACATGTGGCATTTCTTTGGCTTTATAATTCCTGCTTTTGGGGCTTTTTTTGGCTTCTTGAAGTTTCACATACCAAGAACACCCCCTTATTCACAGGCAAAAAGCCATATATCAGAACACACTAATAAACAAAATAATGATCACAATATGGCAAACATTCTTCATGTGCCTTAGTGCTTAAAAATACTAGTCCACAGTAAGCTGCTACACTGAAAACCTTTCAAAGGCTTTATTTCATGCACAAAAACTAGCAGAAAACTGAAGTAATAACAAAGCTCACCTGAGCTCTTCCCAGTAAGGACTCTACTTCTTTGTTATGTTCTATGGCAGTTTCAAAGGACTGCAGAAAAGTGGATACTATCGGATCTACAACTTTCTTATTAGTTTTGTACTTTTCATGTATTATTTTCAGCAAACCACACTTCTTCACAGTTCCTGCAAAAAAGTGTTTTGTTGGTTTTTTTTTCCTTTTAAAGAAAAACTTAACAACAACACAAAATAACATAAGGGATTGCTCCAAAACCAAGTTACCTTCCCACAGGATGGCAAGCATATCTAATGCTATGAAGAACAGCTTAATGGAATTACGAAAAATGAAGGTCAGAATTACAGTCTACAAACACTTTCAAGTTAAGGTACTGATCACCACAACAGCTTCCCATATTTAAAACAAATGGTTAAACAGGGCTCTTTCTTTTTGGCCCTTGTAACGCAATGGAAAGCGTGGCAATGACAGCAGAGCTGCAAAGTCCCAGGCTACAGTAAGTGATGATTTGCTCAAATGCAACAGCCGTGGGCACAGAAACAAAGGAAAGAAGCTGCTTATCTTCAGAAGACCTCAGGTACACAGAGCTCTCCAGAGAGATACCTTTACCTCCCCCCACCAACTCTGAAATGAGGTCTGGGAAGGGGTAGATCCTGGCTCCCCCCCTTCCGGTCACTGATGTGCACTGCATGCACCTGAGCTCCCCTGGCTTGGCCCTACCTTCTGACTAGGTGCTCAGTCACTGGTTCAGGCTGTAACTTAGCATTTCCGCTACAGCCCTTATTCAAGTGTTAAGTACTGGTCATTGTCATGAACAGGTGCATAAAAGAAAGTAGGTTACTAGGTCAATGTCTACTTCCACATACATGAGATGTCAATAAGACTTTGTTTGGCATAAAGAATGCAATAAACTGTTTCTTAAGAGACGACAGAGAAAAAATCCATTCACCATGAAAAGGATATTACAGATTTTGATGCCTATTGCAGCCAATAGGATAAAAACCATCAGTAAAGAACTATCAATAACTGCTAATACCAACGCTCACCATTAAAGGCACCACAGTAAGGACAAGTGTTTTTCTTCCGGCACTTTTCAGACACCTTCTTTTTTAGCCCTCTCTTTTGAAGATATGTAAGGCCTGGCCGCTTCAAGTAATCCAAAAACTGTTTTTTCTCTTCTACTGACAGCATGATATGGCAACAGGTTTTGCAGATCATCTTTAATGTGAACACATAAGAGCAGTTGTTTAACACAAACATGCAGAGTTGTAACTTCTTCCACAACCTAAGCTCTTCACTAACATGCAGGATTTTTTAACAAAATACTGCATACTTAGATGAAAGATGAATTCATATATTGTAACAAAAAAAAAAAAAAAAACAAGTACACAGGAAAAAAATCCTTGTCTAAGTTCTGCAGTACCTCAAAAATCCATACAAAGCAAACAGAGCTATGATTCACTGGAATGGCCTAAAAGGCAAGTTATATTGCATGCATTTACTTCAAACAGCTACAGAAAGATATCAGATTAATGATTCTATGATTTGATTCTAATGAATTTGAAATCACAAAGAATAACACTGATGCATTTATGTTACTAGCACTGATACTTAAACACACTTACAAAACACAAGATGCATAAAAATTTGTAACACAATCTTACATTTGTCTCCTGAACTACTGTTTTTCATCTCAGTATCTCATCTCTCTTTGATCGTTTCCTTTTTCCAGCCTAGATATTGATGGCAAATAAAAATAAAGTTTACCTGCAAGATGCCAATCACAGCTTTGAAGTATCCAACATGAAAACACGGCAGTTCCAAGTCAATGTACCCATAGTGTCCCAAACAATCAGCCAGGTTTTTTCCACAGGTTTCACAGGGACGGTCTTTTTCACTTGTTCCCTTTGAGGGGAAAGGAACACATGCACAGAATAAAGCTTTCGCTGTAATCAGCTAAATATGTAAAAGACAGAACAGTCCTTAGGCTAGGCAACTATCTTGATAGCAGACCCACAACCCTCACCATTCTTTCCCAGCAACAGAAGCATGCCAGTGGCACTACATGAAATACATATCATAGAACACAGGGGTTGGAAGGGACCTCCGGAGATCATTGAGTCCAACTCCCTGCTAAAGCAGGGTCTCTACAGCCGGTCTCATAGGCAGTTGTCCAGACAGGTCTTGAATATCTCCAGAGGAGGAGACTACAACCTCTCTGAGCAGCTTGTTTCAGGGCACTGTCGCTCTTACAATAAAGAATTTCTTTTACATATTTGTATGGAAATTCCTGTGTTGCAGTTTGTACCCATTGCCCCTTATCCTACTGCTGCATATTGATTAGATCCCCTCTCAGTCTTCTCTTCCAGGCTGAACAGTCCCACTTCTCTCAGCCGTTCCTCAGGAGGGAGATGCTCCAGGACCCTCAACATCTCTGTGGCCTCCTGTTGGACTCTCTCTAGAAGTTCCCTGTCTTTCTTGAACTGGGGAGCCCAGAACTGGACACAGTATTCCAGATGTGGTCTCACTGGAGCAGAGTAGAGGGGGAGAAATGTTTTTCACACAGCACCTCCTGACAGCAGTGACACTGAGTCATGCAGCTGTGGAAACTGACCCGCAGTCTATGGACCTACAGCCTCATGTTTTGTGGATGAATGTCTCTGCGTCTCTAATAATTGGGCAGAGAAAACTCATCTCCTGACTCCCAAGAGTGCTTTGCTGAGCTATCCAACAGCATAACCAAAGCAGACGCCACTGCAACTAACAGCCTGTGCTCCTGAAGTAGAGATACACTTGCACATATTTGGAACAGTAAGCTTCAATTATCTCATTTGAACTATTTCAAGCTATTCCCCAAAAGGGACATTGTAGGAAATTGAGACTCCTCACCATGCGGTGGTCGAGCACACCGTACTGCAGTGGGGCGTGGTGGTTGTCCTGGCTGTACAGGTTCTTGCTGACCACCTGGATGTGGGCCTGCTGCCGCATCTCCTCTGGGGACTTCATCCCGAAGCAGATGTGGCTTCTGGGAGGCGAGAGTTCACACAGGGTCACTCAGGGCTGACCGCGCACACACGGCCCCCGCCCACACCACCGCTTTTCCCAGTAGCCCCCAGCCCCCCCGGGTCAGTTCCCCCCGCGCCACGATCCCGCTCACATTTTCTTGGCCACATCGCTCTCGCGAAACTGCTCCTTCACCATGGCGCTGGCAGCACGGAGCCTACATGCGGCGGCGGCGGCGGCGGCAGCGACACCGGCACGATTACCATAGAGCGGTGGGAGCAGGAGGAGAGAGCGGCGCAGCTCCCGCCTGCAGCGCCCTCTGCTGGAGCAAGCGTACGGCCTCCCGCAAGGCCCCGCGCCAGGCTCATATTCCCCAGGCTCCCTCATCGGGAGCGGGACAGCGGACCAGTAAACGAGCAGACCTGGATCACAGTGTGGGCCTACTGAGGTACCCTACTTAGCTACAGAACTCCCACGTGAAGCGTTGTCAATACAGTCGCGCTCTTTCCACTCAGGTCCGGCACTGGAAAGGCCAGGCGCGCTCATGGCCCCGCCCCGGCTCAAGGCCCCCTGCGCCGCCTTATGATTGGCTGCGCCGCGGTGCCACTTCCTTTTCTCGCTCGCTGGCAGGGAGGGTGCCGACAAGATGGTGAGTGTGGGGATGCGGGTGTAGTGCAATCCGTCCTGCTGTGCCACCATCCGCGCTCTGAGAGCCTTCTGGGGGACCGCGCCCCGCTGGGCTGGCCTGCCCGCAGCGGGCTGCGCGAGTATGGCGGGCGGGGGGCAGTGCGGCTTGCGACCGGGATTCCTGCGGCCTGGCTGGTGCCGCTAGGAGCTGTGCGGAGCGGGGCTGGCCGTGTGTTGGGCATGCTGGGCCGCCTTGCCGTTGCCGGGAGGAGCGGCCGTAGGTGCAGGCGGTACTGAGATACCGAAGTACTGCCTCTCTGCGTTCTGAGAGGAGCCCTGGGGGTTATGCTCTTGTCTTAGTTCTGTCGTTCTTACTGCCTGAAAAGTCCCATCAGGACAAAACGTGTAGCTTTCGTAAGGAACCTTATGTTGTTATAGCGTCTAGAGGTTATTAAGGGCCCAGAGCATCTCCTGTACAAGGAAAGGCTGAGAGACTTGGGACTCTTCTTTCTGGTGGAGAGGAAGCTGAGAGGGGAACTCCTCACTGTTTATAGGTATCTAAAGCATGGGAGTCAAGTTGATGGGTGGGCAGATTCTTTTCAGTGGTGAGCAGCAATAGAATAAGAGATAATAAGCAGGAACTGCAAAACAGGAAGTTCCATACTAACATAACAAAGAAGACGCTCTTTATCAGAGTAGTGGAGCACTGGAATGGGCTGCCCAAAGGGGGTGTGGAGTCTTCTCCTCTGGAGATATCAAGACCTGTCTGGAAGTCTACCTGTGTGACATGCTGTGGGGAACCTGCTTTAGCAGGGAGTTGGGCTCAGTGATCTCTTGAGGTCCCTTCCAGCTGTGATAATTCTATAATTCTGTTAGAGCCTTCTTTTTGTAATCCATTTGTTTTAATAAAGTTATTCCAGCAAGTTAAAATAAAGGGGCATATATGCTGCTGTCTGGCTTGTGGACTGGGAGTGACTGTTCTTCAGTGTACTTTAGTTCTGTAGGGTGTCTCCTATAGCATGTAACAAGTGTATCTAATTTGGAAGTTCAGTTAGTTTCAAGTAGAGTGCTGACTGCAGTGGTGTCATGCATTATTTATATTTGTTAGGTTTTGAAATCTATGGTTTTGTCTCACTTCTATGTACTCTCATTTCCAGAATGACACAGTGACCATCAGAACTAGGAAGTTCATGACGAACAGACTGCTTCAGCGCAAGCAGATGGTAAGAAAAACACTACATATTGCCTTTAGTTGTGTGTTGGTTCTTGGCTGCAGGTATTTTAAGTCATTATAAGCAAGAGGCCTTAAAAGTGTTAAAATTGTAAGGTGTGTAGAGATTTAAACATATTCATGCATCCTGAAGGTAAATCTTCACAATGGGTTAGCAAGCTGACCTGTCATTTGAAACAGGAAGCTGTTAAGAATACATGCGGATTAGATTAATAATACCTTGTACTGTTAGGGTGGCTTAGTTCAGGTTCTAAGTTTGGGATGGGAGTCTGGATGTTTTACTGGGTACTGACTGTCTTTGGCTTTCATATAACTTAAATTTTTTTCTTTAGGTGATTGATGTTCTTCATCCTGGGAAGGCCACAGTCCCCAAAACAGAAATCAGGGAAAAGCTGGCGAAAATGTACAAGACAACCCCTGATGTAATATTTGTATTTGGCTTCAGAACTCACTTTGGTGGTGGCAAGACAACAGGCTTCGGCATGATCTACGATTCCTTGGACTATGCAAAGAAAAATGAACCAAAACACAGACTTGCCAGGGTAGGCTATTTGTTCTTCAGCGACTGGAGAACAATTAAGATGACTTTCAAGTGTTTACCAGTTCATGTTCATGGGAAAAAAAAAACACCTGTAGCCTTGTGGGGATATTGTTGTACATAGGGAATTTAGTGGTCTTAATATCGCATGGATTAGCTTTTGCATTTGAAAAATAGATCGTTTCAGGTATAATGTAGTATAGATAGAATTGGGATGGCAAAACTGATGTTGCTTGTGTTGTTCTGCAAAGAAGGATTCCTTAATCATTGTTAAAGCTCTTGAAGCATAAAAGATGGGGCTGATCCATGCAAGATCTTAGTGTTTAGTCTATTTTATCATTTATTACTTAACAGCTGAACAGCAAGACAACTTCATTATTTCAGATTCAAACAGTGCTTGAAAAGTCCAGAAATACTAAAGTAATTGTAATTTGTAGAACAAAAACTTCAGAGATTAGTACTGCTGAACAGGTATTAAATATGACTGTTTTTTAATAGCATGGTTTGTATGAGAAGAAGAAGACTTCTAGGAAGCAGCGGAAGGAACGGAAGAACAGAATGAAGAAAGTCAGGGGTACAGCTAAGGCAAATGTTGGTGCTGGCAAGAAGGTATGATGAGATTTTCTGTAGGCTAGAGTTGGCATGTTATTTTTTGAAATGTTGATAAGAAGTTATTCAATAGAATAACCTTGTCTTTCTTCCATTTCCTTTACCTGTTCTACTGGATAACAGAAGGTAATCTGTGTGGTCATGTATAGCTTCTTACTAGCTCAGTAGCTTAGTTTTGCTCCTCACTGCTGCAGCTTAGCTGATAAAACATGAGACAGTGCTTCTTAAATGATTGTTTCTTACATGTCACTTGGAACTAAAGTTAAGCTTAAACCTAACAGTAATGCTCTAATCTCATAACTCAGTCATGCTATGTACAAATGAAATACTCTACTTAATGATAGTTACTCAAACTACCTAAATATCTAACACTTTGTGGAATAAGTTAGTGTTCTTGTAAATTTTAAGGATTTGTAGTGTTGCAGGTAGTGAAGATTAAGTAAAAATAAGAAAAAATAGTTGCTTTATATTGGTTCTGAGGGACTGATTAATGTCTGTGGGTTTTCTTGCTGCTGGGAGCTTTCTCTGCTGTGGGCTGCAACTAAAACAAATTTAGAAAGCATGCAGCTTGAGAAGAGACTGAGGTCCTTTATGATGAAACAGAACCATCAAAACAGGAATGAACTTGGTGTGAAGATAGTTATTTTGCTCAGCAGCTTCTGGCACTTCAGAAAACACTGAATGGGCTTGTGCTGCTATGTGGGTTTTGCAACTGCGTTTTAATAAGAGGGTGTTGGGTTTATTGCTTGGCTCTCTAAGTGTTAAATTGCTTTAATATCTTGAACTTCAGTAATCTTCACTTCTGCTTTTTTTCCTACTTTCTTGGAATTCTCCATCAGAAATGAAGTATCTAGCAGGTACTGAAAATGAGCATGGTTGTGACTGAATTATACATCACTGAAACACTTTTCTATCCCATCAGATGGAAGCAGTGTACTATCTTGCATGCTTATATGCTTGCTTTAAACTTCTGTCTTGTAAGAGTTCAGATGACTACATATTGAATTTTGTTCTGTGTGGCTTAAAAATAAGATAGGGCCAATAGAAAAAAATTTTCCGAACTGGTCAAATGACATGAAAATATGGAATTTCTGGTGAGAAGAAAGGACAACTCATTATTGAGGCATTTGTTAAAAACACTGCAGTTCTAGTTCCAAGCAGTGTAGTGTAATTGCATGTGTAGCTTGACCATATGGCAAAAGTACTTGCACATCTGTATGAAAACTTAAGTCACAACATAGCTTAGTGCAGGTGAGACAGTAGTTGCATTAAACTTTCAACTATTCTAAGCAGAGATAAAAATGACAGCAGTTACTCTGAAATGGCATTTTTTGCCTTTTGTATAAGCAAGTTCTTGCAGTGATTAGGTAGATGAGGAAGCTATTAGCTGTAATCTGGAACCTCTTTCATTTTTTCATTTCAATACTAGTTTAATAGTGAAGTCATACAGTAGTTTAAAGTGGAAAGTTACAAAATAGCTTTTACTGTAGTTGTAACATGAACATACATCCTACTGTGAACACTGAGAGGAGTCAGTGTTGCACTTATACCTAGTATGGCTCATTCCCTTGGAGTTTTGGCCCTTGAAGGTGGCTGTTAACAGTATTGTATTTAAACTTGTTAACTGTCATTTGAGTTACAATTGACCGGTTCATATAAAATCTCCTTAAGTCTATGAGCATTTTGAGATTAAAAGTAGGGGTATGTGCTGTGATAATTATGCAGCAGATGTGACATCATTATCAAATACTTGTCAAACTAGCATATAGTCTTAGTAATAAGGGAACTGCATTTTGGCTTAGAGGTTTCTCAGTGTCCTTTAAAATCATTCTTGAATTTAAGTATGCATAATTAAGATCTTGTTCATCTTTGTTAATCCTTTTGTTAATAACTAAGGACAAATTAATTAGCATGCTTTGTGGAAAATCTATTTGGGAAAAGTTCTGTGTTGCATTGCAGGAAAAAACTTGCAGAATACTCTCCCACCTTAAAGCGTTCTCTTGTAAAATGCATGCTTAAACATAATTGTGTGCCATAACATCCTCGTTCACAGCCATCTGTGTTTTTAATAGGAATCATGAAATTTATTTTAGTGTCCACTTATGCAGTCTGTGAGAATTGTTTATCTCAGAAATCTGTAGGAACTTGATTATTAGTCATCTTTGGGAAAGTATCATTTTTAAGAGTAAAAACTCATGCCTTTTAATGTCAAGTCATTTTGACAGCTTTTGGCATGTGGATTTTTTGAACAGAAATGTGTTTTTAAACATGATCGAACAGTAATGTGGATGGATAAGCACTTAAGACCACTGTAGCCTTTAGCTAGAAAGTGAATATGCAATTGTATCCTGAGAGTTACTTAAGCTCTGTACAGCTATTGTTAGATTCCATTTTAAGCTTGAGGGAATGCATGAAATTAAAGTCTTTACCTGTTACAGTAGTCAAAATTCAGAGGTTTTCCTATCACACTTGATTGTGGTAATTGAAAAAGCAAATTGTATTCTCAAGTCTATATCACCTACAGTAGCAGAACACTAATAAAATCATTCTCATCAAATAATGCTTTTTTTCAGTAACTGGATGTACTTCAGATGGAAAATGGATAACAGGTATGACTTGGGGGATACTTGGTAAGAGTAGATGTTAAGTAGCCTGTAGTTATACTGTGATGCAGGTTTAATGTTAGTTTGTGCAAAGAGTGTTATTTGCATGATGTTCCATATCAGCATAAGGAAGACTAAGAAAGACTAAGATGTTTACAGAGCACTATTCTGCTTACTACTAAGTTGATTATTTGTTTCTTGAACTCGCATGAAGTACCTGGTTAATAGATGGCCTGAGCCGTGCATTCAGATTAAGTTCAGATTTTCTGTTAATAGAACTTGATCATTTAGTTCTACTGCAAACAACTTGAGATAACTTAAATACGGTAAGGAGAGGATAGCTTTGCATTTTCTGAAGTAGTTTGGATTTGTATAACTTCAGCAATAATTGTTTTCTTACTGATACTTAATCAAGTAGATGTTTGATGTCACTTCAGACAAGCGCTAGACTGTTTTTGTATCTTTGCTGCAGGAACAAGTAAACTGGATGTGCTGTGGCAGTAACCATTGCAGACCTAAGTGTGTTTTTATTACAGATAATATCAATGGCTCATTTTTAAGTAACTGTCTGGGAGCTGATAGAGTGAATATAATGCCTTGAGCAGGAGGCTGGCAAAGCAGTTCTAGATTGCGGAACTGCTCTAAAGGAACACTGTTATGTAGGTGCTCTCATTCCCATGACTGTACTGTGAAGCCTTGAACCTTATGTTTTTCTAAGGAGAGCAAAACTTGGAAATAAGTTATTCAGGCCTCATAGAAGTTTGAGTACAAAATCTGTTGTGATCTTCTGGAACTGATCTTTCTCTTTCTTTACAGACTACATAATTCCTTCAAGAAGTATGGGAAGAACTGTTCTGGAAAGAAGCTGCTCATCTGGCTTTAACATCAAATAAACTTTGTCAGTCAAATTCTGATTTGCCTTTCAGTTTTGATTTGATAGTTATAATTTTGTAAAGTTTGAGAATTTCAATATCGGTGCACTATTTCCACTGTATTAAAATCTTTTCATAATTAAACATCTGTCTTAAGTATCACTGAAGTATGAATCAAAGCATTCTATGACAAATAGTTTTAACAAAGTTTCAAGCAGGCAGTATTTATTCAGTGGAGGTAGGCATACTTTTTGTCTTACGGTGTTCACTCTGGTTTTGAGAGCCCTTTTAAAATATACTTGTTTGGCCTATATATATTCTACTTGTAGAACAGTGGAATGGAGAACAAGTCATATCAGCAATGAGATTCAGAGCTGAATACTTTACAGTTGAAACTAATACAAGAGTCTAGTACAGCTAGATTCTTGTTCCTTGGTTTTCAGAGCAGCCTTTGGGATCTCTGTTCTGTGAACTGCTAAGTGCACTTTTAATTTCTCATCTGGTAGTGTTAAAGGAGTTGTTTAAGATTGCATTAGAGTAGAGGTTTCTTAATTTAAGTGCAGTTTTTTAAAATTATTCCATGTGTACTGAGGTAGAATATTGCAATAAATGGAAGACATCTTGTGTTTGGAGGCCAAGAAGGAGGGGAAGCAATCCTTGAGTCAGAGTGATTGGAAGAGGATACTAATGTCCCAGTAAATTCCATATGAGATCTAGTAGGCATGGATGAAACAATCTATTTTAGTGCCTTTAGCTGAACTAGTGGGATTGTTTTCAGAAGTTCTTCCAAAAGATATGTACAGATTAAAACCTGAAGAATTGTTGGAGGCCCATTAAAGATGAGATTTGTGTTGTTACATAGTGTGTATATATGATGAACTCTCCAGTCCATTGGAGTGTTTTAAGCAAGTGACAGTAAACTTCTGCCTCACAAATGGATTGTCAAGCATATGCAGCAAGCATTATTTGCATAAGGGGTAGAATTAAACCTAAATCTTTTGAAGGTATTAACTGGAACAGCACCGTTCCCTACCTGTTTGAAACTGGAGAAGCTGTGATAAATGTAATTGAGTAATCACTGGGGGGATGTGAACACAGCGATGCAAATATGAGGAAGAATCCTATAACAATTTTTCATTTAAAAAAAAAAAGCTGGAAGGAAGCAGACGTGTCCAGACTTGTCCTGCCCAAGAGGTCAACTCCTTCAAAAGTAAGCATTTAAAATTGCTGCTGAAGATGTGGAGCTGGGATACATTGGTTCTACTGTTTGTTTTTAACTGAATGGAAATTTACTTTCAGTCAATACCACACAATTTTCAAAAATGTTGATTATTTCAAAGCATTATAGTAATGATGCTCAAATTGAAGTTGCTCTTTTCAGAATCTTCCTTACCTTAGTTTTAAGCAATCAACAATCTAAATACTGGCACAGAGGTATGTTTTGCAAAGTCTTGATGTTTTAAAAAATACTATTTTAAAGGATATGTGCTTCCTGAAGCACAACTTAGTTCTGGAATTGAAGGTTCCTTCCTCAATATTGTAATATTTGAAGTGCTTTTCATTACAGGTTCACTCGATATGGCAGGATTTCAAAGCAAATAGTTTAAAGTAGGCTGTGTAATTGCCTGTTGCTATACTTGTTATTTGGTGCTCCATTACGATAATTCAGGATTGACAGCAAAAAATATTTACCTAGTGATTCAGCCAAGCAATGGACTTTTTGTTATGTGGGTAGGTTATAGCCAGTTATCAATAAGTTGTAGTCTTGCGGTGGGAGGCATTAAGCAGGAAAAAAAAATAAGGGAAGGGGTTAGAAATGACTGAATGATCTGAAATTAATTGGTCAAATTAGGTCATTCTATTTGAGTTTTTCTGTTATTCTGCAATGCTTTCAATGTGGCTGTGCTATCATTCAACTTGAAAAATGGCAGACAACCCAAGTGTGTCATCAGAGAACTCCTGTGCTTCTGCAGTCTGGAGGGAGAAGTGGCTTGTCGTGCAAGTTTCTGTTCTGCCAACATTTTGCCTTTGTATGCTACAGTCTATGCAATGTGTAGCAGATGTTCTCTAATTCAAAAGTTAAATGCACATATCATGCTGTGGAGAGACTCTAGGTTAATCCCCTTTCCTGTGGGAGGTAAAACAATTAAGTGGAAAGCACTGATGAGCAGGAATCTTCACTTCTTTCCCTACTGTGTGCTGAAGGTACCCTTTTATTTCCTGCTGATCTCAGCACATCCCATCATCTATAAGTGACAGTTTTTGTCACAGTTAGCTCCTTTTGGACTTCAGCCTGGCCTTAATATTAGAATATCAATTTCTTAAAAATGCAGGTTTCAAAGACTACTTTTAAGTATTGTATCTATTTAATGAGCCATCTGGAGCCTAAATTAAACAACAGGATTTTTGGAGAAGGTTCTTACGATTAGTTTTAAGTTGATCCACATGGTAAGACTTCTATTAGCTGCCATATTCATGGATAGGACTTGTTTGAATTGTTTTTTCTATTTTTACAAGATATACAAATGCCTCAGAAATCATGGAGGGTTTTTTCTTGTGGTCCTAAGGACTCGATCCTATTGCTTGACTAGTGAGGTAAAATGAGCTCTTCCTCTGATAAATGTTAAAAATTACACAGAAGCCTTAGGGCATGACTTTAATTTAGGCTAGATCAAGTGGCCCTACTTGTTAGTGAGGTTCCACCTGTAGGCTCACTGAGATATAAGCTATGTCTTATTAGGCAGTTCCCATCTGAGAGCGTGTTGTCTAGAAGGCATAAAAGAAAGCTACAGCATGTCAGATTCAGCTTCCCACCTAAATCTTAGGAGGAGAGGAGATCAATGTCATGAGGTCAGCTAAAGACAACTTAATACAAATGAAAGATGATAAAATTTGGCTTTAGCTGGGCAGAGGAGTTGAGCAACGTGGAGCAGGCATGAGAACAAATGTTAAGGGGGGAAGAGAATGGCAACCGATACTGGGTTGAAATAAATGAGGGATAACATGCTCTGAGAAGAATGCTGTACCAGTATGAAGAGGAGTAAAGGGCAGTGTAGGTTTTTTTTCTCAGGAAAAAAATAAGCACATATTTAAGTAGCAAGATATGCAGTTCAACCAAATCAGAAGAAATTAACTTGCCCCTATTATCCTGGTATGTTCTACAAAATTCATTTTAAAGTCTTCAGTTTTTGTACATGGAAGAGATAGAACATGGTCCTGTAGCAGCTATTGGCGTTCTATTCATAAAGTAAGTTCAAAAGTCTAGTTCTGAATGTTCTCTGCTCATGTGTCTGTATTTGAGCAGAACTACATAGAGACTGTTTTGGGTGGATATGTTTGTGGTACTTGAAGATCAGATGGAAGTAGTTTGGCTTTTGCCCCAATTACTGGTGGACTTTAATCTGAATATAAGTTTCCAATATGGGTGCAAATATTTTTGTTCATTGATAATGCATTGTTCATTTATTCATTCAAAACGTAATAGCAATAAGCCTAAGTTATGTTTACGAATGCACTGGTTGCAATGCCTCTAGTAGGTAGAAAGAAAGGTTTAAGCTTTGACAAGTCAATGTCAGAACTAGGCATGTTCTGGTACTCTAATGTGTTTTGTTTTCCATTGCTTTAAAGAGATTAAATGGAAATATAGTCCTAAATTGTACATTGGTAATTTGTTAACTATACAGTGTTCTGTCTTAAAAACCCAGATGATGACAAAAAAAACCACCTGTAAAATTCTATCCATCTGGAATTCAGTAAGCTTCTTTTGATTTATCTTGGCTCTCTGTAGAAGGCTGTGCTTAATGAAACAGCTGCAAAAGTGTCTAAAAAGCATCCTGTGCACTAGAAGACAATTGTGTTGTGGGTTTTTTGACCAGTGCTACAAATAACAAGGAGAGAAACCTCCATCTTTGTCAGTTACTGCTGTTCATTCGTAGAAGTCGTATGCAAGTAGTGAATTGAAGCAGAGGTCTATTTGGAGCACCTGTGACTTCTTATCATGCTGTCAATGGCATATGCTCAGCAAGAAAAAAAAAACTCTAGTGCAGTGCTTTGTTACAGATGCATGATGGTTCATAACTGTGTTCCTTGGGTTAAAACCCTGCTTGTTATGTAATGAACTGGCCAGACTGGAAATATCTGTGTTAAGAGAAACAGGCTTCATTGCCTTTCATGGTGATCTGATTCGATTGTTCTGAGCTGCTGCCCTGCTATCAGTTTATGTCAGTTCTTACTAGCCTGTTTGCTAAGCCAGGCATCATTTGTGATGATTTGATAATGGGTTTCAATCACTGGTAATAAAACTTCTGCAACAAATGACCTCAGATCTGTATCTTCTGCCCAGCACTGGCTGCAAGTAGAAAATTGGGTTTGACACTTTTTTCTAATCTTTTCTGTTTGCTTTAACAACCAACTTAAAAATCACAATGAAAGTGGCTTAGTATTGTTAAATTTAAAGGGGGAAAAGGTTGATTTCAAAATGATGACAGCAGTTCTTACATAGTTTGCTTCCTATATTGTTTGCTGGATCCTATTGCAGAGCATAAGAGGAAGCTTTCTTAAAAGGTGGGTAGAGGGTTATCATAAAACCTGGGAGTTGTCAGAACTCAGATCTTAAGTATTTAACTCTTCAGATCTGGTTATTGAAGGAAAGTTTATTGAGGGCCCTGCTTCTGGATTTTATGACAGTAACAACTAAAAATGTAAGAACGCAGGATTGGGAGAAATTGCTTCACGCACACAATTTTTTTTCAAGGAGAATATATTTTATCTAGCACTCAACTCTATAGCATTTACTTAAACAGTGAAGGATCGCACTAATGCATAAACCAAAGAAAATCTGGTGAAAGTGAGTTGCTCAGACTCGAGTGCTAAACACAAAACATCTAGCATTAAATATGAAGTAAAAAAAATTTTTTTTGGCCTTTTTTCTCCATTATTAAGGGGCGTGAATGTCTGTTAGTTGCCTTTCCTATTTGCTTTAGAGAAAATGTAGGTTAACAGAATTTCTTGGCTACTAGCAGGATTTTACTTATTACGTGGCTTACCCATGCCTGTTTTCATTATCTCCAGAGCAGGAGACTCCGCAGTCTCTCTGGGCAGACTGTTCCAGTGCTCTGTCCCCCACACAATAAAGAAGTTCTTTTGCATGTTTGTATGAAACTACTAATGTTGCAGTTTTTGCCTGTTGCCCCTTGTTCTGCTGCTGTAAACTGCTGGAAAAAGCTTGGGCCCATCTCTTTGACACCTACACTTTCAATGTTTATAAACGTTGGTAAGATTTCTTCTACCCCTCAGCCTTATCTCCTCCAGGCTGAACAGCTCCATGTAGTCTCTCAGCCTTTCCTCATGTGGGAGATGCTCCAGGACCCTCAACATCTTCGTGGCCTCCTGTTGAACTCTCTGAGTTTCCTGTGTTTCTTGAACTGAGGAGCCCAGAACTGGGCACAGTACTCCAGCTGTGGCCTCACCGGTGCAGAGCAGAGGGAGAGGATCACCTCCCTCAGTCTGCTGGTCATGCTCTCTTTACTGCACTCTAGGAACTAGGAAGTGAGAGTAGTACAGCAGGCAGCTATCACAAATACTAAATGCAAGGTACCTCTTGGGTCTGTTATTCAATTAATTTTCCTCTAACTAATGGCAGTTTACAGCGATGCTACAGAGAACAGAACCTCCGCTCTCAGAAGCTGCTATGCTTCCCTTATTTTTCAGCTCAGTACTCAAAGTCTCTTCTTATTTGTCTTATCCCTTAGATAACTGTCTTGGAATGTACAGTGCAGGACCACGTGTAAAACATCTTTCATGGAGTTTGCAGAGTAATCAAAAATGGTCTTATCTAGCTATTTCCAATAGGTGCAAAAATCAAAAGCAAACATAGCCTGTTTTTCACTGGGAGTGCGTGAAGGGAAGTACTTAAATTCTCAAGGAGTTGTGTAAAGTAGTCATTTAGCCAGCAGAGGACTGTAGAACCACGTATCATACAGTTATTGATGCAAAAAATGTTCAATCACAGAGAATAAAGGGAAAACCCATGTAGCAAGCTATGTAGAAAAGACAGTCTATTAAATGTGGTAAAATACTGGAAAGTGAGGGCTCAGTTCTTTGTTTATTTCTCATTAAAGAATTTAATTTGCCCCAGGTTCCTTTGTTGATGAAGATCCGTGGGAATTTTGTTTACATTTGGAAGCTCATTGCCAAGAAGAGTACTTCCTATGTGCTGCATACTGAACCTTTTGGGGGAATCACAGTGCTGTGCTGACACAGAAATGGTGGCGCATTCCCTAAAGGAAAACATACTTCATTTGTAATGAACATTATGTCTGCAGAAACTAATGGCACAACCTCCTATTCAGTTTATGTAAAATAAAACAGGCCCATATGTTGCTGCTTTAAGAGTTTGGGTGTTTAAATTAAATGTTGTTTAATGAATATTCAAGCCCATTTGCTCAAAAGTTGTGCTCAGTGTAGCATCTTTTTCCTCTGTCTTCGATCCTACCTCGAATATTAAGCCATTACAAGAAGGTGCTAAAACAAAGGCATCTGTTTCTAACTAAAACTTGGATATTAAAATGCTAGAGCAGATGAGATAGTAAATAAAGACATACAGTAAGAAGACCGTTTTTTTTTTTTTTTTTTGTAATTAAGACTGAGAAGGGTTTGATATGCATGATGCCCTTTAAGAAACAGGAACATTCTCTGCACTGTTGTGGCAGATTGGGTGTGCTACAGTGGTGCATTCATTCTCTGTCTCCTGTAGGAGAGAATTCTGCTCTTCCAGTACGTATGGGCCAGATGCCTGTGTTGGGCTGCCTCAGCAAGCTGCTTCTAGAGGCAGAGGGAGCTGTGAGAGCCTTTTGTTATCGGTTCCCTAGCTCAAAGTCAAATAGATATGTTAGCGTCCTGGAAGAAATGCTCCGGAAGCCAGGTCTGTCCTATTGAAGGGTCTAGTCCATTTAGACCTGAAACTTGTTATGCATTCATCATCAAAGATCAGTAACTGTGCTGAGGTTACTTTAAGTTGGGAAAAAGCACTCTGCTGAGGACAAATGGTTGAATTCAGACTCCCTGTGCATCTACTTATGTATTTTACATCAATCTTTTAATTCATGAAAGCACTCCAGTGTATGTTTAAATGATAAATTTTCAGAAAAATCTCTCAACTCTAAGGCAATACTGAAATGCTTCCATGAACTTTATCTCCAAGTCCAGAAGTGACAGCACCATCCTTTTTTTTTTTTTAATGGCATGGAAAAAAAAAATCTCATTAGAAGACAGCTGGAATATAAACACAAATCACAATAATTGGCTTTTACATGTTTTCATAAGGGTTCTTCAGATGCTTGTTTTTACTGCACAAGTGCAATATTGTAGATATACAGTGAAGCGCTCTTCAGAGAATAATTGATACATGGATAAAATACTTAAAAGCATTCCCTGATGCTGTAAATCCAAATGGAGGCCAAGACTTTTACATGAGAAAAGCAAATATACAAACTCTCAAATTCTTGAAAATTCTGTTGTTTCCTGAAGCTTTCCTTGCCCCCCTGATTCTCCTGTCTCTCCTTAGCTAGGTTGTTAAGCACCCATTAGTTGCAGGAACAGGGCAAAAAATTGCCTGCCCATCCAAGTGTCACCTGCAAGTAGTTAACCTGTTCTAGGCACTTCTGTAGGCATAAAAATTTGCCATTTATCTGTCTCTTTTAAAACGTGTATTAGTTATCTCCAGTTAGGAAAAGAGATATCTGCATAGATTAAAAAGAAGTGATGAAGTTAGCAATACCATCACCTTTCTGCAATGTTTGCTTCTGGAATGAACCAAACTTTAAGTTCTCCTTGTATGTCAGAGGGAAATCACACTGTTCTGGCTACCATACAACGAGCTGTGAGAGACAGTTCCATGCTGAAGGACTGGTTTTTTTTTGCACCTCAATTTTGATCTCATGAAACTAGTTATACATCAGAAAAATACTTTTAATTTTTTTTATGATTGAGGAAGATTTAAAAAGTAAAATCTATTATGTATGAAAATGTGACTGATTTCAGATTTATTTCCTATGCAAATGATCATGTAAGTTTAGTGAGTTTTTCTGCTCAGTATAGTGAGACAATTCTTCCTGATTTTAGCATTTATTATTTATAAGGAGCCATCCCAGACAACGAAGGAGAATGGCCTGCCCTTTGCTGTTTGTCATCAATGGGACCTCAGTGGTTGCCATCATCCACAGTTTTCTAAATCATCTGTGTGCACAGGGCCAACAGCAAAAAAAAACAAATTGTTGGGACGTTTTGGAACAAAACTGCACTGCAAGTGAATATGTGTGCTGGTGCTGGATTGGCAGGTAATCACCTCCCCTGTGCTATAGGGTAAATGCAGTCTAAGCAACTTACAGCCGTCTTGAATTCCCTTTTTAACGTGTTGGAAACACCAGGTAATGCATTATATGATGTGGCAGGGGCAAATCACTAGTTAGTTAGGTTCAGCATTCTGACTGTAGCCTACAGGTGTGCTTTTGTTTCCCTCCATCTCTCCTTTTGAGGGATTCCCACCCTTCACCACTTAGAATCTGTTTAAACTGCAGACAGCAAACTACTCTCCAAACACAAGGAAAATATAAAAGACTTTTTTTTTCCTACCATGTTTTAAAACATACTAGCATTTCCTTCCTCACCTTTCTTCTTGTCAAATAGAACAAACACAAACTGTCCCCAAGGAGAAAACAAACACTTGCTGCGGTATGCAAACACTCTATGAATTCACGCTATCAGTGCTAGCATGGATTGTTTCAGCACCAATTTAAAATCCATTCTCCTGCACCTTATGTCATCTCTTTCTGGCTATCTATCCAGCTTCTTCCAGGTTTGTCTTACTAATCTGGAATCCACTCTTTTGAATGCTAAAATGTGCTACCCTCCCTTTCTGCAGTCATGCATGTTAAAACATTGAAATGTTTTTACATCTTCCTTACCACCCTATTGTAAAGATGAAAGAGGCTGTGGAGAACAATTGTATGTTATGGATCTAGCCCTCAGGATAGAAATGATACCAATGGCAACCTGTCGAAGTGCTGAGCTCTTGTTGCTTCAATTAAAGGCAGAATGCAAATGAGGGATAAGAAAAAAGAAAAGCTACAGGATGGGCAAGGGGGATTTTCCTGCAACACAATAGCAAACCTTGTCAGAGCACTTGTGACTACAGTCATACATTACTCCACTGTGGGAGCCAGAAATGTCTCTCTATCAATTACACTCCTTTCCAAGGACATGGCCATAATGCCTGAAAGAAAACAAATCTAGACAGATTCCACAAAGTACAGAAGGAAGATTTACTTTATGAATCTTAGAAAAGCCTCTTGGACTCTGCTTGCTTTCTGCCTGCAGGGAGTTGTCTTCGTGTAGGTTGTGAAAGTTAGTGCAGTTCTGTGACATTCTGGTTTCATATACAAGGTGAATTCACATCATTAATATTTGATAAAACAGTTGAGGTACAATCCCTTCATGTAGATTTTCTCACTCACTTTCGGTTGGTCTTCTAGTGAGTTTTCTTAGGTTGATTAGACAGTTGAACCTGTGCTCTTTAACAATGAGACATTTACGATGATACCTAAGTACTGAAGTTAGTAGTAAGGCTGCAGCTGACAACTTTGAGGGAATATGAGGTATAATGCCTACATTTGGGATCTATTTTCACACTTTATTGTAGATCAAGAACTAATATGCTTCAAGACGTAGATTTTTCTAGAAGATAACCAGTAATTGCCCTGTGTATTAAGAAATCCATTCTCAGAGCTCACATGGGTGTTTCTGGGGAGGGAGGAATTCTGTTTTCAGCCCAGATTTCAGGCACCACACAGCAAACATAATCAAAACAAAAGAGTAGGCAGCAATGGGTAGAATCACTGTGAGGAGGAAAGCTGATTCTATCCAGTCCCATCTTTTTCTGTGCTACTTCCTCCCACTTACTTCCCCCATCGCGTTGCAGGTAGGACATTAAAGGAAGTTGTATATGAGGAACTGAGAGTAATCGGAGCACAGCAGTCTTTCTTGATTTATTACTTCATTCATTAATCCATATATAAAACGTAATTTAAAACAAGGCTCAGAAATCCTCACTCTGACATATTCTCACTTATTTGATAAATGATTCCACTGGAAGAGGCTTGAAGGGCATCTGCAGTAAATTCTGCTGAGATCTGTATCTCAAAACATTTTTACACATTCATATCAAATTAGAGGATATCTCTTAGATAAGGGTAAGTGATGAGATTTCTATCACTTGGGTGAATGTCTCATAATTCACATGAGTGGAAGAGGACAAGCAACCAGCTGCATAAGAAAGGCACGTCTTTAGGATAGTTCCCTTGGAAATAATTCTCAGAATTGCTTTTTCTTCAGCCTGAAGTCTTT
Source organism: Numida meleagris (assembly GCF_002078875.1). NCBI lineage: Eukaryota > Metazoa > Chordata > Aves > Galliformes > Numididae > Numida > Numida meleagris. The sequence continues at coordinate 22,735,511 of NC_034413.1, forward strand.
AATAATCATTGAGATGTTTGAAGACATTGATATAAATATTATTTTCTTTAACTACCCAGAGGAAGAAGCACTGTGATATATGGATTACATTTGAGTTATTCCAGGCAGAACATGGATTCTTAATACTAGTTTGAGTGAGCTGAACAAAATTTAAATATGACAGTCAAATAGTCTCCAGGATGACACTGTAAACTTGGAAACTGCATTACTTTGATTGGGTTAGAGAGTGATGGTGGAGCAAAGAGTTTCAGCTTTGGAGAACCTTTCTATCTCTCCAAACTGGCTCCAAAACCTATCACTACTCTGTTCTTTGGCCTTCCTCACCCACACCCCCTCTCTGTTTTAGCATTGTTCTTATTTCCATGCATAAGATGCCTTCCTCCTAGCTTCCTCCAGTCTCACTAAGGCTATCCCTCCAGTTCATGCCATGTAGGAAGCAGTCAAGGAAAGGCATGTCACCAGGAAGAATCTGGGGAAAGAACGAAGTAGGAACGTGTTTACATCTCATGCGTCTGCATGCAAGTGCATACATTCAGTCAAGGTAACAACAACCATCTTCAATCTTGCTGTATCAAACAAGGATACTCCTGTGGGGGGAAAAATGCCATTTTTGGATCTTGTTTTTTTTCTGGAGCCTTACTATGATTTGTCTACTCATTATATGACAATATACACATATACAAAGAGACACAAGCACATTCCTGTATTTCTGTTTGAATGGCAAAGAAAAAAATCGCATATTTTCCAAACTCCCAGGAGTATAGCAAAAAAACGGATGTAGAGTGGGATTCTCCTATTCTGTGCTCTAAGCCACTGAAGAACAAAATCAGTTTAGGGAACAAGACTGTACTCAGAAACCTGTTCATTTACAGCTATTGTCAAAAGCTATTGTTAGCAATATTCTTTTCTGACAGTGTGAATGAAGTGCTTCAGTGCTTTATTTTTCAATGACAAAAAGAATTCCAAAAAAGCAAGATTTGGTCTTCAGCAAACAATTTCAGTTCAGAGCTAATAAACTGATTTGATATCTATTTAAAATCTCAGCTTTTAAAAACAGGAGTACATTGAACTAAATATATAAGACCTAGAAGCTCAGTTTTCTTCCTTGTCTTTTGATTATGTTTTGTTGGAAAGATAGCAATTAGACTCTGAATTCTACTGGCTGCTTCTTTCTTTTATTGATACCACCTCTTTAGTTCAAGAATCTTTTGTCCAGTTCTCCTGAAATTGGGCAGAAAGTTTCATCCTGAAGAAGTAGCCTGCTGATTTTGAAACTGGGAAGGTTCTGGCTTCTAATAGAAATTTAGCTGCAGTATTACCTCTGCATTTGCAGTAACCATAGTAAACTGCTGGATCTCAATCATTTATTCAAATTCTCTGTGGACATATAGATTATTGCTGCTGTGCAAAGGATATTTTTCTGCTACCCTTGAGTAATATCCTCTAGCCTTATTCAGACTGGAAGCATTTATCAGAAAGTCATTACAGCTGTTTTGTTTGTATATAGCTTTCACTCCTCCTATTTAAATGTGTGGACAGCATTAGCTCAATTAGTTTAGTGAATGAGTAGGTCTTTTAATATTTACTATCTCATTAGTTCATTGGCCCACACTGTATGTGCTAGGTCAAACTGTTTTTAGCCAAAAGTGTGCTGAAGAACTCTGTGGTCTTTTTTTATGTACAAGGGCTACTCTGAAAATAATGCCTCCTATATTATTATCTTAGCCCATGACATTGGAGTTGGATGTTGGTAGCATAGCAGTATAGGTTGAACATTTCCGTCAATATTCCATTGCATTTTGTTGCCATGTGACAAATGGCAGCAGAGGGGCAGACTGACACAATGGCGTCTGACATGGAAGTGCAGATGAAGCAAACACATGACACTGAATTCCTCCATGCAGAAAAAAATTGCACCCAATGACATTCATTGATGCTTGCTGAATGTTGGTGGAGATCAAAGAGAGGATGTGAGTACAGCGAGGCTGTGGGTGATGCATTTCAGCAGTAGCAACAGTGATGAGAAAGATAAAACATCTTCCAGACAGCCATGCAGATATTTATGAGCACAGCATGAAGGCTCTTGTTCATTGCTGGTGAAAAATACATAGCTAATGGTGGTGACTATGCTGAAAAATAGTGTTTTGTAGCTGAGAATTTGCTCTATCAAATAATGTTATTGTGCTCTTTGTACCTGCCATAGCTTCCCTGGAAATAAATAGGAGGCATTACTTTTGGAGTGACCTATGTAAATATATTTTGGCCCAGTGTTTTCTGAGGCAGAAAGGGCAGGCTGATTTCTGTGCTCTCCTAAAGACTGACAGAACAATAAAGCTTCCTTTGAAGGTGATGTTCCTGCCATACTAAACTTCTAGCTAGAGAAGCCTGAATCTCTTTTGTCTAGAGCAATCTGGATAGAACTAGAGTTCTACAATCTTTTGATATCCAGTTTACATCTAGCATGCAACAATAAAACAAAGGCCCATGTAGAAAAATTTATATCAAGGACTACAAAATGCTTTACTATTTACTTTTCTCTCTCCACAGGGAATAAAAGAATAAATGCATAACAGATGTTAGTTATATTACTTATTAAGCACATTAAAAGAGCTAAGATATTTCAATGAAGAGCTCAGATCAAAACATATAGATACAGCATGAGCGGAAATAATTAGAACAAAGAGTGCTTTATATAACTGAAGTAGTTCAAACTTCTCTTAAAAAGTAGAAAACCAAATTCAATCATACTTTTTCCTCTATATATTTATTCTTTTTAAAAGTTTGGTGAAAGACTCCTAACAAACCGAGCAGCCTTAGAGGTTGACCACTGTTAGCTCTAATATGGAGGCTCCTGTCCAACCCCAGCTGTAGCTACTAAGGACACAGAAGGCACAGCTGGTGCTCATTTTCTGTACCCCAGTCTGCAAGTCAGTGGTGTAACAGTCACTTTTCATCACAGCCAGGTGAGGTGTTTTTTTTTGTTTGTTTGGGTTTTGTTTGTTTGTTTGTTTGTTTGGTGGCTGTGTTTATTATGCTGAAAACTTTGATGAAAGAACATTAGGAGTGAATGGCTGGACATTCAAAGGCTCATTCTCTTTGGATAATAAGGTAGGTGAATAATTGCTTAACTGAAATGTGCCTGGATGTTTGAATGATCCCCAGCTTTACTAGGAATTTGGGGGGAACACATTCAAGAATTCTTCAGTTCAGATTGAGGTAGGAATCTTGTGGACTCTCTATTTAAGACCTATAGAGCTTTAGTATTCCTATTCAGTAATAGAAAATTCTTATAAGAAAGATAAAAATGTTAAATGAGTAAAGTAATGTCTAATTGAAACTTAGTATTTTCTTTTAAAGAAAAAGATCTTCATCTGCTTCTAAACTTAAAGGAGTTTTCCTTTGTTGGCAAAAACATCAGGAAGAGAATAGAGGAGTAAAAAGGTAGTGTTGCTGAATGGATGAAGAAAATGCATGAGAAAGAAATATCTGTAATTATTTATTCTTATTGCTTTTACTCATTTACTCCTTGCCTTTTTTAGTTAAAACACTGCTTTTGGAAAAGATATCCTTGAAATAAATATCAGCATTTGCAGCTAGCCTTAAAACTAAAACTAGAACACGCCAACAAAAACTTTTCCTTTTTACTCAGAAACCAAAGTGCATGTCCCACAGACTAAGGGCTCTGTAACTTTATTTTAGGTCGTGCCTTTTATAATATCCATATATTTATTTTGAATAATTTAGTGACACCGTACAGAGCTGTAGAGCATAAAATGAAGACTTACATAGCCTGTTGTGTATGTGACTGTGAAGTTGTTGGTTGTATCCCTTAGTATGCTACTAGGAGTGCGCTGGATTGCGAGGCATTCCTGCAGTTTTCTACAAGATACCCATATTTCTAACAGTAAGGAGTTGGCCTCAGAGAAAGCTTAGATTGTCTTCTAACCCCACTTTAATTGAGTAATTAGGTGTTGGAGGCTTGTAAGTATGGATCTTGGATGATCTCTTTTACAATTTCAGCTGAGAAAGTGTTAATAGCACAGTTGTGTTTTGGTTCATCTTGAGTGATGGGAATACACCCGGGTCCTGTTTAGGGGTCTCAGCAAGGAAGAGCCACTGCCTTTGTGGCACAGCAGCAATGGGGTGGGATGGATCCAGGACAGATGTTCTCAGATGGACCAACAATTATTCTACGCTACATGACACCATGTAGAAGGCCATAAAGCTGGGGGGAGTTGGCTGGGGGGCAGCTGCTGCATCAGTCAGTGAGCAGTTACATTGTTAGCTGGGTATCAGGCTGTTGGAGAGCAACAGCATTGTGGAGACACATAGATAGCTATATTTTATTTCTGTCTCAGTAAATAGTCTATATTTCAACACCAGTTCTATTTTGTTTCCAACTCTGCTCCTCGTTACACCTGAGGAGAGCGAGCAAACAGCTGTGTGGTGCTGCACTGCTGTCAGGTTAAACCACAGCACTCTTTCTTAATTTAAGGGGCCCAAGTTATGCCTAGGTGCTACTACCAACGTCTGCAATTTACTGATCCACCTTTAAGATGGAAAGGACTCAAGGAGCTATTTTAGTCTTAGGGCTCCCTCCTTTTTCCCATAGAGCACCATCTCTGCTAACAATGGTGGGTGAGACTTGTGAAATGAGTTTTGGTAGCTAAAGGCATTTGTGAAGCATCTGCTAACTTCTGTGGAAACTTCTAGCAGATGCTTGATTAAGAGCCTCATGGAAGTAAATATGAGAAGAACAGTCTCTCACTATTTCATATTGTTTATTCATACCAAACTCAATTGGTTCATGTAGTATCAATATTCTTCTTGCATTCCATGGGTGTTCACATGAAGAAATACAAAACTGCAAGAAAGAAAGGCGTTCTTTAAGTGGCAATTCTGCTTCCTGACTTTCAGGGAGGTATTTACGTCTGGACAGGAGACAGGAGATGGACTTGGCCTTTCATGTTACTGGGTTCTAGAAGTCTTGACCATTATTTTAGGGGAAGTCAGTTCTCTGATTCCCTGTCTTGCTAGTTACTACTCTGTTTGACAGTGGTAATGTGCACTGGCTGCCCCTGCTGTCATGGGAAGTAGTAGGATGTTTACTGGTACCGACATCCAAAGAATCATTGCTCTGCTTCGGTACTAGTAAACAGATGATGGTAAATGGGTCAGACCACCTTTGCAATGTGTCAGGGAGCTGCTTCTATTTTGGCTTTCTCTGTAGGAAGCTTAAGTGAGCAAACTGGATCTTCGTAAACAGTTTTCAATCAGCCAAAAGGTTTTGTGATGTGACAAAACTTTCTGAAGGTGTATGGCTTCCTAAAGATTTCTGTCTGTACTGTTAAGCACTTTAATACCTTCAAGAGCTTGGTGCCATAGTTAATGGTTGTAGAAATATCAACTTGTATGGTGTACCATTGTGTCAGCACATCAGAGGAAGCTGTTCTGATTGCTGTACCAGTAATATTGATTGACCGCGATCAATAACAGTACAGTCAAAAACAGCATAAGCACCGCTTGTACTTCAGCTCTGTATCTGCCTTTTAGCAAAATGGGAATATTTTGCATTCTGAAAGAACCTTCCTGTTTAATCTAATGCTGCTTCTTTCCTCCTCAGTGGGGCTGTATCCAATCTACGATGGTGCACCTCTAAAACAAGCTTGAATCCTGCTTTGCAAACATTTATGTGTGTTTATAAATTGGTCCCAACATATCCTGTTATCTTATCTCTAGACTCTGAGTGTTGATAGAGTAATTTCTGATGCCTTCTGCTTCATCAGTATACATTCGCATAAATTCATCTTGCAGTTTAAAGCCAATTAAAATTTATAAGCCACAAGTAGTGAGTGAAATTCTGAGGATTAATTTACTCACTAGAGTATTAATCTGTGTAATGTAGTAGGTTATCCTTCAGTAAACTTGGCTATATGTAGATAGGGAGATGCATTTCCTTGCGTGTTTTACTGTAAATGCAGTAATTAGTCCCACTGGGCTGTGGAGCTTGAACGGTTACAGCCGGCAGTACTGCTGCAGCCTTGGTCTGAACTCTGGGACAAAGAGCCCAGTCAGCAGCATGAAACCCAGCCATGCTCATCTTGCAGGATCCTTTTTGCCTTTCATTCCCTGCTCTCAGTTGGAGATCAGGAAAGTAAATGAAATAAAATTAATTTCAGTTAAAAAATAGGAAACACCCCTTGTGAAAATCAGGAAGTATAATTTATTTCCCCTATCGTCACCCAAACTTCTCCATTAAAGAAACAATAGTTTCCCAATAGGGAAGGAGACAGAGAAAGGAGAGAAAAAATGACTTGATACGCTCAACAGAAGGAGCTTGCTCCTTAAGCCCTGTGAGTTAGGATCTTGCTACACTGGAAGAACCTAATTGATCAAGTCTGACTTTTGTTAATGGTTTTTTAACTACCATTTATTCAGCTAATGGTCTCACTGATAGGGAGCAGGGACAGAAAGATGCTGTGGCTTGCAGAGGGCCACAGGAAAAGTTGGTGCCTGGTGCAACATTTTAATTTAGTTCCTTTCCTCTTTAAGATTGTTCATTTCAACAACTTCTGCTTTCCTCCCAAGTTATTAACTGTGGACTTGTTACAGTGAACCCACTGGAATTCAAGGAGGTTAAAAAAACTAAATAAAGCTCGTGGAAAACAGGGCTTAGGGGAGCCTGGGAAGATAAATTATTTTCAGAGTTCTGTTCTGGGGAAAAAAACCCAACAGCACTCAGGATGAGAAATCAAATAAATAAATACGTTGTAGAAACATGTACTGGGGAGCCCAGGAGTTTTGATGAGGAGCTGCAGTGAGTCTTGCTGTCCTGAGGAGGCTCAGACTGTTCACACTGTTTCTTGCTGCTGTTGCTGGCCATGAGTGGAAAGACAGCTTCTTGGCTGTTATCTCACATTACTGGATTTATCTATATATTCCCTCTGACAGGGATGATGTTGAAAGGCCAAAACCTGCTGAATTGCCTTTCTCTGGATAACATGAGTTATTCCTGTCCAACCCTCTGGTCCTAATTCTTCTGTTTGTCGATCGATGTGGAACAGAAAAGAGGGTGTAAAAGGTGGAAATGGCTTTCTGCAGACAGCTCCTGCTGGTTCAGAGCATTGCTGCTCTCCTCCTGCTCTGCCTCCCTTCGTGTGCCCCTTCCAAACCTGAGTGCCAACCCCTTGGGCACCCTCAATCTCCACTCAGGTTGCAGCTGCTGTGGCCACAAAATCTGTGTTCGCTGGCTGGGTCATGCTGGGTGTAGGGCAGAGCTGCCTGTGGGCTGGCAGCTGGCCAGGTTCTGTGGGACCTGTGCTGCAGCACAGCCTGGAATGACAGCCTGGGATTCAAGGGTTTTTAGCCAGAAATCATGACACTGTGTGCTCACATATGCAGCTACACTAGAATACCATTATGAAGGTTGTCCAGCTCTTAGAATAGGTAATGGGAATAGGGTTATATATACGTGCTTTTTAAAATGTTATGCCAGAGAATCTGCTGTTGTACAATATTGTGTGGGAACTGCTGAGTCATGGCCTGAACCACTGATTGAGCACCTGGAGGAAAGACCCAGTCAGCTCTGGGAACACAGGTGAAGGCAATTCACTGTGTGACCAGAAGGGGTGGAGCCTGGCTCCACCTCTCTTTCGCCTCATTTAGGGGCTGCTGCTCTGGAAGAATGTCTTTTTGGAGATCATTCCTTGGAGGAACCTTTTCCCTGCACACCTGGAATCTTCTGATATGGGTGAGCGATCTACTTCCCTTCCTTTGTAGGACCTTTCTGTTGTGCTAGTCCTTCCACCTCTTTTGTAACACAATTTCCATTGTGTTGTTCTTTCTGATCATTACAAATACACATGAAAAATTCTAGTAAAGAATCTGAGTAGAAAGTGCCTTTCAGATTCACATATCTAACAGAATAAGTAACTTCAATTTCTGTCCCATTCAGACATGTACTATCTGGTTTTAAACAGTACTTTAGTCAATATGTATATATGTACTCTGAAGGAAAAAAAAAAAACCCAAACTACCAAACTAGCGTGGTACTGTTAGAATTAATTTATGGGACAAAGCAACCTTGTTTAGTCACACATTATTCCTAGATTGTTAACGCTGTTTTTTCACCTTCTCTCTGTTTACTGAAGCTTGCATACTTCCCTTTTTTTGTGTGTGTGCAGGTCTTTTCTAATTATTTTCTATGAGATATTACTAGTCTGTCACCCTGTCGAATAACAGAAAATGGTGGAGGTGCATAAAATGCATTTTAAAAACCTCTCATGGATCTGTGAATGTAGGAAAAATGATTTTTTCTTGTTTTTAACTTTTTTTTTGTCTGTCTCCATTCAGTGGCCTTCAGGACACATTGGATCACTGAAGGCTGTTCCATGGTATTATTTTCTGGGGGAGTCTAGTAATTCACTTTCCACGAGTCCCCTAAATGGTAGTGTCTGTCATTTGTCCTCATGATTCATGATTGTCTTTTTCTTGTGGCTCAAATTGAGTCAGTCTTACAGATTGTTGTGTGTATTTATGTGTACAGACACAAGGAAGAAACCTCAGGGTTCACCTGCTTCTTGGCCCTAGGCAGCTGGAAGCTGAGGCCTGCTGCTGCTCTGCCAGTGCTGTAGCAGCTGTGTAGCCAACCTCAGCCCAGCTGACGTGTGCCTGTCTCCATCCCCAGAGAGCTGCCTGCTGCTGGGCTTGCCCCTGGTTGGGGCCATGGGACAGGGGAGTAAGGCCCTGCTGCACTGAAGTGTGGCTGGAGGTCTAAGACTGGACCTGGAGTGACTTCAATCTGATAGTTGTCATAAGGATGAATTAAGAAGATAGGAAGGTTTTAACTCTATTGGGTTTTATTTTTTGGTATTTAAGTTTTGAGTCAGCATTTAGCTGGTACTAATTTGTTGCATTAAAAAACTTAAGATTGTCTGCATTTACCTAAATACATAATGATGTGAAATACATAGTGGTGCAAACTGCTATTGCATAAGGAGTTAACGCTGTGGACTATGAAACTGAAGTTGTGTAGACTGTGTTCTGTCTGATTCGAAGAATATCTAGAACAGTGCTATACTCAGTTGAAAGGGCAGATATAAAATTTCCTTCAAAGCACTGGAAGAATAAATCAAGTTCCTGTTTATTTTGGATCTGTACATACCAAGAAGAATGATAAGGGCATACAGGAGAGGTTTTAAGCAATCAATTAGACTTGTGGGAGTGATGATTATTATTATTTTTTTTTTCTTACTATCAGGTTGTGGTTCTTTATGGGATACAATGGCAAAATTTTCTGTTGAGAACTTCGATCTTTCTTGGTCTTTCAGTGACCTGAGTATATTGATATAAAGCTGATTGATTTAACTTCCTGTAGTATATTGTAGATATTCTTTATTATCTCTTTTAGCTCAGAGACCAATGAGAAACAGCAGTATCTCTGCCACTCCAGTGCCACTGGTGTTCAGCTACCTGCTGCACATGGTGCTCAGCCATTTCAAGGGGAGCTTGCTGATGTGCAGCTGGGTCTGCAGCATCTCTGTTTTCTGCAGACCTTTGATTGTATCCTTCTCTCCTCTTGTTACATATTGTGATGAGAGATGCTATTCTCTGCTGTTGCAAATGCAGGATGAACCAGTTGGCATTGCTTTTAGCAGATGTTGCCCTAGTCAGGGGGGTGGAGAAGACATGGAATAATGAGCTCTAATCCTTGCTAATGATACGTGTAACAACTGAGGCTGGCTGGTCTGCATGTTTCATAGGACACTGATTTGCCAAGCCTTGCATCTTTGGGAAACAGCGATGAAGACTGATTGCAGCTTTTGTCCACTGATATTTCTTCTAATTTATTTTGTTCTTGACTTTTGTTTGTCATGAGTTTTATCACATGTTTACAGACCCCAGCATGGTCTTCTGCATGTCAGAGAGGTGGTTTGTCAGGCAGTGTTTTTTAGGTAATAATTTCTGTTTGCGCATCAGCATATTTCTACTTGAGTTTGTTTGTTTTTTTTGCCTTTTTTTCTTTTCTACACAAACAACAAAAAAAAGCCAACAACTCACATACATAAGAAATAGTTATACGGCAAACCATACAGTGATGGCAGTGCAGTCCTCTTGAGATGTGGAGGTGTGTGTACAGCCATCCTTTTATGATGAAAAGATTTGTCTGGGTTGTGACAGAAGGGACATACTGCTGTACACATGTTGTTTTTGACCAGAGATGCTCTAGGCCTTGGATAATATCTGGGACCCCTTTGCCCAGCACTTGGCCCATCCTAGCTGGAACTGGGGTGATGGAGGGGGAACACACAAGTGCCTGGAGCCGTGACACCAGATTATTGTGGTGCTGCTGCCGTGTCCTTTGCTGTGCTGGCAGGCAGAAGGCACTGTTCATTGGCTGGTGGGACTCCTCTGTTGTGCCCTGGCTTTGCTTTGCAGGGTTGCTATGAGGTGTGGGAGGGAGAGCCATGGCCTCCCTGCCTGCTGCTGCTTCCCTCGAACTTGGCTCATCTAATGTTCTGTGTAATACGTAGACAGAGAGGATCATACAGACCTCTGTGTGTGCTGTGATAGCAAATGGTTTCCACTGTTCTGTGTAGTATCAAACCATTATTTTGACAAAATATCTTTTTGAAGTCTTTTTAAGGGAATTTTCTGACAGTTTTGAATTAGTCCAGCCATAGCCTTGTTTTTGCCAAATGGATTGCATGCAACACGTTTGGGTCCCAAACCTAGTGGAAGAGAGAAGCAGAAAAGAGAGGTGAGCTTCCTTGTTAGCAATTATTTTTCACACTAGATATGCTTCTATCCATATCTACTCATACTCATAGGCTTAGAGGTGTTTTTTCCTGCAAGCTGGGTTATGAACTGCTGTACTAGATAAACACGTAGCTGCTGCTGTTGGCAATATTCTCCGGGTCCTTGTTACATCATAGAAGAGTGTAGTTGCCTTTGTTTTCACTAATTGTCTAGTTGATTTCTAATTATAAAAATTCTGAAGTTTGTTTAGGGAAGGAAACGAGCATCAGAAAGGCTGAGCTTCTGAAACTTTAAAAATACACTTCAATTGTCCTTTATTTTAAATGTGAATGGATTCACTGCTTTGAGTCTGCATGTGGTGATGGAAATCAATACACTGCTGTGGAACCACAAGGCCCTACATAAGGCATCTTTTCTAGTTGCTGTTTTGTGTTAATCTATTGCATATATCTAATTTTACAAGCCAACATACAGCAGAATACAAGTGATAGGGCTATGTTTGAATGGCATGTTGTCTTCTGCAGGGATTTGGGTATACAGACTCTATTAGCTTATATCTTCTTTTGAGGAAAATGATAAAACAAGGGTTTAGCGTGTGACACATTACTGTTGTCTTGCAGACTGCATGCTATGGCAAGCCTTAGCCACGCCAGCCTTGTGATGCCATTGGCTCAAAAGAAATCACGCATTAGCGAAGAAGTATGTATGTGTTCTGCAGAGACACCACAAAAACATGCGGTTGAGTCTCTGGGAATTATGGACCTGGTGTTTTTTCAACAGCATTAAGCATTATCGATCAGTAACTTCCATATCTTCATGACTATCTAGAAACAGACTCAAGTCATTGCAGCTAATTTGTTCTTAGTTTATGCAGTGCTGGTATTCGGAGAAGTTTCTTGAACATGCATTAGCTGTAATGGTGGGTAGAAGTAAGAAGGATGCAGACTTCAATTTAACTGTGAACTTAGTCCCCTTGACATACGTTCCACAGATATATATTACTTGGTTAATACATAAAATTTCATCTCGTTCATTGGGTATAACAAAGGGACCTTCCAAGAATTTGCATGTGTAACATAACTATGTTGTACCATGCGGAGATTCCAGAGATACTCATATCTAAACTTGTGATTGAGAAAGGTCGGAAAAGTGCTCCATCATTCAGCTGCTGTTGACTTCTTAGTAGTAATGAAAGTTTACTTCTGAACTGCTAAATATATGTTCCCTGTTTGTTGCGGTTATAGGTGAAGTTTGGGTGCCGTGCGAACTTGAATGGTGAGATAGAGCCTGTCCTGTTCTGCCTGCTGTATCTCAAAGTGCTACCTATGACTTCTTTGGCAGTTATTTTATGGTTGGAATCACAACCTCCTTTGCACTTCAAGCTGCTACTTCATTTCTTGTTTTGTGCAGTACTTGAGGCCCTGTCCTGTGCAGAGTCATTAACGGTGCATTTTGTTCCTCTGCTAGAGGCTTAAAATACAAAATTGACTCTGGCTTCTGCTCAGTGTGTTCTGGTGGCCTGAAACACTGCCTTACTCTGACGAAATAACTGGATGCTCCCATACAGAATATGGCGAATGCTTCGTTTTGTACTATTCAGGGAAATGGATTCCAATCGATCAGGTTGAGCATTTACTTTAATTTCTTTTTAAATGCTCTGTTAGTGGGCAACGTGTAATCTTTTAGAGAAACTAATTCATTCATTGTTTTTTTCTTTTACTCTTGGTATATTGCCAAATCCCAGGACTGTATTGCTCTCCTTGTTGAATTATCTTTTCTGAGGTATGCAGCACTGACTCTGAAACTATGCAGCATGTTACTTAAGTCATGTATATTAATATTTTGAGGCATAAGAATTTATCAGCTTTAGCGGATGAGGGATTGTCCAGTCTTCATCTGCATGTATATGTAAAACAAACGTGATCATTTTCCATGCTCATAATCCTTCAATTTATTATTGCTTTGGCTTTATTAAAGAGGGGCTAACTCCATTTTTTTGAACAGACATAGGAAGAATGTGGTTTAAATGTTAATTGTTTTTAACTCCACATTATGTGGTTCATTAGCATGAATATTTAATTTAATGCAATCAAAAGATTAATGCTTGTGTTTATTTCTAAAAAAGGCAAAGATGCTGCAGGACAACATCTAGCCATGTTGTGCTTTAGAAAATGTAGCTGATGAAAATATTCATGCAGCAATTGTACAAATATTCCTTTCCTTCCCCTCCCTTGTCCTGAAATCTATCCATTCTCTCATTCCTTATTCCTAAAAATAAGCCATAGGGTTCTAATGGGGACACTGATTAAATATTCTGCTCTGTAATTTATGCAAAAACGAATCCCAACAGGAATCAGAGACTCTGAAAATCTGTTGTGAAATAATTATCCTGAATGACATTGTAGAAATGGTCCATGAGGATGTTGTCAATAATACATTACATAAAATCTGTTTGAAATAAACCTTGAAAATTACATGATATTCACGGGAACCTGAAAGAATTATCAGTAAACAAATTTAATCAGCTTGATGTTATGCATACCACTCAACCTCTTATTATCTGATCATCTAGGTTTTAGAATGCTGTGGGGAATTGAATGACAATTAATGCTAAGATAGAGCTGTAGGAGCTCTTGTGGTGGCTGCAGGACTACCTGATTCTCTTAATTTCTGCTCATCTCTCTTCATTTGCATTCATTTCTTGCTGCCACAGAGTCTTCGGTGACACCCAGTGATGGTGACCTGGCTGTTTGCTGTAGCAGCCATTCCCTTAACAAGAAGGCACTTGCTAACAAAGAACGAATCTTCTTGACAGTGAGATCATTCTAATTCTTCCCACATGCTGTGAAATGATTTTACCAATGCCTAGACATTGCTTGTTGTGATACACAAACTGCACTGTGACGAAGTAATGCGCAGCATAAACTGTATGTGGGGTCATGTACAAACTCATTGATGTTTCTTCCTGTTAAAGACAGAGCTGCACAAAACTCCATTACAAACCGGTTCATAAGAGGTAGGACTTCCTTCTGGTCCACTGAAATCAGTGGAAACAGAATGTAAAGAAAAAAAATTTCTTGCTGTGCTGTTGAGGCATATTATAGGACAAAGGGACAACTGTTTATATTAAAATAGTGTTCCAGTCTAGATAAATAATGCTCAAAACAATAACGTCCACTTGACTAACCTGCACTCTTCTTTTAGAACTTTTCTCTACTTGTGCATAGGTTGCTCTGAAAGTAATGCCTTCTATTTATTTATATGGAGACTACAACAAAGAACACAATAAAACTGTTTGATAGAGCAAATTCTGAGCTACAAAACACTATTTTTCAACATAGTCAACATCATTAGCTATGTGTTTTCACCAGTGATTAAAAACAGCCTGCGTGCTGCGCTTTTTTAAAAAACAAAAAAACCTTCCCCAGTGGAGGTGGGCTGCTCCAAAAGTAATGCCTAGCAACACCACTGTCATAGGACAGCCCTTGTATTTTGTTATTTTCCAGGTTCAGTGGTTTCACCTTTGTGTTACTTTACCTACTGTATAGAAAAATTAAAAAGAAAATTAAGCAGACAAGCAAAATTTCTATTTTTCTGTTCTTGTAATAAGAACGCTAAAATTAATAGCATCTTATTACTTTTTCTTTAAATTACCTTAGGCTTGAAATAAATGAAATTATGTGAGACAGAATATAACTTTTATTACTAAGATAAAATATCTTAACCCCTCTCTGAGGGAAGATGACAGAAGCCAACCAAGTGGAATCAGGAGGAGATTGTGATTTACATCTTTTATAGTTGTATGTACTTTAAGTGGTGTATTTAAGAACTGTTTCTCTTTGTATGAATCTGACTTAGTTAAGCAGTGTAGCCCACTAAAGGACTCACTAATAAATTGTTCTAGAAGGTAAGTGGGGACAGAAGGACAGGACCACAAGAATTTAGGAATAGTCTATTAACCATTATCAGAACAGCTTGTTAGGTTTTAATGGGTTACTTGTGGCTTATTTCAGTGTGGACTAGGGTTTGAAAACATTTAGAATTAAGAGTGCTGTATTTCACAGTACCAGAAAAAATACAAATTTGTAGAAGACATGAATCCTCCTTTGGATTTTGAGGTTTTTATCTCATATAAATTAGTACCTCACTTGGGCATCAGATTTGTGTTTGGTTTTAATTCCTAGTTATAGATGGTATGCATGCAGTGAATTAACTCAGTGAAGAATAGTTAACCTGGTCAATGAGCTGTTTGTAACATAAATTGACTATGCTACTTTATACCGTAACAAACTCAAAAAATACTACTTGGACAGAGAAAAGATGGACGAGGTTTCTTACTTGTTCAAATGAACAGGACAAACTGCAGTTAAAAACCCAAATGAGATCTGAGAAGAGCTATTTAACTCTGCCAGTCCATGTTAAGTCCTCAAAAGTGAAAACCAGCTAGTAGATACTAGGTAGCTGTACCCTGTCCTGTGATAAATTTTTGTCTCATCTGGGATTAACACACCAATTCTAGACTAGATGTTCTGACTTCCTTCTCTGATACTAGTGTACTTGTCATAGATGCTTTCTTATTGCTTTAATACTTCATGGAGCTGATAAACTTGATGGTTGTGGCACAATGGTAAATCAGCAGAACTTAATTTGCGAGGCCGTGACTCACACTGCATGGAACTTGAAAACGTGACATCCTACTGCAGCACATGTTAAGAATGTCCTAGAAGTTTGTTTCATATTACAGGTACGTGGAAATATGTGGAAAGAACATTGTCTTCCTTCAGTTTTAGAAACTAGACTTATTTCCTGAATCTCTTGTTCGTTTGTTTCCTTACATTAGGAATACCATCTTCCTCCTCCATTTTTTTAGGCATGCTTTCTACGTATGCACTTGGATATACATTGAGAAGGCAGCAGAATAAATCCAGGTATTAACGGATATTCAGCTATTCTATTATTCAGTTTGCGTGAGTTTGACTGAGCCCTTTTGTCTTTGGTGCCATTCTCAGTTGGCCTTCCTGCTCCATCACCTACCGTTTGACATTTTGAAGCTTCCTCTCTCCTTTGAACTGTCATTAGTTTTTACTGTAATTTCACTCTGACCATCCCTTATGGGAAATAACTGAATCCAGCAATATGTCTTCAGAGTAAATATGTCAGGTTTTCAAGGTGTATGTCACTGCTTTCAGCAGCGTCCAAGTACAAGATCTTTAGTCACCTTGGACTTTTATTTCTCTTTTCTCTGACTTTTCTGGTTATCATTGTCAGGAGTGGACTCAGCAAAACAACTTGTAACTTAACTTTTGGGTGTCCCAGGCTGCCCTAGCCTTAAGTGGGCCATTAGCTTGCTGTGTTCTGCTTCTTGCTGATCAGCCTGTGCCACTTCTCCCAGATGCTAACTGCTCACCTTCAAATCTAGGAGCTCACCAGAACTATGCACAAGGTTCTGTCCCACAGGCTTTTGAAGGCAAACTTCTGAGATGTCTGAGGTTAGGATTGCAAGCCAAGACTGAAAAGTGTATGAATCCACTTTTTAAAAAATCAAGCTTACAGGCTGTGAGGTGAGACTGAGACTTAGAGACACAATTGGTGCTTGACTAGTGACACAGGCTTGCTACATAACCAGTCCTACGTGTTTGCCCAGGTGTGTTCATCCTGGTTTCAATATTGTCAAAGATTATTTAAAACTGGAAGTTTCTTTAATCTTTTACACTCTTATCAGATCTGTTTTATATCAGTCTTCAGAGACAAACTGAAATCTATTGCTTTTGTCAAGACAGAGAGAAAACACTGTCTTTCTCACATCATCTACTTGAGAGCCCAAATAAAAAGCAGTATCAAGGCAATCATAATTTGTCCATTCTAGGAAAGCTGTGGCAATTCTGTTTATTACTGCAGCTCTAAACTATTCAGTAAATTCTTCTTATTAGCAGACCTTGGAATATGCTGACAAACAAAAAGTATCTATGTTCAATAACTGTTCACAATTGCTTGACCACTTCTACAACACACTCTAATTGTTCTCCAGCAGTTGTACATTGTTTAATCTTCTTTCTGACTTGGATTGCTTAGGTGATGGTGTTGTCTGCACTCCTTAAAATAACTGCTGCAGTGGAGTTGTAAGAGGACTACATCTGAGCGGTAGGTTTTACAAAAAAGAAGTACTTGTATGAATATATTTTTATAATGTGTTTGCATGCTGAATATTTGCAGTAGATTTGGATGTTAGCGTACATACACACATTTAAGTAATAAACACCTGTATAAATGTCAGCACATCTGGACATGATTAATAGAACTTAACACTAACTTAACAGTGAAAATAATGTGGTGGGTTTTTTCTCCAAACTGAGGTTTCTAAAATCAGTCTATGAATTTGTGGGAAGTGCTTGAGAATTTTTAGGGTGCAGAACAACGGGAAGTGAGTCAGCTGTAGCAATAGATGTAACAACAGGTTATAGCCTCTAGTGTATTCGGAATAAGGTTTTTACTCTTCATAAGCGTGTATCTCTACCTAAAAGCAGTCGTGGGAAGAATGAGCAGTAGTCCTAACTGCTTCATCTCAGATTATGATTGTTGCCTCTGCTGATTCAGAAGCAGATGCTGTAGCTGTTCAAGTCTTCTGAATTTGTAGACTTCAGACAATCAATATAGCAAAGCTCACGTATTTTACTCCTGGCTCAGCAGGCTTTTAAAAACATTTTCTGTGTCAGTTGTGCCATTTTGCACTCTAGAAAGAGAAACCTAAAACAAGTGCTACAATGAAATAAACAAAATCTAGCACTTTCATAACCAGTGCTGTCAGTAAGTGTGTGGGAGCTCTTTGGGGAGGAGAGTTCAGTTTTCATTCAAAATGGAACTACTGAACATGGATTTATAGTCCTGTTTCTAAATGGAATAGAGTAAATGTTTTGCTCTGGGAGAATAGAATTTACTAGTGGGTTCAAGTGTAACTTCAGCAAGATATAATTGTATTGGATGTGGCAATATCACGGTATTGTTTTATTGGCAGTTAGATTCCAAACTGGCAGGGATGTATGAATATAAGACACAATTATGGGACTGTGGTGTTTTAATGCCATCTGCCAGCGGTTTGCTCCTTGTGCCGCAGCATGTGTACCTTTGGAAGAAAAAAAAAAAAAGATTTAATAAAATGAGAGAAGAGGTAAAGCACTCTAAATTGTACTCCAGGCCTTTTAACGAATACTGTCACTTAAAGATTCCATAGTACAAACAAATTTACGCTTAAAAAGCCACACCAACTGCATGGTCTCATGGTTCATGTGAAATATTGTAAAGATAGGTAAGATACACTGCTTGAGATTTGTTATCTAAAAATGCTTGCAAAACCTGACACAGTACTTGTGTAAGAACATGTCTCAGCTCCTCTCTGAATTACTGTTTGCTTTAAATAGCATTTTGTAGATGAAGTGATACTATCTGTAAAGGGATTTCACAGGTTGCTATCAAGCTCTTTGTGAGGGTTTGGCCAGTTACCAGGTATAGTAATAGTATTATGGTTATTTATGATCATTTTATTATGTTCTTCGTTAGTATTTTAAGTGCTTCAGAAATTTGATACTGAATAAATTTGGTAATTATTCATTTTCCAGTAATGAGTCATGAAGTGTTCTAGAGCTACTGACTATGAAAACATGTCAGTGGTTTACAGGCAGGTTCGGCCCGGTTCCATGAGTAATGGGGTAGGAGCACCCACAGACCCATGCCCTGGGAAAGGAAAAAGGGGGAAAAAGAGTAGGGAGATGGGCCTAAAACAAAATAGCAATGATCTGAGGAGAAACAAACTAATTTAGAAAATAAGATATTGGAATGCAAAATAACACACTATAATACAATATAATTGGAATTGAAGCTAATAAAGCAAATAAAATGAGTGTCCAAAAACCAAAAGGCCTTACTCTAATGCTGGCAGCGAGACGGCTAGGGAGAGAGATGCTGCTGGGACAAGCGGGAGCAGAGCTAGCAAAAAGGGAACGTCTCATGATCTGCATCCAGTTTTTATCTTTCCCTCTGAACGGAAAACAGTAACAGAACAGTGAGCAGACCTCTGGGAAATGTAGTTCTTCTCTTCTGAGAACCAGGTACCCAGAACTGTTTACAGTCCATGGAACTGGAGCGTTAACTCTTTAACTCTCAGTGCACTACATGATGCTATGATGTGGAATACTGATAATCAAAAATCATAAAACCATGACAAAACACAACAGTGAACTTACTTAGATTAAATAAAAAAAATCTAAGCAGGTTGGAAGAAGAGGTAATACTTAAGAAGGTGGGCATGGACACGTTGATATTCTGCTTTTAATTCCAAATGACAGCACTGAGATGAAATCTCCAGTGCCCTAGACCATAAGTTCAAATCTTTTGCAAATAACACTTCTTTAAGTTGTATTTTAGAATGACACAATGATAATGAAAATAATATTCCCCCTAATGATTAGGACTCTCTGCTTAAAAGTAAAATATGTTGGAGGAAGAAGAATCTGCTGTAGTAATAAAATGATATCTATCTGGCTCTGATCTGCAATTACCAATGAATGCATTTTACTTAATAGTTTGAGTAGTGCTGTTGAAATCAGATGTGATTGATATGTATGTAAAAACATAGATAAGTGCCCTACATTTGTATTTGCATACAAATAATGGTATTATGAATTCTACCCTGCAAATCAGACTCCAGTGATGTCTGCTTATATTTTAGATAGTTTCAACTTATTTCCAAACCCTCTTTCTTGCTTGTTTTTGCTTCTACAGACACGATAGAAGTGTGAAATATTGAACTACAAAAGAGAAGGTTCCAATGCCTGCTAGTGCTAGTGGTGATGAAATTTTGTGACTTATCCATGTTCTAATTCTTGGGTTTCTCTTAGAATGAAAAAGGAGAAAATTAGTTGTGTATCTGGAAAAAACATAATATGATGAAGTAATCAGTAACTAGGATTCGTTTGGATACTAAGAAAAGTTTCTTCACAGAAAGAGTGGTAATGCATTGGAACAGGATGCCCAGGGAGGTGGTGGAGTCATCGTCTCCCAAAGGTGTTGAACAACTATGTAAATATGGCACTGAGGGACATGGTTAGTGGGCATGCTGAGGTTGGGCTGATGGTTGTACTAGATGATCTTAGTGGTCTTTTCCAGTCTCAATGATTCTAGGGTTCTAAACTACACAACAGGAAGTAGTGTAGTTTCTAGGGTGTCTAGAAACTATAAAACAGGAAGAGGTAAGGATTCCGCTTCAGGCACAGGCCTTGTAGGAAAATAAATTCACCATATAGCTAGCTGAATGTAGAGTCAGGGACAGAATGCCATTCAGAGAGATCAAGACAGGCTGAGAAGTGGGCCTATGTGGGAAACCTTATGAGGTTTGACAAAGCCAAGAACAAGGTCTTGCACCTGGATTGTGGCAAACCCTGCTATTGATACAAGCTGGAGAACGAAGGGCTAGAACACAGCCCTGCTGGAAAAGACTTGGGAGTGCTGGTGAATGGGAAGCTGCAAGTGATCCACAAATGTGCCTTCTCAGGCCAGAAAGCTAACTGTATCCTGGGCTGCAACAAAAGAAGAGTGTCCAGCAGGTTGAGGGAGGTGATCCTGCCCCTCTACTCTGCACGGGTGAGGCTTCACCTGGAGTACTGCATCTAGATGTGGAGTGCTCCGTACAGGAGAGATGTGGACCTATGGGAGTGCATCCAGAGGAGGGCCACAAAAATGACCCAAGGGATGGAATGCCTTCCCAAGAAGGGCAGGCTGAGAGAGCTGGAGCCGTTTGACCTGGAGAACAGGAAGCTTTGGGGAGACCTGAGAGCAGCCTTTCAATATCTAAAAGGGGGCTATAAGAAAGAAAGGTACAGACTCTTTAGCCATGTTCATTGTGATAGGACAAGGGAAAATGGTTTCAAAAAGAGGGGAGATCTATACTGGAAGCTTTTTTCCCAATGGGAGTGGAGAGGATGTCCAGAGAGGTGGTGGATGCCCCATTCCTGGAGACATTCAAAGTCAGGCTGGACCGGACTCTAAGCAACTTGATCTAGCTGTATGTGACCCTGTTTATTGCAGGGGAATTGGACTATATGGCCTTTAAGGGTCCTCTCCAACTCAGAGGATTCTATAATTGTAAGCTCTGAAATGGATATAATGTCAGATTTTTTTTCCCACAACGCATCAAAGTCCTGGGTAGGGTCATTGGCTGCTGCTAAAAGTTTTTGAAGATTTCCTCTATTTCCAACTAGATGTGAGAGTTGACTGTTATTTATTTTCATAGTTGTTTGGAAATATTTGGTTTGGAATAACAGTGTTTTCCCCCCCCCCTCCCCTTCATGATAAGCTCTAGAGAAAAATTATCTGCATCTAACAGTGCTTTGGAAATCCTGTGTAGGTCCCAGCATAGAACATGTACCTCTCCACAGTCTTGAATGATGTCACTGTACTTGATGTACTCTTTGGGTGCTTAAAATTGTGTGCTTGAGTACCTTGTTCAGAATCCTGCTAACCTGGCATCCTGATATATTCCCGTGGGTTGCTCTGGAGTCACTGAACAAATATAATAATATAGTGAACAGCTGGGCAAAGTACATAGTTGACTCATATTTTGGAAGTAGCCTTTGTATGATTTTGCTATGAGAGGAATAAATTTGTTATGAAAACAATAGTAGTGTTCATAAAGGGACAATAATCCATTACATGAGAAAATGAATGGGTTAAATAAGAAGTGAAGAAATGGCCAAACTTCACTTGATTCTGAAAGGTCAGGTTTGATGCTTACTCTTACAAACTATTCTGGCTTTGTTATGGTAAAAATGATGCTTGGGTATTCTTCAACCTTGAGTAAAAAAGCTGAGTGTCTAATCTTTTTAGGTGGGTGTAGGCTTTCCAATTGTAATGCTTAAGCATAAAAACTCAAAAAATATGAATCCTAAAATATTAAAAGCTGGTAAATTGAACTGTGATGCATTGTTTTTACAATCTGTTTCAGAAATGTTTATTTTGATAGGGGTTTATGATTTTGAACTATGGGATCTTCCAATTAAAGCTGTCAGGGAAGCCTTTTTATGCATCTGTTGTTCACTGACCAAATCAGAATCTTTTTAGGGAACTGAGTTTGAAGCATTGTCAGAAATGCTTACTGGTAGAATCTAAACTGGATTCTGAGTGAGATAGTAACTAAACGGTCTCTCTTGACACCCTCACCATACACATGCCTGCTTGAGGCACACCTCCTCAACCTCTGCTTTGTTTATGAATCAAAATATTGATAGTTTCAGGAAGGATATCCTTTGCTAAGAACTGCATTAATCAGTTGTGTTCTAGAAAAGCTGACAGACTGTAGTCCTCTGGTTAATATTTGGACTACTGTAGAGGAAGAGGAGCTCAAATTTGACTTCAAAATTGGTATGTGTACTATATCTGATAGAAAATTCTGTAGCCACTTCTCTAGTGGTTATCCTTAGATAGCTTTGTCCAACCCTGTTTCTGTTCTGCTTGTATGAAAACTTCTGGATTTGACTAAAGAATACTCAAATGAAATAGGAGACCCAGAATTTCTGGCAAAACACTACTGCTATTTTTCCAGCCAAGCTTTCTGGCAATACTGGATTTCATGGTTCAGAAGCACTGGACTTGCTGTCCCTGTCACTCCTGATAAATATGTTGTTGCCTTGGACTGACAACCTGTGATCTCTCACGATCATTACTTTCTCTATGGAGTTTTCAGAGATGCCTTAGAAATGGCATGAAAATATTGGTAAATGATAAATCTAATATTTGCATTCCATGTAACATAAGGGTTGTCTAGTACAAACTTCTAGTAGGAAGATCAGATGGTCTTACTGCCTCTTTGTTGAAGTTGCTCCATCTCCATAAATTACTTTAACAAATCAGATGATGTGTAGATTTAAATAGAATGGAAAATGGTTTTAAAACTCAGTTCAGAAATTCCTTTTCTCCATTCAGCAACTGCTTGTGTGGAGGCTAAGCTGATGCTGCTGTTCCGCAGCTGATCTAGGGAATGATTTATCTGAACTGCCAGCCTCACCCAGACCTTCAGGGCAAATCTTGGAGTTATTTTTTTTCTTTCCTTTCTTGAAACTTGTACCATAGCAGCACTGAAAGAAAGCTTTAAGTCTGTCATCGCAGACAAATGTCTCCAGCATCCAAACCATGCCTACTGGAGTTGACTCTCACTGTGGTTTACTCAGTCTCAAGGTAACGTTTTGCTGCTCAAGCCATTGAAGCGGTGGGATGGTAAAACCGGGGGGAGGGAATAAATACAGAGAAAGAAAAAGCTCTGAGTAGATCTTGACAGATGGTGCTTGAAAATGAGTATCTCTTTGGCACTGTGAATGCTCCCTGAGGGGTTCTTCATTCTCCAACTCTTTCTTTCTTCTTCCCTCCACTTGCTCCCTGACACTTCCCTTCATTTGCTGCAATTTAAATGAAAGCACAGAAAAGGCATATTTGGTTTTAATATGTAAAGAGCTGCTCTTGGGTTTGAAGCAGCCATTTAACATGCAGGATGAGTGAGGAGAGAGATGGAGGCTGGGGCTGCTGGCTGTCAGTTCCTGCCGCAGCAGTTGCTGCCATTGCTTGGCTGCTATCAAAGATTCATCAGGGGGGAAGTCGCTGCTTTGCAGACAAAAATAACAGATGGTCGTTCATGTTTGCCTTACTCCGGGGGCCTTGCCACCATACATGAGGTCCAAGAGAATTTGCATTATTGGGGGCGGTTGCTTTTTGTGTGTGTTCATGCATATTCGAACAGAATTTTTGTTTTTGGATTTCGTAAACTTGCTAATGAGTTTAATGATGAATGTATAGATTTCCTGACATGCTTACAGGTTATGTTGGTTTTGAAGTGACTTTTAATTACATTTTCCAGTCCTCATCCACAATTCGGTGCTGTTCTGTTACAAAACAAGCTCCTTACCACAGGTGGCAGGGCATGGATGCAACTAACAAAAATCTCTCCCTGCTGCCAACCTAAATAAACATGGTTCATTTTGGGAAAAGTACTGATCACATTATTTTTTGTCTTCAGTAAACTAGATACTATGTAGGCAAAATAAACGCCTAATTCAGTTGAAGGCAAATGGAACAGAATGAATAACTCAGAAGATTTTTTTAAAAAAAGTTTTAAAAACTAATGAAATTTATACATAGAAGTTGTGTTATTAAAACTTAACATCAAACTCCTCAGAAACAGATACCTCTCAAATACTGCGTATGGCCAAGATACGTGACCTCTAGTCTTCTTGTTTTCATTATGTTATTTTATGGTTTCCTGTTAACAATGTCACAGTTGCTATTCAGACTTCATGTGTAACTCAAAGTCATTGTCAGCTGTCAATAAATGAATATTTAAAGAACGAGCATTGCAAAGAAGCAAAGCTATTAATGACTTTTCCCACTATATTACTAGTTTTCTTAGTTAAAAAGCTGTGTTCTCTCTGACAAGAGAAGAAATCTAAGGTATCTAACAACTTGCATTTCTAATATTTGTATAAAGAAAATTACTGCTTCCTAGGATGTGCCATTGCTCTTAGTGTGCATAGTCAGACCTTCACCATGCTGGTAATCAAGTCCTTTCCATAGGTTGATCCCAGTAGCTGGGCACTAACTCTGGAAAGCCATTCTGCTCCTTCATCATTAGGCTTCTTGTTTTGTAAGTGAAATGTAAGATTGGGTTGATCTTTGTGTACATTATACTTGCATTCTATTAATATTGCTTATGTGGTTCAGAAAAGTACTGTTTTTTCCTCTAGCGTGCAATTTGTCTTCCAGTGTCTTCCAGCTCTTCATGTAGGTTGTAATTGGTCACAGCTATGGGGGCATGTTGTTGAGTTAACCATTCCAGCATTATGTAATTATGAGTTATCTGACTGAGCAGCTAGCTAAACTTCCTGTCCAGGTCAGGACAGGAGGAAATTACTTCAGAAGGGAGAAAGCCATTTATTTGTTGTTGCTGGGTGTGTACAACTCTTGAAGCTGAGAGAGTTTCTTAATCTTAAATAGATGGAAGGGATTTTGCAGTGCCCTCCACTTATATTTTCCTCTTCATTTATCTTTTTATACTACAGAGTTTACTTCTGTTATAAAAATGATTTGCCCCTTCTGGCATACGGGGTTCTCATGGATTATTCCACACTAGTGCTGAAGTTTGTAATTCTAAGCTCTTGTGCTCAGTGACCTGCCTGGTTTGGCTTCATTCTTTCCTCACATCTGCCTACATGTAACTCAAGCAGACTAAGAAACCATAAAATGTGGAAGAGAACAGCATATGAAAACTGTAGTACTTAATTTCTTGACAGGTTGGAATGGCACACAAGCACACTATATGAAGGATATTGTTTTATAAAAAATTTATTTTTCTGCAAGAAAACTACATAAAAAGAATGAGAGATTGAAGGTTCCTTGCTTACGTTGCCAGCAGGTTTTCAGATCTTATTATCAGTACTCAGAAAGCCTTGCCAGCTTATCTTGGTAAGAAATGTGAACTTTCAAGTGAAGCAGATACAAGTGAGATGTGTGTGTACTTGTTAAATATCCTTGTACTTCTAGGAATGGAAACATGCATCATAGGCACGGTCCTCTGTGGGGAAGCATGTTCAAATACAATAATTTGTCTAAAGAACACGTTAGGCTGGCTGACAAATTTGAATGTTGGAGACGGTTCGTACTTTCAAGATATTTTTTTAAAATACACTTAGTTTATTCTTAATCTACCTACACCATATGACAAGAAGCATAAGGCTTAAATCAACAATGTGAGCTGTGAAATGAACCAAGCTATAAAGGCTGAGTAGAAAGCATGGTGCTCATACTTCTGCTTCCGAGTTCATTGTAAGAGTATTTTTATAGGGGTATTTTTCCCTTCGTCATAGTGTGCCTTATGACAGGACTGTTGAAATACTTGTAAACTGTTCTTCAGCAGCCTTGAAGCATTCCTGAGATGCTTAATACAATTTCAATATGAAAAATTGTTGCACAGTATAAACCAGAACAGATGTGCTAGGGAGTGGTGGGAATACATCTGTGCTATAAAAGATGATGGCTTACCTGCGATCAGGTCTGCATGTGGCTGGACACACATTTACCCAGTCAGCTTTTCAACAATGTCTGAGTTCTACCAAGATCATTTTGAGAGTTTTTTTTTTCCTTTTTAAGTGGTAAAAGTATACCAGGTCCTGGAAAACAGACCCTACCGCTTCATCCCCACCCCTCAGGCAGCAGAGCCTGTTGTTTGGAAAGCTGGAGTTACATAAGACTGGATGATAAGTCACAGGGTCTCATTAGTGCAAAAGGCTGGTCAAACCATAACAAGAGAGAGACTTTTTCGCTCAGGAATAAAATACCACATCCCTGGGATGAGTGGTTGAAACTGTTTGAATTAAATGTGTGTTGCTGGTGTTCTGTTGTAAGGCTATGTAGATACTACTGGAAAATCAGAATTTCACAGAGAAATCTATGAAAACAAGTTAATTATAAGCTCTGTTAAATTCTGGAGATCACACCCATGAGTCTTGTAAATCAAGACTGAAGCAACAAGTCATCAACATTTTGTCAAGATATGTTGACAAAATGGTTTTATCAAATCTTTTAATATTTACATTTGAACCCCTCAATAAAAGCTCCAGACTGGAACTTGTCAGCTAGTTTAGTTCCTGGCTGTGCCACAAACCTCCTGCTTGCTCTTGGGAGTGTTCCTCAGCAGCACCCTCTCAGTTCTCTAGTGGTGATAACAAGACTATATTTTTCTTGTGTTCTGTATTTTTGTTTGTTTTGATTGCAGCTTCTCAAGAAGTTACTTTGCAAAATCCTACAATAGATTTCTCATTGCATCTGCAGCTGAAAGTGTGTGAAACAATGTCATGTAGTTTCTGTCGCAGTGGTCCCATGGAGCTGATTCAGTTTCTTGAATCTTTTTAAACTGAAGAGATGTGTAATTCTTCTTGCTTTTTCAGAAGTGCTACAGCTGCCAGACCTTAGGATTTTATGCTGTAGACAGTGTGAACAAATGAATCTATTCCCAAAATTTTAAATAGGAAATCAAAATGTTCCTTTTCAGGGGAAGCCTTTCATCTCCGTGTGTTTTCCATTTCCAACTCTAAAATCTGGACAGTGCAATTTCTTTGCCCTCTTGAGGGTCCTGAGAGGTAGTCAGGTGTTTGGTGTAGAGTGCTCCAGGTTCAGATACTACTCACGCTCTTTGTTTGTATGTGTGATTGAGGTGACGCTTGAAATGTTATTCTGAGCAGTTCTCATCAATTTGGTAATGTTATGACCTGAATACCTAGTAGTGTTTGGATCTGGCAGGCATAGAGTTAAGGGTTTTAACTTCCTCTGCCTCTAGACTACTAGATGCTCTTCAATGTGCTAACAAGGATGGGTGGATTAGCAGGTGCCTCATGCAGAAAGGCTAATGAGGTTCATTGGCAGTTGGGGATATGAAACAGCAGGGGAGGAGTAGGAGAGATTGGGATCTGGAAAAGAGATGGTGGTCTTTTCGACTGAATAAGACTGCTCAGTCTATACTACAGCTGCCTGTTCCTGTTATTTAACAGAAACCTTTTCGTTTGTGTGCTGTCTGTGACAAATATCGTGGAATTCTTTCTCATGCTTGTAAATGCTAGTGTTTGGATTAATTGCTTTGTCATCCCTTGACTGCAATTCTTACTATTTGATTGCAGCTGTTGGTAATTGTATTGCCCATGCTTATTCTGTGCACACTTCCGTAGTAGCTTTGTCCTAAGAGATTGTGCCTTAGACTGCAAATGCCTCACCTTAATGGGGTGGACTACAGATGGTGGAAGCTTCCTTTCCAAAGTTTCTCTGCTTCAGCTGGAATGTCAGTGTGTATTAACTAGATGAATTTGGTCAGTGCAGCTGAATCGATTATGTTGTACAAACACTGGTAGAAGGTACCACACAGGTGCCAAAACCCAAACTGTTCAGAATCTACATCTCTGACTCAAGAAATAAAAGCTTTAAAACTTTTTACTTTCTGAAGTTGTTTTATTTGTCTGGAGTCAAGTGCAACTTTTTTCATTTTATTCCTCACGTGTTAAACCAGTTCTTGCAAAACCCCATGTAGATGCAGGAGCTTTACTTCCATATAGGTAGAAAATTTAATGATAAGTTCTCTATTCAAGGCATTGTGCAACTGAGCAAATATTGAGTGGCAGTGGGCCAACTAACTTGTCAGTAGTATTCACGACTTTCTTTCCAGTTCGTGGTACTTAGATCTAAAATGACTTATTTTAGATCTATAGACAGTTAAGACTGAGGTGGGAGTGGAGAAAATGATATAGATTAATTTTGTATTTCAAGTGTTTCCTTAGGTCTAGGGATGAAAAGGCTCATAGGCCTTCCTCGTCACTGAGTAAACTAGTTTGTTTTTAGGTTATTCTTTTCCAATCATGGAATTGAGGTGGACAGAGTTATGTAGGCTAGGACTTTTGTATAGATAGTTTCTTTTGGAATGGGTGTTTCTCAGGAGTTTGAACAGTCTGAGATGACACAGGAGGCCAGAGTGTTCAACATGAAGAAAGTAAAGATGGCATTTGTGAACCAACTGGTTTGCCTAACCTCTGTACTATATGACAAGAAATGCCTGAATATTAGAAACTAGGTCTACTTACACAAAGAGATGATGCTAGTGAACAGCAGTGGTTGTACATCTCCAGTGCCAAGTACACTGCTGTACAAATCGGTCCCTTGTATTGCATTTTTCACTTAAATTTGTTTGGAAAGGGATTTGTTAGTTGACACAGTATCCTTACTGCTGTCCTCTTCACAGCATGGCTGTAGAAATATGATAGGGTGTACTTAAGAGCAGGAAAGAGATTTCTAGGGGACAAAAGGTACTCTATGATCCATCTATTGCAGATTTTAGAATAGATCCTAGGAGCAACTCAAATTTACAGCTGAGAAGGGAAAAAGTGAAGTCTTGTTGTTTTCTCTCCCTGCCCCCGGACCAACACCTCGCACAATTCTTCCTAATATATGCTACTCAAGAAAATACATTCTTGTAAGGAGAAGTTTTTAGGCTGTTTCTAAATAATTCTCTATCCTTAGGAGTCTTTTCCTTGTTGATGTGTACTGCTGTAAACTCAAAATTGCAGACCACTAACTCTCCTTTTAATATTATTTTTTTTCCCAGCAGATTTTGGGCGGTTAATGTGAGAAGCCAGGCATCTGAATACAAAGGAAGTTATGTCTAATAGTTGTGTTTGAAGCACAGCTCATGGTTTAAACTTACTGCGTTCCAATTCTGTGGGGCAAAAAGAACAATAACTTTCATATTGGAAAGATTTCTTATTCAAGATCTCCAAGACCTATCAAGTCCTTTCAGATGCTGAGCATTTGCTGAAAGTACATATGTTGTTCAGACTCAGGCAGCTAACTGAGATGCACTGACATTGAAGAAGAAAGGGTTTGCATTTATGTTCATGGCTTGAGTCACTCTGCTAATTCTGCCATGGACTCCTAGATGTGCAGCAAATCATGTGACCCTTCCAGTGCCCTCATCTACTTGATAGAGGGCTTTTGGGGAACTGTTTTTTGGGGGCAGAGCGCAGCTCTGTTGACTAATGCTTGTGGAAACCTTTGGGACATGCTGAATAATTAGTATATATGCTTGCTTGCTGGTGTATCTCAATGAAAAGTAGTACCCATAACCTCTTTCCTTGCAGCACTTTTTTTTGGTGGAATGCTTATGTTTTCCACTGAAGAAAATAAAAACATCCTCAGGATAAGGGTGTGAGCCTAGGTTGTAGATAGCTGCTGTTCCCTTAGAAAGGGGAGTATGGGTAGGTATGAACCTGACTCTGCAGTGATGGTACCCTTGATCTTGTGGAACTGAATAGTAGACTTGATAAGGTAAAAAGGAAGCTTTTTCTCCTTAGTCTGCATTTGAAAATATATCCATACTACTTGCAGCACTGAAGCCTTGCAGATCATTTACAGAACGGGATGAGAAGTGGGTGGATTTGCGCCCTAGGCAACAACACCCTCTAGGTTTGTGCAGCCTAGTGGGTAACTAAACAGGAGCTTGTGCTCCAGAGTTGAGCTAACTGTGTTGGTAGGACTTCAGAGGTGTTTGTCAATAGAGATTGGCTGTTACATGTATGGTATAGCTTTATGTTCTGCCAATTGCAGCATTTTATGTAAAGTATATACATCTTTAAATTACTTTGATTAACAACATCAGTGCCCGTATATCCTCCAGCAGTTTTTTCTTATTCCTGCCTTTTCAGCTGGCTCCATCTGTCCTACTTAACGTGTCCCTTTCTGACTTTGTTCAGTAAACAAGTGAGGAGATGAAATTGAGTTACCTAGAGGTTACATTCAGCCATCTGTTCAAGTGGATCTTTGGCTCACTGTGTTACTCTTCATTTGTGTGTTTTCTCCCTTCTAAAAAAAAAATAAAAATACTAATTCACATAGAATCCACGATTCTATGATTGATTTATTTTTTTCCAATAAACTTCTTGTCTGTTAACAGAGATTTTGGAAATACTTTCTCAAATCTTTCCATATTCTTAGAACTCAGAGGGAGCTGTATGTTAACAAATGAAAGAGAGTTGAGGCAGCACATGAAACAGCTGTAAGAGTTTAAGATATACAGAAGCGTGGGAAAAGCTGACAGGATTTCCCCACAGGTAGATGGAAAAATGACTGGGGAAAGGGGAAGAGAGTTACATTCTTCAGCTATAATCCTCAGCTGGACTCCTTAGTGCTGAGATCAGTGGTACTCCTTACGCAGGAAAGCACTTCAGTTTAAGCCTCATTATATTCAATTGCTGCTGGCTGCAGAGAGCAGAGCAGAGGTAACCTGCCAGCTTTGAATGAGATACCTCAATTGCTTCTAACACCTGAGCTGTAGAAGTACAGAGCATCATCTGACCTGCTGAGACCAACCTTGTTTCTGGAAATAAACTGGTGCATAGCATTTTAAATACAAGGTCAGGTATTTCCACACCCTGGGCAGTCAGTAGTTTAGACTAATCCTCAAATACATGTTTAAGTACACGGCGGCAAGCAGCATGATAAGCAGTGTAGACGAAAGGACAGAACTTTAGAGCAATTTACATCATTTGGTGACCTGTGTCTATTCAAATATTTTTTTTACACTGCCCATGGCAAGGTTAGACATCTGGGGCAAACAAACTCACGGTTTCCTAATTGCCAGCTGTATCTTAGACATCAGTGGCTCCCGGTGGCTGTAGCAGATTAGTGACTTGGTGTGATCTCCAAGTGCATTGCAGTGGCAAAAAGACAGAATTGAATGTCGGAGTCAAACAGGAGTAGCAGTTAGGGATGACATTACACCTTTGTGCACAACTTGGTACAGAATTCCAGGCCCATACCGGGATTCTCTGTGCTTGTTCCACGCTTCCAACAAAACACTGGAATAAAAAGGGAGTGTAGAAAAGAACCACAATGCACTTGAGATCTGTTCTTCAGTGATGGGTTTAAGAATAGCATGTTTAGCTCGTCAGCAGGATTAACCAGCATCTTGGTGGTTATGTTGGTACCTTTACTTGGAGGAAGTTCTAGAATATTCAGTATCTGTTTCTTCTGATGGGGAAAACATGATAAACACAGCTATCTGCAAGCTGAAGCTTTTAAATTAAAGTGAAATATGAAACAAAGTTTAGCTAGGTGAAGTTGATTAGCTGTTGGACTGAAGTGTCAAGAGAACTGTGGAGTATGTTTCTATTAATTCCCTCAGATAATGACTACCAAGTATAATTTGATCACAAGAAATTTTGGCCTTAAACATGTAGGTAATTAGTTAAGATTTTAAGTGTTATCTTGAGCAGGAAATTAAAGAATGCCATTACAGGGTAATATAATTTTCATATGTCTGATCAATTTTGTGGGGGAAAAAACCCAACAATTTTCTATGTCACTGAAAAATTATATTTCATTGGAGATTGGCCTAGAGATGAAAAATGCCATTAATTTTTTATTTTTCTTAAAGAAAACTGAATTTGTTTATGCAAGGCATTCCTATTAATTGAAAATTAACATCAATAGAAAGTGTCTTCTGTGTGATTGTAATGTTTATTTTGAAAATGCATTTCAAGA
Organism: Numida meleagris; assembly: GCF_002078875.1. Classification (NCBI taxonomy): domain Eukaryota; kingdom Metazoa; phylum Chordata; class Aves; order Galliformes; family Numididae; genus Numida; species Numida meleagris. Next base: position 22,767,377 of record NC_034413.1, read on the forward strand.
AACCATGGTGGTGAATTGTTGCATATTTGATAGCTCAAGATCAGGAAGAGAGGACTGGAGGTCCTTAGAGAAAGGTGCATGGTGTTTGTTTACCACTACTGCTGTTCTTTTGAAACGCGTCTGTGAGCAGAATATTCTCAAGGGATGCTTATAAAATAAGCCAGAAGCCTGTCAGCCACTCAGCATTTTCACTGCATTCTGGTAAGTTATATTTCCTCTGTGTCTTCCTATCCCTCTTGTAAGACAAAAATAATCTGAAATCCACAGCAATGCAGACAATTATCTGGCAGCAGGGGGCCTGGCAGCTCAAGTGTCCTTTTATGAAGAGAATTAGTCCTGGCAGTATCTTCACAGACTGGGGAGTTCTGTTCATGCTGTCTGGCTGGAGTACTAGGAGCTTCTTTCATGCTTTCATCATGCAACTCCTAGATAACGATTGCTCATTATTACAGACGGTTTCCTTAAGCCCTCACCTTATTGCAGAGTTTTGTGAATGTTTTACCATGTTGGCCATAGAGGTGTTTTTTGACTTTGGGGAACCGTGCAATTAGTAAACTACTTGCACTTGTGTGTGATATGTTCTGTGCCAGTGCTGCTTTCAGGAACTTTTTTGTTGAGTTTCCAACTATAGTCCCTATTCTAATGATCAACAGTGGCATTTCTTCAGCAGAAATGGAAAAACAATCATCTTCCAAATGATTCCAAACCCAAAACAGGGCAAAACAAACAACTAACTAACAACTAACAACAGAAAAAACGAGAACTCCCTAACAATCTGATAGCCATAGCCAACTTTCATGGCATTATCTGCCTGAAAAAAAACCTACACCATTAGTATCTGGAACTGCATTAGAACTTCAGCATAAGACTTTAGATGTCTCCTTTCAATTCTGTGCTTAGTGAGAAATAGGCTATGTAACTGTTTTAAGTTGAATTTCATTCTGTTAGTCAATTTCTACTTGAAAATTTTACCACTAAAAAGATTTTCATGTAAAATGTATGTTACACTTAAAGAAAAACAAAAGGAGAACTTATTACATTTTCCTATGCTGCTCTGACAGTGTTTAGTTTTAATTAAGTAAATTGGAGACGACGTATAGATGTAATATTTCTCAGTGAGAAGTTCATTCAAGCTTCTTGGCCTTTCTTTTAAAGATCCCGTTTTGAAAAATTTCAGTGAATGCTATCTAACTATGATAATGTGAGGATCTTAGTGCCTTTTTCAGAAGGCACTAGGAAATACCAGATCACTGGAGGTGTCTTGCATGTTGCCCTAGGCTTCAAGGTTGTTAAAACTTGATATAGAAATGTATAATAGCTGAAACAGGAGTGGTGGTGACTTGGGCGTGGGTGAAACGAGATCCAAAATAAGAGTGGAATTTCAGTTGCTCTAAGTCTGACTAAACCAGATTTGAAGTCAGTTGAAAGTCTGCTTCTGGAAATTTTGTGTGCTCTGTAAAATTCTGGAAGTTGTTAATGGCCAGTCTTTAACAAATGAAGACAACAAATGAAAAGCAACAACAAAAACACCCCTCAGAAACCTAAAAGAAACTCCTCAGACTCACTGAATTTTGTAGTAGTGTCAGATCAGTAGTGTATTGATCTATGTGAAATAAAGCACAAGTGTGTATATTCCTTAAGCCTTTGGGGCATTTTTCTGGCGTCTCCCTGGGCTATGCTTTGCTGTGGTCGTGGTGAGGGTGGAACCATGTCTGTGTTTTTACGGTGCAAAAGGGTACCTCATCCATATAGCAAGGAGCTGCAAGTGCCCTCTCCTGGGGGCCTAGACCCACAGGCCCTGAGTGCAGCAAGCAGATCTGCATGCTGGTGATGGTATTCATTGACAGACTCAGACAAGTTGAGCCAGCTATAGGGACCTCCAGTGAGGAGGGAGGCAGTATGCCAGAGCTGGGTCTGAAATGAGCTACAGAGGATGGATGAAGGGCCATTCAGTGGACTCCCATCTGGAAGCTGTTGTACTGCAGGGTAACTTGGGCAGGGAGGGGAAGCCTGGACCTGTCCTGAAATGGGCCCTGGGGCCACAGTGAGCCCTTGATGAGGTGGACCAGATCAGACAAAGGCTGTTGGTGCTCCGGGAGCCTGACAGTTGGTATTTTTCTGAGTAGAACAAGCTTTTCCACAGGATTTTCTGTCTAAATGGAAGTTTGATAATGATTATCTCTTCTGCCCGAAGGGAAGAATTGATGCATCTCCCTGCTTCTCCCCTCAGGACAAGATGGTGCCTGTCCCAGCGGTAGCAGCAGGCAGACTGCTGCCCAGCTGGGGCTGTGGTGGGGCTGTTATATTTTCCACCATGAGATCTGTACCTGGCCTCACCACCTTCTTTCTGAAACTGTCTGCGCTGATCCCTGGGTGTCCATTGATCTCGCAGTGAGGTTGAAGAGCAGGCTCTCTAAGGGCTTGTAACACCTACTGGGTGTGGTGGCTTACAGCCAGTGGCCTATGCCTTCACTGTGTCACTCCTCTCTCACTTGGTCACCTGGGATCTTGAGCTGTTGTGTATCTGAGGTATGTTTTTATTGCCACTTTACTGAGAGGATAATCTATAATTTTACACTGCTCCCTTATGAGCAAATCTTAGTATTAGCCTCAGGTTAGCCAGGCTCTGGTGTTGCTTCACAGACATGAGCTGTAATAATATCCTGTAGCGAGTCCTCAGTGGTACTGGTAACCCCACAGCGCAAGTTCTCCTATTGGCGTATGAGAGTCAAAGTTTCTGGGACCTTGAAAAGGTTTGGGCAAAACAAACTTCTATTCCAGATGTGGAGCAGTGGGCCTTGCTGTTTTATGGCCTCTATATGTACCTGCTTTGAAGCCTTGTTTGTACACGAAGAAGCTCCAAACAGAGTAACTGCATAGGTTTGTACAGACAGTGATTCATCAGAAAACTAATGATCACAGACATTTTCCAGGAGAAAATTTGGTACTCAGATTGCTAAATTAATTTAGCTTCAGGAGCTTTCTCATGTGTAGGATTGAAAGATTTTGTGTTCTGTGAGCAAAAGAACATGTATCATTCTTATTTAGAGGTGCTGCCTGAACTGAGGAATCAAATCTGAGTTGCGGTGTCTGTTTATCATGCTTTGAACTAAGAAGGTACTAAAGATATTACACAAACACATTTCCTAGGTAACAATCAGTTTTAATATATAGTTGCAGTCTATTATGTTGCTTCAGTTGAAGAAGGTGCTTTACACGACGCTTAAAGTTGCATCTGGTTGTCAGCAAGTTGTTTCATTTAGTTGGAAATTTTCGTAAAAAAGACTTCCAGGTTTTCACAGTTGTATTTGGCACATGTTATAGAGACTTCTATTTTCTACTTAACTGGGGAAATTGTATCAAAATAGCAAAAAATTACAAGTTCTTCCAGGCTTGAATTTTGATGAAGACTTTGAAGAAGCCTTTTTTCTGTACTATAGCATATTGATGCTCATAATTAAATATGATCTTCATGAAGCATAAGACCATAATCTTTCTTGTCTTGCTGCTCTAATATCTACCTAAAAGTGGTGGTACTAGAAAAGGTGGTTACTCCTGAGCTTCAGTCCTTACCAAACATGTCTACTTTGTAAATCAGGTGCATCTACTACTACAATTTCTGCAGCAATATTTGTATATAAATATCATGATGGAATTAGCTTGACATACCTGAGAAACTATGGTGAGAGTATTCACAGCAGATAGAGTTCCTGTATTTAAGAAAGGAGCTGAAGGTATTAAAACATCTTGTTGCCTTCAGTTCGTGTCTGCTTTCCTTGCTGTGCTTGCTACTGTCAAGAGCACCAAGCATCCACTTTATTATTGCCTCTTGACATACATTACTGTTCAAGATGAGTATGAGAATTTAGTTTTTGTTCCCAAAGAAATAATTTAACCCAAGCACCTGAAAATACATGTTAACTTTTGGCTGCTGTGTGAGACATGGAAGGGGTTAAATCTCTCCTTAGGACAGAATGCTGTGTAGTGACTAGCAAATGTTCCAAGGTTTCCTTTGGTCAAGGGGAAATGCCTTGTGCATGTGGATAAGCAGAATTTCATTTTTGCCTCCAGGCCCTGTGTGTTTAACAGTGTTCCTGGCTACGGCACAGTCAGGCCACCATCTTTGAGGTTATCTGATCGTCCTGTTCTAAGTGTTCCAGCCCAGTGTACGAGATGGCTTTGCAAATTAGAGGGCAGATTGTCTTGCTCAGAATTGCTTCTCATGCACACAATGGAGGTCTCAGGGCTCCGTGGAGCAGGACCAACTCCATGTACTCCTGCTGGCTGCAAGAGTCCTCACTGCACAGAGGCGACTGTGCTCGTGACCGAGGCCCAGATGGAGAGCTGAGGGGCAGAAGATACTGGTGCAGCTGATGTAAATACAAGCTCTAGGAATCCAGGGAGTATAAAAATTGAATATTTTGGCATAGCAGTGATGATGGCGTGGAACAGAGTGGACAGTGCTAATACTAGCAGATTCTTGGATTCTTGACACAGAGGCTATATAGTACTGCTGAGCTATTTTGATAGCTGGATTAATTCAAGGGAGTGTGAAACAGTCTTTAACCTCCCTCTGATCAGAGGAGTACTTCTACTGAGTACAGCTGAGATTGGAGAAGATTCCAGGAGGTGGAAGTAGGAGGGCAGGGTCATTCTCTGCACCCTAGGCTCTGAGATAAAGCATCCATGTTTCTGCACTTAGGAATTGTGGGTACTTTGGAGATGCTTCACTCTTTCACTCTTTTTTTTTTTTTACTTGGCAGTGTTTCTCTGTGGTTTGGATATAACATGCAGGTTAGTCCGAGTGGGGTAATTAAAAAAAAATCTAAGAAACAACAAAATTTGATGAACTACTATTGCCTGTCTCTTAGAATAGTGCCATGTAATAGGTGATTCTTGATTAAATCCCTTAAATTTTGTGGAATAGGAATGTAAAATCGTATTTACTTCGCAGATGGACAAGCTGAACCAGAGAGCATATTGGTTTCAAAAATCTGCTATGATATAAAGGCTTAGCTCTCAATTTTAAACAATAATTTAGTAACTTCTGTTGTATTGAAACTGTAAGGTCTTCGGCTTGAAAGAAATTTGAGTAATTCAACCTGTTCATTTTTGAATAGTAGTTCACTGCCTACTACCCAGAGTAATATGAAGTTTGTGAACTCATGCTTGCCTCACTGAATCCTTTAGGAGGGGATCTCTGACTACTGATTCCTAATTCAATTTTCTAAGAGCCTTGTGGTAATATATTGAGCTAAGTGTGTTATTTGATGTTATCAGAAATGGAGACTATTCTAATTAGCTGGTCTTGTCCCTTATCTAACTTATTTCATGTTTCACATAGCTAAGAACAGTGTTTCTATGTGCACTAGTGCTTTTGGATGAGGGATGAGAGATTTGTTTCTACAATGCTTAAATGCGGTTTTGCTGATATTTATTTCTCTTTTTGATGCAACTCTATCACTGCTGTTACCAGTATATATACTTCATGTCAAATTGTCCAAGAGAGAAATCTGAGTAAAAATAAAGCGGGATGAGGAAATTAATCCTACTCCTGCTTAGTACTTGTAGTTAAGTGCAGCTTGACAATACCTTAGGTTGCTGCTACTACAATTTATCATTTGTTCTGCAGGCTGTATTGCAGGTGTATGTCACTTGAGGATTGTTCTGTTGGATGATTTGACATTAAAACTATCGTAGAGGTATCAGGACAATAACTGGAGAGGAAAAAATCATACGTAAACTTAGTAACTTTATTGTATTTGCAAGTTACACATATTTATACATAGAATCTCCATAAAATCATGCGGTAAGAAAGAGATGAACAGGAGAAAATGTATCTGCTCAACGTAATATAAAGCTACCTCTTTGATCAATAGTCACTTCAACAGTGTTTGACTAATCTTTTCCTTACGTTCTATGCATCAAGGATATTAGACAAGTTTTCACCCAGTGCCAAAGGTGATGGGAGAAGATATCACTTGCAGTAAGAAATAGTGCCAGAGTGCTGAAAAGACAGTAGCTGTTTTCTGATTAAATTACATTTGTCTCCCCATCCTCCACTACATGGCAGTTGATTTTTTTTATGCATTTCCCGATGCTGTTTTTCAGCCAAAGGCTAAAAGGGAATGTAGGTACACTGCATACCTGTAAGAGAAGCAAGAGACTAGAATGTTCCATCTCAAAAATAGCATCTGTATTATAAAGACAAGATCCTACATCTTCTGGCCCCAGTGTCCTTGTTATTTGCATCAAGGCACCAGCATGAATCAGTTCACTGCGGCAGCAGTCCAGCTGCTGTGACTTGCATTATTATCAGGTACCTGATTGCAGTCTCTGGATGGATGGAGGGCTGGATGTGACTAGCATACCAATGTGCGCTGCCGCTGTCTGACAGTCATCTGTGATAAGAACAGAAGCCCACCCAGCCCTGCAGAAAAGTCATTTAAGGATACAAAGAAACCATTTAGTGATATCTGATCAGTCAGTATGATTTTGTGCTGTTTTGACTCCCACTAGTCCACAATATGCTTTGGCAAACGTGTTTGGGCTGTGTAGAAGAAAGATGATACAAGGCTTCAGTTCTGAAATTGCAAATGTTTTCTTCTGACAAAATTACTTTGAAAGCTGAGATACATTTGTGTGGGTCCGAGGCTATAGTGGTCCAAGTGATGGATTCCAACACGATACATTGTGATTTGCCTTTCTGTTTTGTTTTTGTTTTGTTTTTCTGTTTCCTGGCAGTGTAGCTATGTCACTTAATATAATTTTGAGATCATGCTTATGATCATGCTTTTTATATGCTCTGTTAAGTGGTTGAAACACAGGGTCTTGACTTGTCTGTTGATCACAAATTTAAGTAATGTAACTACTTCTGGTTGCCTTCAACAGAGCAATTCCTGACATGCACTGGTTGCAGACTGTATAATGTGCTATTTAAACAATACCATTCTGATCTGAATCTGATTACCAAAGCAAATACATATATATATATATATATATTTTTTTTTTTTTTTTGAGGAGTTAGGAGAAGAAAAAGCCCAGTGTATATCCTTTTCCGTGACATTTTTTCTGGAAATGAAGACTACTTGATACCAAAAGGAAACTGTCATGCAAAAGTGATGGAAAAAAAATATGTGCTGTAAGTATTAAGATGAGTGGGACATAAATAGGATCTTGTTGCTTAGTGGCTAACACACCTGGAATTTAAAGGTCATAAACTGCTTCTGCCTCTAGTTTCCACAGATATTTCCATGATTCTCACTTGTGTTCTCTTCCCTGGCTTTCTTGGGTATGTGCACTCAAGAAAACACCCAAATGCTGTATTTAGAATTGAGCAGTGTGTGTCACCCAATGAGAGCAGTTAGCACTAACCAGCATGGTGTGTCCGAACAGACCTCTGAAATCTGAACTCAGTGTTTTTTATTTGATACTACTGCATTTTTTTTGTTGTTGTTTGAGAGCTTGCCATATTCAAAGGCTTTTGAGAAGAGTCCTTGTTGTAAGACTCACTGCATATTTTGTAGGACTGCATAGTATATGGATTTGTACGTGAACAAAAAAATGTAGATTCCAAATTCCAGTTAAGACTGAAAGCATTCAATTTCAGATTGGGCTTTGAGTACAGGTTCTGTAAGACCATGCTGGTTATATTTTTCAACTTTTCCAATTACTATTCATGCTGTATTTTGAATAGTTAAGTGAAAATCTAAACTTTTTTTAGTGCTCTTTTAAACAGAAGTAAAACCATTGCTGCACCTTTTGCACCAATGAAAGTACACTGTATTGCAGTGAGCTCTCAGTTTCATCCATTCTCTGAACTACTCTTTGTTAACTACCTTCTGAATCTTCACTGAATCATATCTTTCTTTCAGCATCCCCCTTAGATGACGTACTGGGAACTCCAGGACTTCTCCAATCACATTCTCAGTAAGAAAGTGCAGGATAAAACAAAGTGAAGCTTTTGGAGTAAAATGCTGATTTATAGTGCAGGGAAAAGAGTAATTAGTAATCGCCAGAGTTATGAAAGGGAAAATCACATTCAGATGGAAGGAGATGCTTTTAATTTCTGCATGTTAAACAGGATCTTACTGCATCTTTGAAATTATCTTGTTTCCAAATATGAGGGATGTGTTTCAGTAGAGAATGTTCTACTCTAAAGTGAACTTAGGCATTTAGACACAAACGTTATTAATGCTTGCTCTTTCTCTTAATAATTTTCATCTGGTATGCTATTTGTGATGAATGTCATTGTTTTCTCTCACTCTCATAAGGTAGTGTTTAAAAAAAAAAACAACAAAAACTCTAAGGTATTAAGTTGCTTACAAATATGATCAATCCCAGTGAAATTTTTGAAGTGTCTGGTCCAAAGCTTAGGTGAAGACTTAAGACTGAGCCTATGTCAAACTGGTAATCGGGGGCTAAGAAGGACAAAAGTAGATCACTATTATTCGATAGTAAAAGTACAAAATTACATTTATGCATCTAAATCCCTATACTTCTATCCACATATAGAAGTAACAAACTGACCTTGAAATACTGGAAATTAAACTGAACTATTAATGTCAAAACAAATGTAGTAACACTGAGAAATCTGAGGTGTAGTGGGGAAGTAGCAAAAGTAACTTGAGGTATGGAGGCATGTTCTAACAGTGAGAAATGGCAGAGCTTCTGAAGAATGTAGAAGTAGGAAGGTTTAGTACCAAGTAACATTGTAACCGTCTGCACTGCAAGAAAAGACCAGATGCTGAACTTGCCGAAAGACTTAAATTGTTAATAGTGAGACCTGAGAAGTCCAAGAAGTTGAAACCGTGGATTAGGCATAAATTTTTAACCATTGGAGCAGACTTTCATGGGCAATGTAAATTGTATATTACTTGCAGTAAGTATATGAATCAAAACAGGGTACCCCTCAGTAAGAGAGGGAGCCCCGTTTGACGTATCAGATAGGAATGACTTCTTAAAACCGTAGGAAGTGAAATTTGGTGTAAGAGACTGTGATTATCTCTTGGCCTTTATTTCAGCCATTTATAACTAAACTTTTTTTATATTCACTAATCTAATGCATGTGAAATATTAATCATACAGAATAATACAGTCAAAAGGGGCCATCAAATATTGAGTCCAGCTGCCTGACCATATTGGAGCTAACAAAAGCACGCTAGTAAGGGTATTATCAAAATGCCTCTTGAATGCTAATGGTTATGGGGCATTATCCACCTCTCTAGAAAATATGTTCCAGTGTTTGACCACCCTCACAGGAAAGAAATCTTTCCTAATGTCCAGTCTGAAATTCCTTAGGTGCAACTTCATATTCAATGTTAATTGAATTGACCCTTTTCAGGTCTCATACGATAGGCTTAAAAATGTATTGACTGGAAAGTGCATGTCCATGTTAGTATTTTCTGACTTTAGGAAGGAGACAAGTATATTGCTGAAGTACCTTGGCATCCTGTTATTTGCTATTGGTAGAGTTGTTATTAGTAGACTTAATGTGAGGACAGCTGATGAGAAATCAGGAGTAATTGCTGGCTTTGACCTGCCAGCATATGTATGCTTATAACGCCATTCATTTAATTAAGGATATTGCATGTAAAGGGAATTCCCATCTATAGTGAGAAAAATCCTTTGTGTTCTGACTACCCAGATATCCAAGTAAGAATAAAACACTGCTCTTTGAGGAATCTGTACTGTACCTGACTAGTGTTGGTAACAGATTTTTTTGAGCATAGTATTCCCCATATTACAATGTGGTACTATTATTTGCAAAATTTAAGTGTGTATGTTAGTACATTGCCTTCCTATGTTTTATTAAAAATCATCGAAAATTATAGTTACTGGAAGTTATATAACTAGACAATGCATTAGATGTCTATTTACATAGCAAAAATACTTGTAATTCTCACCTTTTGGTTGACGGACAAAGAGCAAGTATTCAAAAAATAACATCTATATACGTTTCCAGTTTCAAAATCATTTTCAGTGATGTACAACTTGTCTGCTTGGAAGAGGAGGAGGAGAAATGAGAGTCTCAATACACAAAACTGTCCTAGTTCCCAGTGTTTGCTAACATGAAAGGTTTGCAAAACAAATTTTGTCCAAGGGAAATGAATTGCATACACAAAGAATGCAAACGGATGAAATGCAGAGCAAATGAAGTCAACCGAGTAGTTTGGTTCATGTTTGCTAAAAGATTCTGTACTTTAGAATTAGAAATAAGAATAATCTTGTGTGCTTAAGGAAAGCACTGTGTTCCCTTTAGGAAAGCAGAAGATAGAACAGCTTCTCCTCGGTTTTCTATGGGAAATCAGCATGCTAATTGGGTGTCTCTTGTATGTGCAGCAAGCAAGGAATCAAAGATCGATAGGATTGGCTTCGTGCAGGTGTTCTGATAGATTTGTCTGCCATCACATGGCAAATATTCCTTAAAGAGCTGCAGCACTGCAAAGCTGTACACATTGATCCAGTGCCTTCACTGTGTACCTAATGTAGCACTGTGAAGGACTGCTCAGTTTCTTTGACTGACAGCTGGAGGTAAGAATGTGCACATCTTGCTTGGTAAAGGTGTTAACACTTCAGTTAAAAAAAAAAAAACAACGACAAACAGTTAACCTCACAAACAACAAAAAGACAACAACAGCAAAAAACCTTGACAAGCCCCCAGCCCAACTCGTTGATGACTTACGCTTCGTATCACCTGCTCTGTGATAGCAGTTTCTGCAGAGTGGTCTTATACTTTTCCTTTAATTGCACAGGTCTCATTTCTGTAGTAGCCAATTTTCAGGAAGGTGTTTTGTCTTTATATGTGCATGGAGCCTTCATGCTTGCTTTGAGCTTTTAGATATTACTGGCTGCATAGCAAATTTGTGACAGCATCCACTTTGATTTATAAAGAAATAAGCCTGTAACGTTTGGCTGTACTAAATCAGATTTTTTTTAGTATCTCTTATGGAGAGAAAACACATTACTGGATCAGTTGAAATACTTGCGGTTTGTATTTCTTCAAGGTGCTTATTCATTAATAACACAAGGTGAAAATTGTAAAACAATTAAAGTCGTGCAGTCAAGCAATATCTATGAAAACTCTTGGTATTCTTCCATCTTCTGAATTCTGAGTGTACTTCTGTAACAACTTCAACAGGAATGACTAACCAAATAGTGATCTTTTAGAGCAGCTCTTTCCCTCTGAAACTTCTCTAAACAGTAACAACAAGGCTATTTGTGTAGCATGACTAGACAGCACAGAGCGATCTCTTCCAAGTGCTATTTCCTATTTTTGTGTATCTTTGTTTTTGGGTTTTTTGTCTGCAGCTGCTAACTTTTCCTTGAATCGTGCGTTTTCATTCCCTTTTGTGTTGCACAATGAACTATACATAGCGCAGACAGCCCTGGATTCAGCATATCTCAGTCACTCACAAGAACGGACAGGTTTTTGAACTGTTTTTCTCATATGCTTAAAAAAGTTAAGCTTCGTCTTCTACCTCCCTTTCCCAGCATTTTGGTGGATTTCTCCACAATACTGTCCTCAGCAAAAAGGTGTTGACTTGTGATTTGTGCTGAATTTATAGCTAGTTAACAGAAACTGCACTTTATACTCACTCTAAGCTGCTCTGTTGTATATTTTCCTCCAGAAGTTGGAGCAATTTCCATGCTGAGCACATAATATAGAGGGCCTCTTCAAAACTGAAGCTGAATTAAGTTGTGGGATCTCACGTGGAGAAAACTGCAAACAGAGATGAGAGAGGAGTGTATTTACAGTGCCATTTCTTGTCTGTTCAAATTGATCCCGATGGTGTTGAGTGCACACACAGTGTCAAGGCTGTCACAAACAAGATAGGGCCTTCTGAGCAATGCACATTCTGTGTGTGCTCAGGGTGTGCAGCACACTCCCTTCCGTGCTGTGGCCACCAGTGCAGGGTTGCAGCTCTCCAGAGGTGTGTAGGGCACTCATTCACAGAGGTGCAGTGACATGGAGGGGTTCCTGCTGTCACACACCTTCGCAGGGAGTGCTTTCCATCTTCCACACAGGGTGGGAGCCGTGCCTGTAGCACACCTTGTGCTTCCCAAGGTGACTTTCCTCCAACTGGAAGACTCTTGGAGCTCTCAAACACAGCTCTGCACCTAAATAACAATAGCATGGGCATTTCTCCAGGTGAGGATGCTCTCAGGCTGGTTGTGGTAGTGACTGGGTACTGAGCTAAAGCACCAACAAATTGCTGGGAAACAATGCCAAGTCCTGGCTGGGATAACTGAGGCTCTGTAGGAGTATCTGATCAAATAGAGCAGAGTCATAACATTCAAATTAATACGTGTGTGTTGTGTGTTCTTCACACTTGCAGAGTATATGTATATATTTGTGCACATTTAAATATACTTAAATGTATTTATATATATTATTTATGAGATTCTGAGGAACACATTTCCAATAATGGAAAAGGTTGAGAGCAAAACTCATAACTTAAATCCAGCCACCATGACAATATGTCTGAGTCTTATTTTTTCTTGGTCTATTAAGAAAGAATGCATTTTTTTGTGTGTAGAGACAACAGAATAATTAATTATATTGCAGTCCCTTCTGAAAGTTGGAAGATAGTTTAAATGCCTTAATGTGTTCTAGATCATATCATGATCTGCTGCCTCCTTCCCTTCAGTTGCTGTGTCTGACAGGTATGCTACCAAAAGCTGGAGAGAGTAGTTGGGGAAGGTTATGGGATATTGAGGAATTCAAGATAAAAGGATAAATAAATTTGGACGCACCTTTACTCTAGAAGCGGAAATACATCCCAAATTTGACTGTTCTCCTGTTGGTAATAGCTATTAATTTCTCATGAAATCTGGGATGGAGGTTTTATGTCTTTTGAACTTCTTTCCAGTTCTCTTGTTTACGGAAAAAAGTATTGTTCTTTCCAAAATATGCTTTCCTTCAAGAGTATTTCAGGAAGTTTTTCAGCAGTGTGTGTAAACTGCACTCTTATTGATTTCCAGTGCACTTTGTACCTTCATATCTGTTTACGTCTGAATTATATTTGTTTTCGTTGTTCACTTAGAGTACAATAACACCTTCTGCCACTACCAGATGGAGAATCACTGATACCTTATACATTCCCTTGCATATGGAAATAATTTTGGAAAAGGTGAACCATGGAGGAATTAAAATATGCAGAGAATCTTGTTATGATGTTAAGGAAACTATTTCTGTGCGTTTTATTAATGGTTCTGTTCAGTTATTTGCCTCTTTCTCTGTGTAAGGAAGAGTGAATTTTCTAGCTTTGCTAACTAAGCTTCCAGCTCCTGGAGCTGATGTCATTAATCAGCTGTCCAAGTATGCCATAAAGAAGTGGTTTTAAAAGCCGTATTTGTATTTTAGGCTGGTAGTACTGGGAGCTAAAGCTGAGTGTGTGATACGTAAGGCATACAGCTTTAATGTGCCTGTGATAATGCTGCGATCTTAAGTCTGAATAAGTTGTGTTGATTCTCAAAATAAATGTCCAAGACAATTTGCCAACATATTAGCATTGTCCCCTCCACAATTCAGTTGACTTAATTGACTTAAAAGTATACCATTACCTAATAGATTTGCCATGGCCTTATTTAAAGACTTCCTTTTTACTTTTTGATCCTTTGCTAATATGTATAATGTAGCAACAGATAAGAACTGAAGGATTTGCTAGACAAGAGAGAGTAGCTCAGAAAAAAAAAAAAAAAAACTGAAGGGGGAAAGGGAATCTGCAGAAACTCCTCCAGTGTTGTCTGCTTTGGGGTTTCAGCCTGCCCATGAATACGTACCAGCTAGTACTGCTCCTCTCAAGCTCCGCATTGCATTCCCCTGCTGGAAGCTCCTGCTGTACACAGTCCCCCTATTTTAAGCACTGAGACAGCTTAAACCAGGGCAAGTGTTCAGTGTAGACTGAACCATAACATTGAAATATTAATATTTTCCTTCAGACTAACCTTAATCAACACATAAAGCAGAGAAACAAAATTCTCTGTTAATCCCCAGGGTAGTTTCTGTAAAAGGTGTAGCAGCCAGACTTCTCTGGCTTCGGTTGCTGCGGTGTCAGTCTCTAGCATACACACATCATATTTGTATGATTGAAATGAAGCTGATCATACTTTCTCATCAATTTGTCTATTTTAGTTTCTTGCTAATTGGGAGCTTCCATAACTTCAGACTGCAGCAGAGATGACTAATGTGCCCCACTCATGATGTTCTAGTTCTTTGGGAAGTCTAGTGCAATTGCTGAAGTGAGATTTCTGCATTTATTAGCAATAGTGATTTTTTCACGTGTAACAGTCCAAAATGAGCCTTCAATGAGCAAGAAACAGTGGCATATCAAATAATGTGTGCCTGTGGCTATTGTCCAGTGACTTACAAGTCTGATACAGAACATTATTGGTTCCACAGCTTCAAGCAACATGTGCTGTTTCACACCCCTTTACTTAGAGCATGCTTTGTTCTTTCTGCTAAATCATATGAGAATCCCTCATGACTCTCAGGTGCACACAGTCCCACTACTCAAAAAAAAAAAAAAAAAAAAAAAAAAAAAAAAACCCAAACAACCCAATGTACTGAAGAAGTGAGCAGGCAGAACAATAGGGGATGGGGTATAAAATGTTTCCTAAGAGGTTTTTTCAGTTAACACAACAAGACTTTGGAATAGATGCTTAGCAGAGATTCCTGCTCAGGCAAGCAGGTTTCCTATGTTCTAGTTAATGAGCTATATATTTTAGCATCACTGATAAATTTGTTTGTTTTCCTATATATCCTCAATCCAGTTACTACTGAAAAGTCATGATGTTTAATGCCAAGGTTGCTATGCTAGTAACATTTATTTAAACCAATTGTCTGCATTCAGTTGTTGAAGAGAGACAAAGACTCCATTCTCAGATTCCAACAATATTACTGTTTCCACTTAAATGTTATTTCTGGGAGCCCAGCCGGCCAGGGATGCCTAGGAGAGTTGAAGCTGGGGTGAAACCTGGCTGACCCAGCCACGCAGCAGTCCCTGACTGATCTCCTGGTTCCCAGCCCTTGGGGATGCTGTGACAAGAGAGTGAGCATAGCAGTTGTTTTCTGGGGGGATGAAAGTAACAGTCTTATGCTGCTAGTGGCAGAAAAACAAGTCCCTTTCCTTTACCTCCTATGTGTTATTTTACAGTAAGGCTCCCTAGATTTGAATATCAGAATGTAGTGTAAAAATTAAATTATTATTAAAACGTTTTTGCTCTTGCAATTTATTTCCAAGAATAAAAGCTCAGTATAGAGGTGAGGATAATCTTTCATGACAAATGGATAGAAGTGACATCAAGGTCTTCTCATCATTAAAAGATATCTATTCAGTTTTTAACTATAAATCTTCAGTGCTCCTAGGCTCTTTTTAGGAATTCAGCTCTTAATGCTATCTAAGCATTAGCATTGTGCAATTCAGAAATGTAGAACTGTGGTTTAGAAATAAAGACGTCAAATGATTCTCAGTGAGGAAAAAATGTACTTGGTCACTGAGTAATCATTAATGAACCATAGCAATATCAGATTGATAGTTTATGTTCTGGTGAGTTTTTGTATTTGATTAGTGCAAGAAACACAGACTTTAAGTGTTCCACTAAAAGGAGCGCGCAGAGGAAGTCTTATGTCTTGCTGTCTGACTGAATATGATTTGAACAGGTGGTTCCCTTTTTGCTTGTGTGTATGTATAAGAAAGATTCATGCCTTGAGGTCAAGACAATGTTGAAAATGTTAGGAATATCTGTTACAATTGCACTAGCTCTGCTGGTGCTCAAATCAGGATGTCAACTTGAACAGAACAGAAGTTGCTGACTTTTTACTTTGCCTTCTTACGCTACTGTGTTTCAGAGATTTATCTCCAAGTTTCGATGTGGCACTGGAATTGTCTTTGCTAATGTGTGTTGTCTAATTGCTAGAGCTGGAGAGTTCATAAAGCTAGTACAGCCACAGGAAGTTTTTCTATTTAAAAAGACAGAGATTGAGAGGGTGTGCTTTCATATGTGTTACAGTGAGTGATGTTTTTTGTAAGTTTTTCCTGCAGGGGAACTTGCTATTGTTACTGTGATTAATACTGATCTAATTAATATAGAAGAGTCTTGGATGCTCCTTGGAACAAACTACTTAAAGAAAATTAAAACATTTTCCATGTGTTGCTCATGCACTTGCAAATAGTTTGTATTAGAGGATTTTTGAAAGCCTGTACAAACTGAATAATTCTTCATTTTCATTAGCCCTTTGCTCTAAATAATTATATACAATATTGTTTCAAAGAATATACTTGTTAGCTACTTGTTTATTATCAGTAGTGGAAATTTACCTCAAATTCTTGAGGTCTTCTATACAGAATGTTAAACAGGCCAATCCTAGAACAGGTATAACTATATGCTACTCTAAAAATCAATCATATCAATAAAACTCTGAAGTTGTCTGGGATAACTAACAACTTAAATCCTGCAACTGTCTGAGTTAATGGCACCTGTGCTCTGGAGAACCAACAAAATGAGCATGTAAATGATGTCCATATGCTGAAATAATCATTCTGTATTTAAAAAAAAATCCTCTCTTGTCGGTGTTGATTGCAACTTGATGGAAAATGACTTCAGATGTCAAAGCAGGGTCTAGATCAAAGTAATTACTAAATTCTGATTCCAGAGCCCTCTGAAGAAGGTGTCTGAAGTAGTGAACTGTTTGAAGCAGCTGGGTAGGTGTCAACAGTTTACGGGCGTTTGGCCCGGTTCCGTGACGAAGGGGAGGGGGGACCCATGGGCCCACGCCCTGGGAAAAGGGAAAAAGGGTAAGGAGATGGCCCTGAGAGCAAAGAACAGCGGCAACAATCTGAGGAGAAACAAACTAATTTACTAAATAAGATATCGGAATGCAAAACAACACACTATAATACAATATAATTATAATTTAAGCTGATAAATCCAATACAGAGAGAGAGAATGTCCCAAAATCAAGGTAGGCCTTACTCTACTATCGACGATAAGACGGCTGGAGAGCGAGGTGCTACCAGGATGAGAGACGTCGGAAAAAGGGACGAGGTCTCGTGATCTGCAAGTTTTTATACTGCGAGCTTCTATCTTTTCCCTCTGTCTGGAAATGGTAACAGAGGAGCAAAGTACCTTGGGGAATGTAGTAGTCCTTCTCTTCTGAGAACCAGGTACATTCACTACATGATGTTATGATGTGGAATACCAATAACTGAAAATCACAAAACCATGACAGTAGGACAACTGGAAAACACACTGAAGTGGAAGGAAGAACATTATAGCTAGTGAGGAAATATTGTATACTTGCAAGTGCTTGTGGACACTAGTTTGTATCTAGTCCTAAATTTGATTTGCATTTTCATTCCAATATCCGTTAAGTAAGTATCTTTGTCAAAACTATTTCAGTTACTTTTGTGTCATTATAAATTGAGAGCCCAAACCAGCTAGACTCGAGGCAAGACTTAAACGGAAGCACTTATGTAGATAACTGGAAAGGTGATGATTATTAAATAGATTTTCTTGGGGGTTGATCCATATTGTTTGGAAGAGGTCTGCTATCATGATTCCCTTACAATGGAAATGTATAACTCGAGCATGAAATACTTCAAGAACACACTTGTAATGCATAGGCTGAACTGCTGATTCCCCGATAAACTTAATTGAGTTAAAACATCTTAAAGGGAGCAAGGTAAGGATACTACAAAACGTGCATTTTCCATGTTGATGAACTGTCTTGAAAAGCTCCAGAAATGGTATTTGTTGACTATTGATAAAACTAATTGTTAAAATCAATTGCATGAGCTAGATAGAAAAACAGCTGTTGCAATATTACCATCTCTAGTGTAGGAAAGGACACACTCTAATTCAAATCTTGCATTAGGGTCACATTCTTTCTTTTTTAAAGTCTGTAATGTTCTCCCAGATCTCATGCAAGCAAATGAAATAAACTTAAAGACTGGAAAAGTACAGTATTCCCCCAAGGATGCAGAAAGGAAAAGAAAAGGAAGGGTTGAGGGGAAACACCTTAGAACACAATACGGAGAGAGATCTTCTAGGAGAAGAGAATGGCAAGTTTTGATCACAGGAAAGGTGTGATAGTGGGGGAAAAAAAATCACATCTTAAGTGATCCCAGAGGGAAGGACTGGCTTCAGTACAGAGGTACAGAACAGGTTTGCCAGTAATAAGCAGATAGTGTATTGTCAGAGTAGCTGGGCTATACGTTATTTCAATCATATCATTCGCTGTTCCCCCTAATAAATTAAATTAATAGTGGTTTGGCTGACACAAGCCTTGCAGCCATAAAACTTGAGATCCACCCTTAATAGGCAGATGAGGGACTAGCAGGTAGCATGCAGCTCATCTCCATTTGTGACCTTGTGCCTAAACAGAGACCTGCTAAAAGGAGGGGGGGGAGGCACTCTGGGACACTAATTCAACTTAATGCTTGAGCGTGATTGAAGCTGTCTCTATAGGCTGTAAAGTATGCACTACATAAGGTCTAGGAATAATGACATGATGTAAATTCATTTAATTTTAATTTTAAAAGCTTGCTCAAAGGTAGAATTACTAGAAGCACTTCAGCTTTAGCGTGGTTCTTGGGTCTGGCTTTCTTTTTTTAACCTCTTGCCTCTCCAGGCAGCAGTTACTTAATTACAGATATGGCTTTAAACATCTTAAAAACTGGATACAGACTGTGGGATCACTTGTAGCAGAAACCCTGTGAGTCACTATACTGGTTTGTGTTTTTGCATTGTTAGAAGCATGGTTTAAAAAACAAATGTAACCAGTGCTGTGTACCTGCATCTATACAGCATGCAGTCTAAATTTTGCCCATATAATGGGCATGCATGGCAGCAAAAGGTAAATGAAATGTGACCTGTTGTCATAGCAGGCATGCGTTTGCAGCCCATGTAATTGCCTATCTCCAACCAGGCTGAAAAAAACCTGTAATCTCAGAGTGAACTACAGCCCCAGACTTCCACACAACCAGCAGAAAAATGGCGTGCTCCAGCAACAACTTAAAAAAAGCAATACGGTGTCACGGTATACTCACAGGCTGACTTCATCCTGAAGGCAGGGATATTGGTTCTTAGCTTTATTGGAAGTAGAGGTTTCTACAGATTGTCTTAAAGGTTCCCTCTAAGCATTACGTGACAGTATTATGCTATTTTAAAATAACTCATTACTGTTTGCTGTTAAAGGCAATAATGATCTTTGCTGCTTGGAAACAGCCATTCTTAGAGCCTAATAGTGCTATAATTATTGCTAATAATGCTGCATATCCCACTAGAAGAATTCTCCACTCACTCTGCTGTTTCTTTATTCTCAGCTTATGAGTCCCTCTTATACAGTGTTTCAATTCAGATGAATTAACATCATTGTTGCTAACTTTGCTTTGGTTTTTGGGGAAGACCTGTGTGCATCTTCTTTGTCTGCTGCAATCCAGTGGTCATTAACCTTGACTAGTAACAAAAAAACTAATCCTTTTCACCCTATGGATGACTAAACCTTTCTATGTATCTGGCTTCTAAAGGGATGCCTCCTATTTATTTCCATGGAAACTACAACTGATACAAAGAGCACGATAATAGTATTTGATAGAGCAAGTTCTCAGCTACAAAACACTCTTTTTCAACTCTTTTTCAACATAGCTGCCACAATTAGCAATGCGTTTTCACCAGCCATGAGCAGTCACTCACTGTTTCCTATCTCTATGAAGGTGTCATTGCTGAAATGCACCACCCTCTACCTCACTGTGCTCACATCCACCATTTAGTGTCTGTAAACATTCAGTAACCACTGAAGAATGTCAGTGGGTTCCATTTTCTCTGCATAGAGGGATTAAATTCCACACTTTTGCTTCATTCTGTCAGACTGCCCCTCTGCTGCCATCTGTCACATGGCAACAACATGTAATGGAATATTGGTGGGAAGGTTCAGCCTCTACTGCCATACCACCAACATCTGCCCCTGATGTTGTGGGCCCACATAACAAAATAGGAGGCGTTACTTTCAGAGCAGCTATTCTATATTTTATATTGCTGTGAAGTGTTTTTGTTATTGTTGCAAGCGCTGATGTTATGCCATCAAAGACTATTTATTTACCTGATTCTTACTAGGTTTTTAATTAGCTCTTACAAATACAACTTTTGTTTTGAGAATATCTGCAGAAAAAATGTGGCATGGGTTTTCCTGCAACCAAACACAAGCAGACTTTTTCCACTAAACGTGATGTACAGTTGTGGTTACAGTTCATTGTGATCTCTGTTTAAATGAGGAGTGAGCTACGTGGTCCAAAGCTTTATGCCAAATAAATACTGAAAGTAAAAATGACTGCAGAAGATTCATGGACCAGTGACAGGTAGCAGCGTACCCTCTGTGGTGTGGAGCTGTGGGGTTTTGATAACTCAATACCTGTATGCTGAAGTTCATCTCTATTCTGGAAACCGGTCCTCATACACTTGTGTTTTCTAAACATCCAGAGGGGGTAATATGTCACCATGAAAATAGTTTTTAATGGTGACATACAAACTTTTCTCTTAAGGAAAGACCAGGAGGCAGCTGCCTTTTAAATCCAGGAGACTCTGCAGTAAGGAAATGTATCTGAATGTAATTCAGTAGTTCTTTTTGCTTACAGCACCAAGCCCTGATACAAATGCCCTGCAGAGAGGTAAGAGGGTACTTTTGAAATGGAATCGATTAATCAAAAATGCTGCTTTACACCAGGATGTCAGTGATGCAATGATAGGTCTTTGCTTAATGTATTCCAAATATTAGATAATTTTGCTTGCAGTAGTAGTCGTAGAATATAAAAGCTGCTTTAGAGTAACTGCTGTTAATCTCCTAAACGTTGCATTTCCAGTAGGTTGGAAGGCGTTCAGTCCAATCTTGTATTTAAATGTGAACTATGTTTCTACTCTGAATCATTAGTCTGCACCCTGCCAGGAAATAACAGTATATTGGGTGCTTCCTGCGAAGGCAGTCCTCACCTCTGGAGATGCAGAAGCAGTAATAAATAGTTGGGGCGGGGGGTGCTGTATGTGTCACTCTGTGACTGCCAAGAACTAGCTCTGTTTTTTTCATTAAAGGGTATTTGGAGTTCTGCAAGTGTCTATATTCCCAATTTCATGCTCACAAAAATCCTTTTCTGTAAGATAAGGTTAACTGAGTAGTAAGCAACATATCATTATCTGCTTTATCCTAAATTTATTAATTAGTCTTGTGGATATTATTGAAAAGATCTTCAAATACAGTTTGTTTCTCGTAAAAGCAGAAATACTTGTTTGTTTGTTCAGAAATGAATATTTATCCCTGTTATTGAGGCCTACCAAGAATCAACAGTGAGCAAGTCTTTTGTCCTACTACCCCATTCTTTTTTTGTCCTGCCTCAATAGCTGTGAAGAGAAAGTACACCTACACCATTCCACAGCATGCCTTTCATACAAGTGACTCAGCAGGGGGTGTTCAATTCTCTCTGACCTCTGACAATCCCTTAAACTTGTATAAAGGCAGAAAATCTCCTCATACGGACGATCTTGTAGTGTCCTTAATTCTAAGGAGAGGATCAAGTGACAAGAGAAGTGAACTCTGTACTTAACTCATAGCTACTTTCTGGAATAGTTTTTCCACGGCTTGACATTTCCCTTCTTGTAAAGTATATCACTCCCCATGTATCAGGCTCTTTTAATTTCAGAACCCTGCCAAGATTGATATTTCATAAATCCATCCTCATGCGGAATCCTGTCCCATTACTCAAATAAATACTTCTACTCTCCTGCTCTAAACCAGAAAACTTCTATAGATACAAAAAAATTCTGCACGTCTGCAGATGGAATGAGTCATCTCTTTACAATCTTCTAAAACTATGGAACTAGTATGCATTTTTGGAATGGTATCAGGAAATTATTGTAAAGTGAAAAACCTGTGTAGTCATGACCAGGGTATTTTTGCTCCAGTATTAGGCCTGTAGTGTAATTTTTACAAGCGGACACTGGTTTAGTCATCTTGCTGTTGCTATAGGATGTTACAATCGTTAGCTTATAAAAGCTGAGGCATTCACACCTACTTGGGCTGTTAAATTGAAAGTCTCAGTGTCTTCGGGGTAGCTTGGTATATGCAACTGCAAACTGATGCACCATAGCTGTGTGGTGAGCCAAATCCTTCCAGCCAGCGCTTACTGATGTCCTTATGTATTAAGAAGTGGAAGACAGTCCAACAGTGAGTTGGAGCATCTCTGAAATGTTTTTTTTCACCTGTGCTTTATGCTTTGTATAAATGTTATAATAAAAAAAAGCAGTAATCATATTGTAATGTATTCTAATAATTCATTTCTCAGTGTTGATGTGGGGACTATGAAGGTACTGTATACTCCTCCCATATTTTGCTCATGTGCTGTTTTATATGAACATACGATTCTGAAAAGACAGATCTTTTACTAGATGCCTGTTTTTACCTCTGTTAACATTTTTTGAAATAAAATAAAAATGTTATTAGTGAGGTTGTAATTTTTGTGCTAGAAGACGAAGCATTCAATTTCTTCTGAGGAGATGTTATAAACCAAAGAAAACATGAGATAAAAGTAGATATAATTTTATGTTTACAGTGCACAATGCTCTTGCCAAAAGGTGCCACTTCTTTAGTCAACATTCTGTGCCTCAAACTGACAGTAATTGGGATTACTGTAATAAAGGGGACCCTGAAGGATATTAAAATGAAGTCTGTGTTAAAATATGCCAAAACTTTATGGATCAGACCTAGCACTTAAATATCCATATGGAATGAGGAGAGTCCTGTAATATCTAAAACATCAGCTTAAGAAATATCCTCTGGGAAAGCAATATGCGTTAGATATTGTGATCTTGGTTTCTATAAGGCAAAATGCTATGGGCAAAGAAACCTGAACTGCTGCTTTGGGAGATGGAACTGTGCTGCGTTGTCAAAATTTTTCTGCTTTTTTTTCTTCTTCCTGAAATTACTTTGTATAAGGTACTGGTGAGAATGTTCTTCTGAAACTACTCATTAAATGGGAAGCGAAGGTTTCACAGTCAAGATGTAGCTCTATCACAAATGAATTATTGAATGCATTATATCACATGTTCCCATGCAAGGAATTTAAACCTCATAGTAAGTTTTGCTGTGAATTTGGGCCCTGTAGCCCACTGGGAATCCACTTGGTGTGCCCAGCAACACAAGTTGTGTAGGAAGTTTGGAGCAGCCTAACAGATGGATGGCTTTCTTCTGAAGAAGGCACACTGCACTGGTGCCAGATACTCCAGAGGAGATGTGGCAGTGGTAATGCTCTCACTAAGGGACTTGACAAACTTGCTCTGTCTGACTGAAAAAGGAGGAAACGTCCAGGCTGTCAAGTTGTGCAATTTGTAGTGGGGGTCTCCTGCCAGCTACGTCTTTGTTGGACAGAAATTTATATATTGTATGGTTATTGTTTTAATCGCTACTGGATTCTCTTCTGAAGTTCTTCTAATGTCTGGAGCCATAAATTTCTCTGTGTACTAAATTTGCCCTTAGCATTATCCAGTTAGATAGCTTTGTCACAGAACGGGGAGGAAGACAGAGCAAGGCCAGGAAATAATAGCCAGACTAGTAATATATTGAATCCACTGCCTTCCTCTTCTAGGAATGAATCAAACTTACGTATGTGAAAGGTGGCATCAGAAGAAATGAACATGCTTTCTGAATTTTCATTTATTTCTTAGCAGTTGAAAAAAAAATGTCCTTGGATTTTGGTGGGAAGTGTTTTTACAGGTACATTTTTCCCAGAAACTGTTTAAGATATTACTGCACATTTAAAAAAAGAAATAAAACAGCAAAAAAGCCTACACCTCTCAAAACCAAGCAAACAACCCCACATGCTTCCTCCCCACTTGATAATTCAGGCTTAGTCATACAGTGTGTCTTCCCTGATAGTAGCTACTGACAGTCAGTTGTCATTATTTTCTAAAGAGAGGAGATAAAATTAAAAATGACTACTAGCTTTACTGCAACAAGCAAGTCTCTGTTTAGTATCTCTGTGTAGTGGAAATGCTGTATCATGGCCTGAACCAGTGATTGAGCACCTGGTGGGAAGGCAGAGCCAACCCAGGTGAGCTCAGGTGCGAGCAATGCACCTGAGTGACTGGAAGGGGTGGAGCCAGGATCCACTCCTTCCCAGACCTCACCCCTCTGGAGATCCCTGCTTACTTGAGGCCTTCTAAAGATAAGCAGCTTCTTTCCTTCGTGTCCAAGGCTGCTGCATTTGGGCTTGCCCTCATTTGCTGCAGCCAAAGACTTTGCCACCCTGCTATTGTCACTGCACTTTGCATCACATTATAGTGTTACACTCTGTCTGTCGCAAATAATAGCTGGTGATTAGATGAATTTCTGTTTGTAGTATTGTCATAGTTTTATGATTTTTGATTATCGGTATTCCACATCATAGCATCATATAGTGCACTGGGAGTTAAAGAGTTAATGCTCCAGTTCTGTGGATTGTGGATTGTTCCGGGTACCTGGTTCTCAGAAAGGAAGAACTACATCTCCCAGAAGACTGCTCGCTGCTCTGTTACTGTTTTCCATTCAGAGGGAAAGATAAAAACTGGATGCAGATCATGAGACGTTCCCTTTTTCTGCTCTTCCCCTCCTGCTCATCCTGGCAGCATCTCTCTCCCTAGCCATCTCGTCACCAGCATTAGAGTAAGGCCTCTCCTCAGATCATTGCTGCTGTTTTTTTTTTTTAGGCCCATCTCCCTACCCTTTCCCTTTTCCTGGGGCATGGGTCCCCCACCCCATTAGCCACGGAATTGGGCCAAACCTGCCCGTAAACTGCTGACAAGTATCTTAAGTAGTTTTGACTTGTTACTAAAACAGCATCATTATGAGGCTGGAGGACTGATTCCAGCTTTCTATGAAGTTTTAGGCTGTTCACTTTTGGAGACAGAGGAGATAAGTTTGGTTACACAGAGCCACAGAACACTACTGGAATGTAGTTTTGCTTGCTTGGCTGTTAAGCCTCACATTACTATGTCAAATAAAGTCCTTGGATTGATCTCTCTCTGCTAATGCTTCCAGTAAAGATTGTGGAGGCGGACACAACAAGAAAAAAAAATCACTAATTGTCTTTGGGGTATCAGGGCTGTAAAGCCTCATCTGAGGACAGGAATTCCTTGCAGTTTAGAGTTTTGATTGGATATAGGAATATATTTAAACGTTTAGATGTCTTAATAGTACTGAATTCTAGAGGAGCTCAAGATGAGCTCCTCTAGAGGATGATGTGCCTCGGAAGATCATGGAGCAGATCCTCCTAGAAGACATGTTAAGGCACATACGTGACAAGGAGGTGATCCGAGACAGCCAGCATGGCTTCACCAAGGGCAGATCTTGCCTGACCAATCTGGTGGCCTTCTACGATGAAGTGACGGCATCGGTGGATGGGAGGAGGGCGATGGATGTCATCTACTTGGACTTCTCCAAAGCCTTTGACAGGGTCCCTCATCACATCCTTCTCTCCAAATTGGAGAGGTATGGATTTGAAGGACGGACTGTTCGGTGGGTTAAGAACTGGTTGGCTGGTCGCAGCCAAAGGGTTGTGATAAATGGTTCTATGTCAGGGTGGAGGCCGGTCACGAGTGGTGTCCCCCAAGGCTCAGTCCTGGGACCGGTGCTCTTCAATGTCTTTATCAATGACATAGACGATGGAATCGAGTGCACCCTCAGCAAGTTTGCAGATGACACCAAGCTGAGTGGTGCAGTCGATACATTGGAAGGAAGGGAAGCTATTCAGAGGGACCTGGACAGGCTGGACAAGTGGGCCTACGAGAACCTAATGAGGTTCAACAAGGCCAAGTGCAGGGTGCTGCACTTGGGCCAGGGCAATCCCAGGTATTTATACAACCTGGGGGAAGAAGTACTTGAAAGCAGCCCTGCGGAGAGGGACTTGGGGGTCCTGGTGGATGAGAAGCTGGACATGAGCCAGCAGTGTGTGCTGGCAGCCCGGAGGGCCAACTATGTTCTGGGCTGCATTAAAAGAGGAGTGGTCAGCAGGGAGAGGGAGGTGGTGGTCCCCCTCTACTCGGCTCTTGTGAGGCCCCATCTGGAGTACTGTGTCCAGGCCTGGGGCCCCCAGCACAAGGACGTGGAGCTCTTGGAACGAGTGCAGAGGAGGACGACCAAGATGATCAGAGGGCTGGAGCACCTCTCCTATGAGGGAAGGTTGAGGGAACTGGGCTTGTTTAGTTTGGAGAAGAGAAGGCTCCGGGGAGACTTCACTGTGGCCTTCCAATACTTGAAGGGAGCGTATAAACAGGAGGGAGATCGATTGTTTGTGAGGGTGGATAGCGATAGGACAAGGGGGAATGGTTTTAAGCTGAGACAGGGGAGATTTAGGTTAGATATTAGGAGGAAGTTTTTCACACAGAGGGTGGTGATGCACTGGAACAGGTTGCCCAGGGAGGTTGTGGATTCCCTGGCCCTGGAGGCATTCAAGGCCGGACTGGACGTGGCTCTGGGCAGCCTGGTCTAGTGGTTGGCGACCCTGCACTTGGCAGGGGGGTTGAGACTCGATGATCTTTGAGGTCCTTTTCAACCCAAGCCATTCTATGATTCTATGATTCTATGAGACCCAGCTTCCGACTCATTTGTTTATATATATGTATGTCAGAATGCTTGTTTCACTGGTTTGAGAAGCACAAAGCTGTGCAAGCCGTTCACAGTTCTTCATATTTATAGCACTTTTTTTTTTCCAATTTTTTTTTTTTTTTTAGAAAACTGACTTTCTACTTCATTCCTGCACTCTTACTTTGGTCTTTCAGAAAAGCAGTGGTTCTGAGTATAGCTTATCAAGCTGTTTTCTGAAGTTTTGGGAATCAGAACAGTTACTTCTGTTATTTACAGTAAGCTCTTTTTACATATATACTCATGTACAAGTCACTCATATGCATTGCTGTTGGAACAGTGAAAACGGAAGCCTTAACTGTGGTTTTAAGATTTTACTGAGATACGCATCCATAGTAACTGAACAGGAGTTTGCTATTATAATCAACACTTCTAGCACTATTTCTAGCTGGAAACAATCTGTCACTAAATTGATTTCTTTGAATTGCTCTTTACTATTAAGAGAAAAAATTTTAACAATTACATTTACAGTGTAAATCATAAATGTGATTTATGGCTTAAACAGTTAATTCACTGCAGTTGATTGTGCACCTCTGCTGCCAGTTACTAACTGTAGATTTACAGGATTTCAGATTAATGTCTCATGTAGCAACTTGGCACAGAGAGAAAGAATCTCAGTGCAAACAAATCAGATGGGCAGATCTTGGGACACGGAGTTTTCTGTCGTGAGAAATGTAGAGGCAGCTGACTAACTGGAGGTTTCCATGATCCCGAAGCCTTCAAAACCATTGACATTCAATGCCAGTTGCTTATGTAACATGTTGGGTGATTTCCTTAGTTGACTTTGGGTACCTTGCAGCAGTGAGCACTCTGAGGAGGAACGTATGCTCCACAGTCACTACATTGTGTTTTCATAAGCAGACTGCTGAATGAGTAAGAGTGTTTTATAGGGAAGACTTATTAGATTGCCACATCAACTGTCTAGTAGTTCAGTACAGTGGACAGATACTGAGAGAACTCCACAGAAGATTTCCTTTCCCTATTTTTCATAGGAAAAGGATGCTTTCTTCCTATTTTGATTATTTTACTCAGAAATAAAATTATACGCTGATGGGGAGAATGCATCCTTTCCAGGTTTCTGTAGGTAGCCAGTGAAGAAATCCTGGACAACAGGATTTGAGTGCAAGTATCATGAAAAGAAACTATGATCTCTCATGGTTCTCTGCATAAAATACCACATTGGACACATGGATTCAAATACTGAAATGATTTTTGTCTTTTGAAACTCTCCTGTGCTGCCATTCAGTCTTTTTAATATATTTATTGAGCTTGAGCTCAAATCAACCTCGGGTTCCTTGTACCAGTTACTCTGAAAGCATCCTCTTGCAGGATTAGTTAGAATAATATTCATGACTAAAGCATAGCTGTTTGATCCTTAATCTGTCTTAAGCAGTTTTTATCCCCCCTTGATATTTATTCCTAAACATATTTCTGAAGTCAGATATTCTCTCTCAGCATTTATTTTGCTACCAAAATAAGCTGTCCTCTCAATATCTCTGCAGACACTCAAGTTCTCTAATCACTGCAATAGGTCCTCTACAAATTAATTCTCATTTAAATTCATAGTTCTTGCACACACAAGACCAAAACTGTGTATAGTGACACTTTACTTAAGATGTGTAAATTAACACTTGGACTTTTCTGTATCAACTAAATATGCCTCATTTGATAGAGTCTAAAGTCATAGTTTCACTTGCTTATTTCAACCAACCTTATTTTTACGCTGCACATAAGGGAGAGTTTTCCTAAAGTTTTCCCTCAGTAGCATCCAGTAGCCTGTATTTACTTGTTGAGAGTGAATATATATTCTTGGAAGAGGTGTGGATATAGTGGCAATATGGATAACATGCAGCTGTATGACTTTCAGACCTCTGTTATCTCTGCTGATGGATTTGAGTATGGCTTATGCTATGATGGGTGGTGGCTTAGTGAAAATATGAACAAATTCTAATAGACAAAGTCCTATTCTGACTCTGAGATATCTGACACACTTTTATAAAAAGGGGCTAGTGTCAATTTTTCTGGATTGCTCTATAGTGAGAATGTCTTTGGGGGCACGTAATGGTGAGGAGAGACCCCTGCTGATTTACTTTAGTTAATAGCATTTTGTTTGAATGGAGGTTGCCGTGTTTACTGTCATATGGAGATGCTTCTCTGAAGGCCAATTGCCCACCATAGTGAAAACGCATTTAGCTTCAGTGCAGCCTGCTGATTCTGCCCACTTAGCCTTTCCATCTAAGTAGCACTGTTTAACAAACCCATACAATTTCACTCCCTCATACACGCTGCAGAAAGCCTTCTTGTCTGTAAATACTCAATTTTATTACAGCTGTTTCCAAGGTGGGTCGGTGGAGAGTGACCTCAGTGTCCAATTGAAGGTACCAGAGGGATTGCAGCCCAGGGAGTGAGAAACCAAGCAAAGCTTCAAGGGGCACGCTTCTGGGTTGGTGGAGTTGAGTAAGGAATTAGGCATCCCTGTCAGCCCTGTTGGTGCACAAAGTAAGTGGGAGAATTACACAGTTGGTTTCACTGCGGGGTTTCTGTGCACACACACAGATATACATCTAGGTGTACATGATTTTATACATATATATACACACTCATATACAGAAAGTGCTTTATCTCGAGCCTTTTTTATTAACTGTGCTATATTATCCTTTATCATTCTTCAGACTGTGACAGGCAGTGGTAACTATCAAGAGAAGACCCTTTGGCTCCAGGAAAGTTATGATTAGTGGCTCACCAATGCATTCAAAAGTAAATACAACTTGCAGTATGTTCCTTTACGTGATAGCCATAAAGCTAAGATTTTGGAGCTCTCTGGCTATTTCTATGTAGGTTGCTCCAAAAATAATACCTCCTGTTTATTTCCATGGAAACTACAATAATGAACACAAATAACACTGGTAGGTAGGAAGGGTGAATTCTCTGCTAAAAAGCACTATTTTTCAACATAGTCACCACCATTAGCTATGCACTTTTGCCAGCGATGAACAAGAGCCTGCATACCGTACTAGTGACAGTCTGCACCAGCGGAGGTGACCACTGTATCTACTGCTGAAATGTACCACCCACCACCTCACTCTGCTTGCATCCACTGTTTGATCTCCATAAATGTTCAGCAAGTGTTGATGGATGTCAATAGGTGCTATTTTTTCCACATGGAGGAATTCAGTTACAACAAAGTATAATAATTTTGGTGGAAAGGTTAAACCTCTACTGCCACACCAATGTGCACTGCCGATGTTTTAGACTAATGTAAAATAAGGCGTTACTTTGAGAGCAGCCCTCGTATTTATTTTTTGTTGAGGTTTCTAACAGAATACTAAAATGTTTTTAAGGTGAGATTCCTAACAGTGGATTCAGAAACTTTAGTCAGCTACTGAGCTCCAAAGCCACGGGCTCTGTCCTTCTTGAAAGGCAACTATTTCCTCAAATATTTGAATTCAGTTTTATGCACTCCTTATTTGGTTAACCAAGGTTAAGAATGCTGACATCACTATTTCAGTGCCTCAGTTTATCCATTTGTAAAAAGGAGGTAAAGCCTTCTGTCTTGACAAGAATATTCTCTGTTTTAATTTGTTCATATCTACAAAATATTTTTCTTAAATGCACAGAGATTGTCAATGCCAATTGTTAACAAACATGAGTGCTCTAAAGCTCTGCCTCCTACTGACCTCTGAGCATGAGCAGTGTGGCGTGCTCATCACATGGATTTCCAGGGACATTCATGGAGGGAAATACAGCAATTTGGGATTTTGGTTGTTGGTGGAAAAGGTAACTTCTTTGTAAACACAAGCTTTTGTTACGATGATGCGATGTTTTATGCTTGGTCATAGGAGGAAGGTTTGAAAGTGTCAAAAGATATGGAAAGCTTAGATCTCACCTAGTGAAATTATATAAGACCTTAGAGATTAGCTATTCAGAATATGAATAACCATGCAAGGCAGATTAAAACAGTCTTCAATTGAGTGTTTAGCTGTAGTTTGACTTGGTACAGAAGAAGGGATCCTTTGGAATATATGAGAATCTGGCCTTCCAGGGTTTTTGCCTGCATGTCTTATTACGTAAAGTCAGTTCACAATGTAGAAGAGCAGTGACTTTGTTTAAACCTTTTTGTTTGAATCCTACATAATAAATGTACAAGTCATTAATAGATACTTTTTTATTACTGTCACTTCTTCCATGGCTTTAAACAATTTAACCTTTGATGTGACACTTTAAGCTATAATTTCGTAATTCAGAAAAGACAAATCAATCAGCATTTAAACTGTTTATACAAAATTAAATGTCGTATAAAAACAAAAGTGAAAAAATTCTTATCGAAGTAGGATAAGAATAGAATCAGTCCTGTTAATAACAATAATTTACATATATATAGCAATTTTCATTTGTTTTAACTCATTTCATTCACAAGGCATGTTGTTATCTACCAGGCTGACGTACCTCTATGGAGCTATGATTATGCCTGAGATACAGGTGGTGATCAAATTGTACGCAGCACACATTGCAGAGTTTCACAGTTATGAAATTTCTGCCCCTGGCAGAAGGATCCATAGAGCAAACTAAGTGATGAGGGTTCTACTGTTGTGAACAGACAGGATCTCAGCCTTATCTGTTTGGTCAGCCTGTGGGAGTTAAGTGATTTATGGAAATTCTATTCAGGTGGGAGATCAACGTGTAATTTCGACATGTTGAGCTAATTTCAGTTATGTCATTATGTTAGAATGAATTGTATGAGAGTGAAGAAATATACCTTTGGGTTGTTGTGTGACCAAAAGAATTACTTTGGCTCATATTTTGCGAAATGGTCAGTTTTGTTTGTTGCAATGTGAATGAAATATAAATTACTAGATAAAATATGAAATACTAGAAAGACTTTTTAAAATCTTTGGAAACTGCAGCTGCTTTCAAAATATCTTGCTATCTCTTATCTGAGTTATGGCTGCTTAAAAAAGGAAAGTGTTGACTTTGGATGCACTGTGTAAGTATCTTAACTAATTAACTGTGTAGGTATCTTCAGCTAATTATTTGTCTTACTCATCACCCCAAAGTGCAAGCTCTCAAATCAAGGCTCCCTATCACCCTGCCTAGTTTAGAGTTTGCAGTGGTGTTTTATCTTGCCAGTTTTGGAATCCTATAGGAGTATCCTGAGAGTTTAGGTTTTGAGGGTTGTGGCTGTTCTTTGAAAGGAAAACTTTTAATATGGAAACAGCAAAAGTTCTTGCTAGAGACTGAGTAGTAACATTTCAGCTTTGTTGGTGAGTTAGTAACAAATGGTATTTGTAAAGACATTCACACCAGCATGCGTGCCCCAGTATTTGTATGATTATTTTCTTATGCAGATTCCCTGTTTCTGGATCACGGAGGCACTGAGAGCAGACACACCAGAGAAGTGCGCAATTTATGTCCCCACCGACTCCCGTAGGGATGCATGATGTTTGTTTGTTCCTTTCTTCTCTGTATAGCTCTTCAGTCTCTAATCTGAATGAGGGGATTGGCTGTATAATATTTTATTCTATGAATTGCAGGTAATGCAGAACAGGGAATGGTGGTTGGCTGACAGTGCTAACCAGTGAACACCAGGTGGCACTATTTGGTGACTTTTGCTTGAAGCGGCGTTTATTATTAAATTACACATGAATATATTGACATATGATCATTATTCTTCTGCCTTTTTATGGAAACATTAAATAAGGTACACAAGTTGTAGAGGTATATACATATGTGTCCTCCCCCTTAATGAGTAATAACTACATTGTACTTTGCTAAGCTGCTCTATATTGTGTTATTAGTAAAAAATTAGACGTATCTTGTGAATTTCTTGAGTGGGGCTTGTAATAGGTGTGACTGACTCTTGTGGAACATTCTGGAGGAGTAATAGTGTTTAACTGCCACGTAGTGTCAAGTATATATTTTCAAGTGACTTAGAGGTGGCCTGTACCATGAAAATTGTTTTTAAATGTACAGCTTTCTTTTAATGCCCTCTTTATTTCTGTTACCACAAAAGGCAAAGCCAAACCTGGTGTTTCTTAGATGATTTCTCTGCTCATGGTGGGAAGACTTGTCACATTGCTTTTTCAGCGTACTAACTCATACACTAAATACATTCCGTTAAATAATGATGAACAAACATGTCTAGAAGCATGCAGGGAAGTACACGTACTATTATGTCGTGTTATGTTCTCACAGTACTTCTGTAGCGGGGAGAATTCTCTGAGGCAGTCCAGACTAATATGGGTGTCAGTAAACAATTATACAAGAAAAATACGTATATTACTCTCAGCTAATTTCATGCTTACTATGGCTGTTCAACAGCTGTAGTAAACCTAAAAATGTCTGAAATACTACAGATGAATGGTATCTTTTTTTCTTTAAAAAAAGAAGGGGAAAAAAAGCGATGATGTGGAGAGAGAAAGTGGTTAGCCAGCATGCACTGGTTTCTGCCACTGCTCCTTTTTTAACGTAACACAGAGTTATTTTTAGCAGTAGAAAGTGCAAAGCATGTTTAAGAGAAATAGACTGGAAAATGCGACATGCATAACCCATCTTTGTGGGTGGATGAGGTTTCTCTGTCAGGGTTGCTCTGCGTGGTCTCATTTGCATCCTCTTGCTGAGTACTCTGCTCTTTTGAATTACAGATGTGTTTTGTGGCTTAGAAACCCTATCCAAGCATATCACTACATGACTGGAAAATATATTTAAATGATCTAACACACACTAGTGTTGTTATTATAATCAATTTTGAGAAGAAATAATTCCTAATGTTTTGATTCAGTATTTGTACTTTCTGTTTATTAATCTTAGAGTAAAAGTGGACTGAGAAGGAAACATTTAACATGGTCTTAATATAACTTTCTATTTTGCAGGAACAACGAATAAACAAGTACTTCATAGTTATTTTGAAGGATGAGTAGTGTGCTTCCAGATAGGACTGGGGAGGGGGACCTCAGATTTGTATTTTTCGGCTTCCCCTATCCTTAGTTCTGCCACTGGCCTCATGGGACAAGTCTCTTGATTTATGCATTGCCTCTCTTGGCCTTTGAAATGAGCATTGTGATTCTGAATTTCTTGTTCAAGCACTTAAACATCTTTGGATGAAAAGCATTTCCTAATGGTGTAGTAAATCTCACATGTTTTGCTTCTGCCATCTGCCCATTTGCTGGCCTACTTACTCTAAGGGAAGGAATCATGCTACACCCTGAATTGTTTTCTTTTTCTCTTTGGTGTGCTCAAAATAGAGTGTGGGTGATGCCCAAATAATTGGTGGTTGGCTAATTTGATTTTTAAGCAAGTAGCGTCTCTGAGGAGTACACATCACTTTGGTTCTAAGATGGGAGGGCACAAGGGAGGCTGTGTTTCTCCAGTCCTACGATGGAGATAGTTGAGAAGAAAAATTCTTTTTTATGTGTATAGCAATCTGCAGCTCCTTTGCTCTTTTGGTCAGAAAGGGATAACTTGGCTTATTGCAAACATTACTGCTTCCCTCACTGTTACATGGTCACAGGTAACATCTTTCTCTCTAAATTGGAAAAAAGTAGATTTGGTGAGTAGACTGTTCAGTAGATGAGGAACTGGTTGCAAGATCATACAAAGAGGGTGGTGGTCCACAGCTCAATGTCTGGATGGAGATCAGTGATGACTGGTGCACCCTCAGAGGTCTGTACTGAGATTGTTGATCTTTAATATCTTCGTCAATGATATCAGCAGTAGGTTCAAGTGTACCCTCAGCGTGATTATGGATGACGCCAAGTTGTGTGGTACAGTGGTCATATCCGAGAGATGGAATGCCATTCAGAGAGACTGAGGCAGGTTTGAGTGGAGGGCCCAGGAGCTCCTCATGAGGTTCAGCAAAGCCAAGTACAAGGTCTTGCACCTGGATTGTGGCAACCCCTTCTATCAGTACAAGCTGGAGGATGCAAGGTTAGATTGCAGCCCTGCCAAAAAGGGCCTAGGTGTACTGGTGGATGATAAACTGGACATGAGCCACAAATGTGCCCTCACAGCCTGGAAAGCCAACCATATCCTTGGCTGAAACAAAAAAATGAGTGGCCAGCAGATTGAGGGAGGTGATCCTGCCCCTCTACACTGCACTGGTGAGACCTCACCTGGAGTACTGCATCTAGATATGAAGTCCTCAGTACAGGAGAGATCATAGAGTCATAGAATTAGCTAGGTTGGAAAAGACCTACAAGATCACCTAGTCCAACCATCCACCTACCACCGATAACCCCACTAGATGTAGACCTACGGGAGTGCATCCAGAGGAGGGCCACAAAAATGACCAAGGGATGTAACACTTCCTCTACAAGGTCAGGCTGAGAGAGCTGGAGCCGTTCGTCCTGGAGAAGGCTCTGGGGAGACCTGAGAGCAGCCTTTCAATATCTAAAAGGGGGCTATAAGAAAGAAGGATACAGACTCTTTATCTGGGTCTGTGGTGATAGAACAAGGGGAAATGGTTTCAAACTAAAAGAGGAGAGATCTAGATTGGATATAAGGGTGAAGTTTTTTTACAGTGAGAGTGGTGAGGCACTGGAACAGGATGTCCAGAGAGGTGGTGGATGCCCCATTCCTGGAGACATTCAAAGTCAGGCTGGACCAGATTATGATCAACCTTATCTAGCTGTAGGTGTCCCTGTTCATTTCATGGAAATTGGACTATATGGCCTTTAAGGGTCCTCTCCAACTCAGAGGATTCTATAATTGTAAGCTCTGAAATGGATATAATGTCAGATTTTTTTTCCCACAACGCATCAAAGTCCTGGGTAGGGTCATTGGCTGCTGCTAAAAGTTTTTGAAGATTTCCTCTATTTCCAACTAGATGTAAGAGTTGACTGTTATTTATTTTCATAGTTGTTTGGAAATATTTGGTTTGGAATAACAGTGTTTTTCCCCCCCCTCCCCTTCATGATAAGCTCTAGAGAAAAATTATCTGCATCTAACAGTGCTTTGGAAATCCTGTGTAGGTCCCAGCATAGAACATGTACCTCTCCACAGGCGTGAATGTTCTCACTGTACTTGATGATGTACTATTTGAATCCTTAAAGGTGACATTTAAGGGCCCCTTCCAACTCAAAAGATTCTTGGCTGTGAAAAAAAATCACTCTAGAAAAGGGAATGACATCAGAAATGGGAGGTATGCCACGTCTCTCTAAGCTTGTGTTCATGCCTGATATCATCCCATTACTGCAACAACAGATAAAAAAGAGCCCTGGTGTTGCACATGCTGGGTTTTTGTCAGTTGTGTATTGGGAATGTTAGGAACCACCACTGATGTGAAAGATGTATTATAAACAGTTCTTTCCCTTCAAAACGGATCAAGAATAAATATCTATTTTATTGGCATTTTGGAGCCTAGTTTGTTAACTAGTGCAAACATTACAATGAATATGTATTCTTCCATATATAAAGTCTCACTCAGTTGTATAAACTCTATTATGTATCTGCCAACACAACTTGTAGTATAGAACTGCTAAAAGCATTAGAGTTTCAGTTCAGTACTATCACAGGGGCTGTAGAGAAAGGAGAAATAATTTAAACTTTTTTGTGTACAGGATAATTCAGATTATTTGAGCCTCCATTATCCTGAACTTCATTTACAAACACAAACCTATTAGCAGTGTTGTAACCATCCCTGATTACCAGAAATACTGGTTATCTAAATATGTTCACTGATCCCAATGACTTTGAGATAATCAACTTTATAAGGTTCAAGGAAATTAGACACCTGGCATTTGGACTAATTCCTTGTGACATCTTGAGGTCTTCATCCTAGACAGTGTTTCAGGTGTTGATAGAAACAATGGCAATGAGCATATATCGTACTTATGAGCAAGGTTGGTTTCAAATGTGGAAGTTGATAAGGCTGTCTGAAAACCTGAAGACACCGGGAGGATGGGCCACAGGATATTTTGCAGGCTGACCCTGAGCCATTATCAGCTGATAACATTCATGGACAAGCAATGTTTTTGTTGTCTTTCCATTAACTGGTCCTATCCAGACCTTACCTTACCACTAGCACAGGTAAGCAACTGTAGAACTGTAAGAAAAACAGAAGAGAAACATCTGTGAAGGAGGACAAAAACCTCCAAACCTTTAAATCATAAATGACTTAATATACAGAAAATGGTTTATCATACACTTGTATGGATCTAGGATTTTTCCCCGGCATTTTTTTAAATCAGCTTTTGAATGCTTTGAATATTTTCCATGTATCTCATGGGAAGATATTTAGGACTTCCCACAAAGCTAGTATCTCCATTTGGGTGCTTGTAAGCCCTTTTAAAAGTGCAGGCAATGTAATTTTGGTATAATACTTCATTGCTCAGTGTCCAGTGTTCTGTTTTCTATTTCCTCTTCTTTCATGAGAATAAGGGTGATGAATGCTCAGAAGGATAGGCACAAGGCAAATGAAATGAGAGGTTCATTTTCTTAGAGCCATTTGTAAAATAACCACTTTGAGACGATTCACAGTTTACATAGTGTTGCGAATATTGGTATGAATTTCTCTCTGCTTCTGCAGGTGCTGGTTTACAGAGACAAATATAACCTCCAATTCCCAGCACACTGATCTGTCTAAACACAATTTGACATGCGTTGCTATTAGCTTAGCACCTTATCAAATAATGTGCCCTGATAGAGATAAAAGGTTTTACAACCTTGCCGCCTTTGTTTCTGTGTGTGTTCACCCACAGAGACAGCTCTGCAGCAGCTAATAATTAACACAAAAGACAAAGACAAATCTATATGGCTCAGTGTTGGAGGCTCCAATGTGCATGTTAAGCAGTTGGGGAAGTGAAATCTACAGCAAGAGGGTCTGGAATGGGATCTTGAAATGAGTCTTTAAAATGAATTGACGGTCTTCCTAAAGACTCATTTTTACATGATGGAGCAGATGTCAAATAGTTGTCTGGAAATCAGCACAGTTCTGTGTGTCAGAGCGTTTACTCAAATCTTCGGAGAAGCTCTTGCTGCTCTGTTAGCAGTAACCTTGTGCCGCTTTGCATGCCAAGTGTAAGCAAAGTATCTGAGAATGGGATTAAGTGCACTGAAAAAATCAGACAGGGAGATAATTTAAAGCATTCACTGAATGGGAGCTTCCATTCTTCCTTACTAACTTATTTAAGTTTTGTGTCTTTGTAAGCATACGTGTACACAGTTTTAAGTGGTAGTGTGGAGGGGGCTGAGTCCAAGGCCATGCTGGCTTTCTCTGACTGTTTTATCTCCATTATCACTTCAGAGGCTGATGAGGCCTTTCATTTGTTATTTTCTAGATTCGTTTGCTGTCTTTAGCCTACCTAGCATTTAAAATGTGGCCTTAGCCAGCTGGCTATGGAAAATGGGAGTTATTCTGCTCTATATGGATAGATGTCCTAGTATTATACAGGACTTTGAAGCCATTTAGTCACCCTCACCTTCCCTCATAAGCTAGACGAGTTCTTCAAAAGAAAATAAATTTACTTTTCAACTCCTATGGCCGTATTCTATTATCTGAAGAAGTCTGCAATCCCAGTTAATTGAGAGCAGCAAGCTGCTTAGTAGTTCTAAAGATTGTGTCAGATTCCTAATTACATGTATATACTTTCTGTTTTTTAATGTAAATCCATGAAGTCTGACTTCCAGAGATTTGTTAACCTAAACGCAAATAGGTATTGTAGAGGATTTTCACAACTGCATACTTGTGAGTGCTTTTAAAATTCACTGATGATCCATCTACGTTTTAAAGCATGTGAATGTCTTTACAGTTTCAGTCAACACTCTGGAAAAATTTGTTCTGAGGTTAAGTGTGAATTCTGAACCATGTTATTCATATTTGTATTTTTGAAATGTAAAAAAGTGATCCTTAGTAGAGTTGGTAAGTGTCTGCAACACTTAAGTGAAAGTATTTAGTAACAAGATAGATACTGAAAAATGTGGCATCTATCTAACAAAATGAATAGGAGATACTTCAGCTCAATATCATTTACATCACTGTCACACACGACTTTGAATTCATCACGCTATCAAAATAATAAAGTGAAGCTGGAAGATCCAAATGAATTAAAGCTCCAAACGTCAACAGAGACAAGTACTGTAAGAGGAAACAGTGATACTTCTGAGGCATAAGCATATCCATAGAATGGATGTTTTGCTTTGAAACATTCTGCTGCAGTACTGTACTGCTGATCCCAACATTAAGTCAGATTTATATAATTTCAATTTGACTGTGATTACTTAAAAGGATACTAAGGAATCTTGATACCCAGTTCCCACTGAGTTTCAGTAAGACTTGAAGTTCTTTGAAAGTCTGTTGGTGGTTTTTCTCTTGAAATTTCTCTTTTAATGTGGATTTAACAATCTTGGAAAGGTAAATGTGCATGCTGTCACTTTGCTCCCTGACACATCTTTCCAGGGGGATACTTTCTGCTTGGCATTTAGTGTCTGATACTAGGCTGGTTAGAGCTGTATTGTGTTATATTCTGGACTCAGTGGTAGTAGTGGCAATTAGTTTTAATTCCATGGAACAGCAAGCACTGTTCCAAGTAGGTTTCATGCGCTGTGTAGAAGTGTAATGGCACAGAATAAAACTACTATCCTCTGTGGGACTGCTAAATGTGTGATGAAAGTAGGTTGTGTTAATGCTTACTTCCTGATTATCCCATCCCTGGAGACACTCATGGTCAGACTGGACCAGGTTCTCAGTAACCTGATCTAGCTGTACATCCCTGTGTGTTGCAGGGGAATTGAAGCAGATGACCTTTAAGGGTCTCTTCCAACTCAAACAGTTCTATGATTATATCTTTGATTTTTTTTTTTTTTGTGGGTGTATTATGTGATAGCCTTGGTAGTACAGCAGAGTTTGCAAGCCTTGGAAGTTCACCATATCATCGAGTGGCAGTAGTCCGTGTTTATCTGCAGAGCTAGACAAAATAGTGGAAAATACTTTGATCTTAGCAAGTTCTTCGTATCCTTCAGATATAATTTTTTTTGCCATCTGTTTGCATTCTAAATCACAGAATAAGACTCAAAAAAATTGCCCAGATACCCCAAACCACATATTAATCTTTCCTGAGTTGAAAAGAAAAATGGCAGAAAGTTGTACAGTCAGGTGTAGCTGCTTCCCTTTGTGACTTGTATGCTCACCAACTCTTTTCTCCTGTATTAAACTTACTAAAGTGGCCTCCTCTAGATTTTTTTTTTTTTTCGGAGATAACCTGAATATTCAGCCTCCTAGGCTCTGCATGTTTTGCTCCCACCTTTCACCGATGGTCAGCTTTCCTATTCTGGTCTCACAGTTCCTGGAAATGAGGCATTCTTAAACAGTGCCTCACTTGCATTCTGCTTCCTGAAAATCTCTCTCCTATTTTCTACTAGTTATACCTCCTTTCAATTACTTATGCCATGTTTTGCAGTGCAATAACCTAATTATTTTTGTAGATTTGTTAGTATAACATTATGCAGTGAAATCCAAAACAAAATAGTATGTAATAGGAGGTGAAGTGTAGCACAGAAAGTCTTCTTACAGTTGCAAGATGCAATGAAAAGCAACAGTGAGAAGAAAGTGTAAAGACTTCTTGGAGAAAAATCTCATAACAAGTGCAGGATCCCTGAGGACAGATTTGGGCAAGGTAATGGGAAGGGCATAATGCCCTTCCGTGGGGCTGAAGTTGGAGTTCATGACGGAAGATATAGTTACAAAATGATCTTAACAGGGAAAGCCCTAAGTAAAACAGTGGTGAAATCACAAAGCATCAAAGATTCTACAACTTCTTTCTGTAGGCTGATGTCTTTCCTGCAGATTCTACAGAGCTTGTATGCCTTCACAGAACTATGCAGTTCACTGTTGCCTTTAGGTGAAAATTGTGAAGAGAACAGTGTGGCATGAGTGAGAAAAGTGCTGTAATACTGAAAGTCGTAATGTTGTAATGAGATGGTGAAGTTAGGTGGCCACACAAATTCCCTGAAATACTGCTCTCACTGTTGATCTTTGGATCATTTCAAACCAGAAGTTGGTTTGGTGGTGTCTGCTATGTTGCCAGTTAGTTGAGGTATCACACTGTATGGCATGAAGATGGACCCTGACCCTGTAAGCATGTTCCTAAGAAAATAACCAGCTGAGCTGCTGTCATTGAAGCAGCTCTGTTTTCAGTATGTGCAGGGTATAGGGGCAGGGTAAGAGTTGTAAGAGCTTGATTCTGCATACTCTGAAGTCAGTGATAAAATGTTGTCCTTGATGTTTTGGTTGAGACTCAATGAAGGTACTTTGCTGTACTTCTCACTTTTTAAGAAAAGTGTCGTTGTCCAGTGGGACAATGAGAAGAAAGGATCATCTCACCATAAGGACAAGCTAGTCTGTGCTACTCTCCTTCAAGAATGTTGCAACAGAGTAAGGGAAAAAGGTGGAGAATGGGAAGGGTCCGGATGGGGAAACTGATGATACTAAGAGGCACCTTGCGAAGTGGTGACAAAATTTACTTCCCTCCCAGACCAAAGAGGAGTTAGTGAATCTGCCCCAGGAACGTACACAGAGAAAACAGTAATGTACTGCTTTTACTGTGTTGATTGAGGTGTTTTTTTTTTTTTGTCTGTAGCATCTTCTGATGTCAATGAATGCACTGATACTGAAACTGTCGAGGAGATAAATCTGTACCTATATGGGTCCTACTGACAGAAAGAGACAGAGGAATAAGATGGCTGAGGTCTAATTGGTCTGATCCTGAATCCCATGGGAGAAGTGGGATGTTGACAAGCTACTGCTCTGTGACTTCTCCGTACAGTTGGTAGTTTCACTTGAACTACAATTTTCTAAACTGCACAAACAATGAATAAAGACAGTTTCTGAAGCCTGAACTGGTATTTTCAGATATTTCTAAAAAGAAAGTGTATAAACTAATACCTCTTTTAAATAATTTCATTAATATTAAAGTACTTTTTATTAATAGGTTTGTTTTAATATTTTCTATTAGCTGGTGAAAAACTGAGATTTACCATTTGTGCTATGACCAACTGGAGAACCTGCTCATCTCTCTTCCTGATTTACAGTTTACAGAAAGGACAGATTATTCACTGAGCTGTGATTTATATTTAATGTCACTGACCCTGCTATGACAACTTAGCTTTGTTTCAAGGCTTTTTAGTTTGTATGTGAGGCTTTTTGAGAAGGCTTTTCGACAAAGTGCACCATCGCTTTCTTATAACTCAAGTAGTTTTCTCACATAGTTTTGCACTGTGGGGCAAGCTGTGCACTGGAAACACTGAGAGCATAGATGATTAATCATATTAACTAACCTTTTAATTTGCCTTGTAACGACTTCTCTGCGTGTATTGGAACACTGTTGTACTAGGCACTCTTCATTTTAAGAAAAGAACAACTCTCCCATTTGATTACACACTGAGGCCATCGGTGAATGCGAGACAGAAGAAAAATGCAAGAAAGTGCAGATACGATAATGGCTAGTATAATAAAATGTTTAGAGAATGCTCATTGCCTTGAGGCTAGGAAGTAATGAAAATAAAACCAGAGCCTTATTACCCTGGAAGGAGTAAAAGAAAAAGAAAAAAAAGCTGAAGCAATAGTAGTATCTCTTCCCTGTAATCTTTCCTGCGAAGTAGAAATGAAGACTGATGCAGATGAATGCCACGTGGACATGAAAGGTCTCTGGGCCAACATCCAGTGCAAATGCAGACGGGACTGTGTCCTAAACTCTTTAGGTTTTCCAGGGACTTTGAAAACATATTCTTGGAGAATTATGTGATTTCCTAACTCAGGTAACCAAGGAAGAAAAGGATCTGCATTACAGCTTTCTTCATCCTTTGTCACCCTTTTATTTTTCTGTGATGAGATATTACAGCTTTTGTCAAGTGAGCTTTCAGGCAAATGCCCTGGTGATGGCCTGAATATTTATCTTTTCACCATGTTCAAACTAACTGTGATCATCTACTATGCAAACAAGGGTATAATAATAACTAATGGTAACACTAACTCAGATGTTCTGGCTAAGTTTTAAATACTATTATGTTCAGAAGGGAAGCTTTTTATTAAATTATGAGAGACATGGTCTCTGTACAAATTTTATGATTTTTTTTTGTATTTCAGATCAAACTAATTCATTCCTATGAATTCCTTTCCCTTTAGTGTCTTGAATTTTCACAGATTTAGTTTTGTGACCATTTACATAATTATCTAAATGGGCAACTCTTTGTCATCCATCATACTTTCCCCTCAGGACCTCTTGATTCTGTCTACAATCTTTTGAAGTCCAGCCCATGATTTCTGGGGTATAGGTATTGGCTTGATTAACTTCAAAGAGACACACTACTGACTATCACATTAGCCTGTCAGTTGGCCTCCAGCAGACATGGTGATTGTGAGTAGAATTGAGTAGTTATACTATACATCTATTTCTCTCCTTTTTTTTCTTATTCTTTTTTTTTTTTGTTTCCTGAGGAATTGCAAAATAATTAAAGATGAAGGTGAAACAATGTCATTCAAATTACCCACCCACTCCCTGTGCTTCTTGGAAAGGAGGTAGTCAGGATTGACAAGTCAGGAGGAAAGTGGAGCCTGGGAAAAAGGAGGTAGGGTGAGGAGGAGTGGGTTTTTTTTGTTTGTTTGCTTTTGTCATTGTTTGTCAGTATTCATCTCTTTTATTTGGTAATAATTAAATTAGTTTTCCATAAGCCATCTGTTCTGCCCATTATGCCAATTGATGCATGATCTTTCTGTCTTTGACTCTATATGTTTATTTGCAAGTGTATAGTATCACCTATGTCTTTAAGTGGAGAGTTAGAGAGCTATGAAATGTCAAAATATTTTTTGTTATTCGCTGTTTTGAAGCCCTAAAAGATATGGAGATTAGACAGAAGTGTAACTGAACTGCTTTTGTAGGATTTCAGTAGTTTGAAATAGCAGGAGATGTGCAATTGTATCGTTCCTTCTTCTGCTAAATTAAAACTTTACGGGCAACATTTTGTTTGTTTTCTATGTAGCATTAAAATTCCAGAGGCTAAAGAAAGATTTTTTTAATTAAATTATCAATTATCCTGTATGTGTAACTTGTATAAGCTTCATATTGTTAACGTCAATTATGTGATATATTTACATTTTTTGCTGTATTGCCTTTACTACCTTGTTTTTTAATAAGATTTGAAGATATAAAATATAAAGTTACATATTTAATCATGAAGAACTAAATGTGAGAAAACATTTCTTTACATTTTTTAGGATGAGAGATTAATGTAAGCCAAGGGAGGTTCAGATTACATATTGCGAAAAATTTCTTCTCAGAAATGGTAGTAATGAATTGGAACAAGCTGCCTGGGGAGGTGGTCGTGTCACCGTCCCTGGAAGTGTTCAATAAACATCAAGATATGGCACTGAGGGACATGGGTTGGTGGGCATGATGGGAAT
This sequence comes from Numida meleagris, assembly GCF_002078875.1. Classification (NCBI taxonomy): domain Eukaryota; kingdom Metazoa; phylum Chordata; class Aves; order Galliformes; family Numididae; genus Numida; species Numida meleagris. The sequence goes on from NC_034413.1 coordinate 22,811,431, forward strand.
GAATTGAAAGTTGGACTAGATGATCTCAGTGGTTTTTCCAACCTTAAAGATTTTATGATTTTATGATTTTATGATTTTGATAAAGTTAGCTGAGGAGGAGATATTTTCTTGATAGAGACTTTCTCAGTGGTGTTTCTAGGATGATGCTCTGCTTGCATCTTATTTTTCCTAATAATCATTTCTGTTTTTAATTTCCGCATGCAAATTATAGATACACAGATGTAAGCTCCTTTAAACATGATGAGGTTGAACACTGAATATGATCAAATTGCAGTGAAGTTTGTTTTGAGATGCAAAGAGGAGCTGCTAGTGGGAAGCGTGAGATTTTTGGAGCTGTTCATGTTTGACAGTAAATACAGAAGCATTTAGAGGGGCTGTGCATTGGGTACTGAGGTAGGTATAGAGGAACAATGTGGCTAAAATAGTTGCAATGGCCAACAAGAGAGATGCATAGTTATTGTCAGAAGATTTTCCTTAGCAATTACAAATGAATATAATCTAAATTATTTAGTTACCACAATAATTGTAAATGGAGGTTACTAAGGCACCCAGATTATTAGCTCACCTGAGACTACTTTAGTTTGCAGATTATCTAGTGACATGAACAGTTAAATCAATGGGGTTTAGAGAAGAGTATTTTAAGCATGTTGATGATAGATAGACCATGACTGCATATCTCTCAGTCTTCTGTTATTCATTTAATATATATCAATTTTAAGAAAGGGGGTGGATGGGATCAGGAAAGCCAAGAAGCAGATAGAATTGAACTTGTCTGAGGGATTTGAACAGGGCTCATTGGGCAGAAGAGACAGGTAAAGGAGAGTGTACTCCCTCTGACAAATGGAAAGGGAGAGCTGGCCTCCTCAGACACAGAGAAGGCTGAAGTACTTAATAAGATCTTTGCCTCAGTCTTCATAGCCAGTCAGGCATCTGATGCCTCTTGTGTCCCTGAACTTCTAAGCTGGGGTCAGGGGAGCAAAATCTCTCTCAGTGTAAGGGCAGAGAAAGTCTGAGACCACCTCATGAGGCTAAATGCGTACAAGTGTGTGGAGCCAGGTGACACTGATGCCAGGGTTCTGAAAGAACTGGCTGATGTGTCTGCCAAACAACTCTTCATTATTTTTGAAAACTCATGACTACCAGGCTAAGTCTCTGGTGACTGGAAAAAGGGAAATATCACTCTCATATTCAAGAAAGGGAGAAAAGAGAACCCAGGGAACTACAAATGAGCCTCAGGTCTGTGCCTGGGAAGATCATGGAATGGATCCTCCTGGAAGAGATGTTAAGGCACATGCGAGATGAGGAGGTGATCAGAGACAGCCTGCAGGCCTTCACAAAGGGCAGATCATGCCTGAACAATCAGGTGGCCTTCTATGGTAGAGTGATGGCATCAATGGACAAAGGAAGGGCCACTGATATTCTCTACCTGAACTTGTGCAAGGCCTTCAACTTGGTCCCACACCACATCCGTATCTCTAAATTGGAGAGATATGGATTTGAAGGTTGGACTACTAAGTGGATAAAGAAGTGGTTAGATGGTCCTAGCCAGAGGGTTGTTATCAACGGCTCCATGTCCATGTGGAGGCAGGTCACAAGTGGTGTCCCCAGGAGTCCATCTTGGGACTGGTGCTTTTCAATATCTTTATCAACAACACAGACAGTGGGATTGAGTGTACCCTGAGCAAGTTTACTAATGACACTGAATGGTACAGTTTACACAACAGAAGGGAGAGATGCCATGCAGAGGAACCTGGACACACTTGAAAAGTGGGCACATGAGAAGGTAATGAGGTATAAGAAGGCCAAGTGCAAGGGTTGAGGCAATCCCAGATGCAAGTACAGACTGGAAGAATAACTCATTAAGAGCAGTCCTGCAGAGAAGGACTTGGGGTCCTGAGGGATGAAAAGCTGGACATAAGCCAACAGTGTGCTCTTGCAGCCCAGAAGGCCAACAGTATCCTCCTCTATTCTACCATTGTAAGGCCCTGTCTGGAGCACTGGGTCCAAGCCTTGGACTTGTAGTACAAGAAGGATGCAGAGCTGTTGGAGTGGATCCAGAGGAGGGTCATGACGATGCTCAGACAGCTGGAGCACCTCTCTTATGAAGAAAGATTGAGGGAGTTGGGCTTGTTTAGCTTGGAGAAGAGAATGCTCTGAGGAGACCTCATTGGGGCCTTCCAGTACTTGAAGGGTGTTTACAAGCAGGAGGGAGACTGACTTTTTACAAGGTCTGATAGTGATAGGACAAGGGGGAATGGCTTTAAATGGAAAGAGAGGAGACTTTGGTTAGATGTTAGAAATTTTTTACCCAGAGTGTGATGAGGTGCTGAAGGAGACTGCCCAAAGAGATTGTGAATGCCCCATCCCTGGAGGTGTTCAAGGACAGGTTGGAGGGGTCCCTGGGTAACCTGATCTGGTGGGTAGCAACCCTGCTTATGGCAGGGGGGTTGGAACTAGATGATCTTTAAGGTTCCCTCCAACTTGAGCCATTTTATGATTCTATGAAATGCTTTCTCTTACACTGAAGTTTAATAGATTGCAATCTCATGCAGAGTCTTCTGCACAAATGAGTTATGCAATAAGGTTCTGTAACTGACAAATAGAACTAAAAGAGAAATGAGAAATTAAGAATTCAGACTCATGGAAACCCTTGTATGTCTCATTTCAGATATCAGGCCTAACCATAAAACACTCCAATTAATACTGAATACTGCGTATTATTTGATTACAATTCAGAAAACTTTTTTTAGTAGCTCACAGCAGGATGGCTTGATTTAAATCACCAATTTTAATCATGATTTAAGTCAGCAGGCAGGAAACCTATATTTAAATAATTAATTTTAATTTGTTCTTAATTATTCTCCTAAAGAAAGTTTCAGTCCTGTTGTTGAGTATAAACAATGCTGATATGCAGCCAGATATGTTCTACTGATAATATTTGGTAGTATATTGTCCTAAAGGGGGTATATTAGAAACATATTTAAGTGTATGTTTATTCATACTAATTTTACTTTTTATGAATGGTAAATGATGTGTTTATCTGCTTAAGGGTACTTTTTTTTTACCTATAACTGTTTTTTTTTAAGAATAATGTCTTGTTTCTTTAAATGAAAATGAAGTAACTCATCAAGGAAAATCTCCTTTTCTGGGATGGGTATGTGATTTTTAAAAGCACAAAAGCACATTCAGAAAAAGTTTGATTTGTATTTTCAACACTAAAACAGCAGAAGAGGAAGTAGCTACAGCAAGCTCAGCATGCACCAGATTTTCAAGAATGTTCAGATGGATGTGACAATATTTCAGTATAGTTGAATATTGTCTACCCACTTGGACAGTGAAATTGGTCACTCAGATACATCTGTTGATGTCCAGACAACTTCGAGTGACTTTCACTATGTCTTGAAAGTTTTAGAATTACCAGATTTTGTCATCATCTGCATTATTTATTTATTTATTTTCCTCAGATAGCAGAACATTATCACTCTGCTTTCAGCACCGAATATCATTTATAGTGGATACAAACCTAATAAATAGTCAAAATGTTGCATAAGTATGACTTAAAAATGATTAAAGCTGAAATATGGAAGAGAAATAGAAACAGGCTCACCAAGAAAACAGGTTTTCAGAAGGACAAAGCAAGGCAAAACAATGATTCCTTTGACAAATCAGTTCTTCTATGTAGCTCTGTTTCTCATGGCAGTGGTTGAATGGGCATATTAAAAGAGCCGTTAAGGGTTAACTACACCGTTTTAGATCAATGGCCTAGGAACTAAGTACTCCTGTTAGTAAGCTTCAACACAATTGCATCTAAAAAGTCTGGTTAAAATAAATGTTTTGTGGAATTTATAGTGATTACATTTTAATGAGAAGAGAATACACTCTCTACAAAGTCTGTAATTAGGTATTTATCTCATCTGTAATTAGAGATTTCAAAATATCCATCACTTCAGAAAATTTTTAGATAAAATTTTCTATGCTCATTTAGTAGTCAATTCTGGTTTAGCAATCACTAATATAAGGAAATAGAATGTTAAACCATGTTTTACTGTAGCTTACGCAAATGTTTTGGCCAGGATATATTTCAAGAAAAGCAAAGGACAGAACCTGCAATGGGCAGATAAACTGGATTAGCTTCTAGGCTGAGCTGTGATATCCATGGTGAAATGTTTCATTTTATGCTTTTCAGATGGCATTGGAAAAAATACTTTATTACTGAGTTTAGCTTGCTAACAGAATAAGGTTGGGATGTGATGGGGAGGCCCCTGCTGGGATGGTGCCCAGGTTACATTGCTGTGCCACTTCCCTACAAGAATGCATGCAGGAGAAATTCCTCCTCCCAGAAGGGAGTGACGGCAGCAGAGCTTGGTGCTGTCATTGACAGTTTCTGCACCCACTGGAACAATCTTCCATCTTGGGAGCATCTTATTTCTCTGAAATCTTTATTGGCTGAAACAAATTTGAAACAATTCTAATGACCCCTTTCTAACTCAGTCTTATCCTGGTATTAGCGGCTGAACAGGACTACCTGGAGATCTTCTGCTAAGCTGTGCATCTTGACAGTGAGGAATCTCTCATCAGGTTACTGGATTTACCATCACAACAGGGAATGCTTTTGCCCTAACAGTGCGGTAGAAAATAAAAAATTCCATCTCATCTTGTATATGGGCAGCTTTGTGAGAGGCCAGTTCAACTGGTGCTGATTTCAACAGCCTTGTGATGCAGTAAGAAGGGGAAATCTGCATTCTCTGCAGTAAGACCCTGGGAGTGATCTTGGCTGTCATGTTGGATGAAAATTCATGAGTCTGTGCTGTCACCATGTGAGGCAGCATAATAGAATATGGTCTCATTCGTATAAATTTCTGTTTTCTTCCCCTGCCACTTGTCTTTTTAGCTATTAAACAGGGTTAAGGGCCCTCTTGTCACCGTTATTAATAGAAAGAATCTACATCAAGGAGGCTTTTGCCCTTCTATTCCTTGGAAAGTTTCTCTCAATGCTCAAATTAGAAGATGAAAGCTGCAAAAAAAAAAAAAAAAAAAAAAAAAAAAAGAGATGGAGTAAAGGGTAGGTACTCAGCAGCTCTTCAGGAAAGGAAACCTGAGGGAGATTAGACATGCAGTTGGATAGCAAGGGAGAGAAGGGTCTCCAAACACATAAAAATGGGAAACTAGATTTAAACAGATGGGTGGCCTCACCATGGAGCATATTAAAAAAGGTTACAGCGTAAGTCCTCCTCTAACGAACTTCAGTGTTAGGTGTTTGTTATCAATATCAACAACTAAATGATTCCTGTTACCATAGGGATTCACTCTTTAGGCTTCCCAGCTCAGGAAACTGAACTTTTCCTTCAGGAGGATTATTGCTAGCTCCTATAGACCTAATCAACATAAACCTTGAGCCCAGCAGGCAGGTGTCACAGTAGCAGTTCGTTTACGAGGTAAGCATGTACAAGATGTGAGAAGTTCGGAATTAGTAATGCAAGTCTTCTGTCATTTTTATCATTGGACCCTGCAGGGAGGATCTGATTAAATGGATATTCAACTCTTCGCATTAATGTGCACCCAATTTTAATTTGCATATAATTAACAGCACAAAAAGTATAATTTTATTATTTGCTGTTGGAAAGCAGATCTCTGGTAACAAGCTGCACACGCTTGCTTAAGTGTGACTGTTTGCTGTCTCTTCCTTGTTTATTCTGCTTTCTCATTTATATTAATTTCAACACCTATTTTTTTTTAGCATAAAATACAACATTCAGGTCATCTCTTGTACTAAGCTGCTTAATATATTGCCTAGTCTTGTAGGTCCTTTATCTAAGAATAATGCAAATTCAAATGTAGTAATGTTCAAATACACTATATAAGTAGATCGCTCTGAAAGTAATGCCTCCTATTTATTTCCACGGATACTACAGCAGGCACAAGGAGCACAGTAACAGCAGTTGATAGAGCAAATTCTCAGCTGCAAAATACCATTTTTCAACACAGTCACCACTATTAGCTATGCATTTTCACCAGCAATGAACAAGAGCCTGCATGCTGTGCTCATAAAAATCTGTACCAGTGGAGGTGACCCACTGTCAACACCACTGAAATGCACCACCCTGAGCACGCTTTGCTGAGCTCACATCCACTGTTTGGTCTCCAGAAACATTCAGCGAGTGTTGATGAATGTCAGTGTGTGCCTTTTTTTGTGCAAGGGGGAATTCAGTTCTACACTTTGCTTCATATGCACTTCCATGTCAGATGCCATTCTGTCAGACTGCCCCTCTGCTGCCATCCATCATGGGGCAACAACGTGTAATGGAATATTGTTGCAAATGTTCAACTTCTACAGTCATACCACCAACAATTGCCTCTGACATTGTGGGCCAACATCATAAAATAATTACTTTTGGACCAGTATGGTAGTAGTTTCACTGAGACATGTAGAGGCAAGGCACATAGTGTGAATTTCAGTATAGGCATCTCATTCAGAACTCAGATGTTCTGTTTACATCTTCTGGTATCCTTTTGGGATGTGCCTGGCACCAAACCTATTCGCTTCTCTGCACCTTTGTTTCCCTTCTACTGCTGCCTAGCTGGTCAGTTTAGACACTGTACCACTGTAGAATAAGAGGAGGGGAACAGTTTCACTGAAGTACTTAGTGGGTTTATGGCTTTTGGTGGGCATAAATTGATTCTGTAATTATAAAAAATTAATTTTCTTACTTTGTTTTTTTTAATAATAAGTGCTATTTGAATCTACATGTTAAAAATATGTTGCTCTAAACAAGAGTTAAGAAAGCTTAGAAATCTTGAATTTGAGTATTTCATTTACATCCTGTATCACTGTCACAGTGAGACTGCTGTTTGTAGACTATTAGTTATCTGTATTTACCTTTCTCAATCTTTTTGCTGCTTGTTGCTGAAAGACTTGTGACAGCATTCAAAAGATTGTCCTGTTTTTGTCTTGTTTCTTTTACACATTTTCTGTAACATATGCTACTGTGACTGTAGTGGATAAGAGTGACCTTTATTTCAATTTTGTATGGCAGTTCCCATAATCTCGTAATACCAGGTGTGGTGCCAGCTCCCCAGCAGCTCTTGCGTATGATATTTCTGCTCAAAAACCACGTCCCAGAAATACACGCTATCAACACTTCTTAAATAGTATTGCATGCTCATTCAGCGGTCTTAGATCGACGGCAGTCTGCTAATGGGTCTATGTCTTGTGTGCATGAGCAACTGCTACTATTATAATACCCCTCTGTAATGTTTTGCTCCTCTTGGAATTGCTTTTGTCCTTGTAAGGACAAATAGATAGACAAAATACCAATTCCTAATCTACATAGCATTAAGGTAAAGTTTATTATTTTTATTAATTTGAAGAATGGTTGTAGAGTTACAGTACCTTGACATTTGCAAGTCGTATGAAAGGGAATAGAACTTAGTCCAGTAATTAACAGATATAAAAACATTTACAGTCTGGAATCAGGTGTTCCAATATTTGACTCTGGATCAGAATACAGATAAGAAATATTATCTCCTTAGCTCTAATATTTTGTGATTATTTCCTTATGATAATATACATAGAATTATCTTATTGAAACATCAGCTGTATGCGTGCTCTATGATGGGACTGAATGTTCACTTTGCAAAACTTCAGTTTTGCAATCTAATGGAGGCAGAAAGGCATCAACACTTCCAGCTATCCAGCAGAGGTGGAACTGAAGTAGTTCATTGAACTCAGAGCTCAGAGGGTAGCTCAGCAGCTGTTGCTTTTCTAATTGTACCAGGAGGCTGGAGCTAATTATGGTACTGTGGCACGAAACCGTGTTCTAGTCTGGTTGCATTGATTATTTTAAGAAACATCTGTAAGACCATTCAGAATTTTGCATTAATCTATTGAGCCAATTGCTATAATTTGCACTGTCTGTTCCTCATTTGGATACTTACTCTGTCTGCCATTTGCTAGCATATGGTCCTTGTACCTTGTCCTCCTTAGTGCGGCTTTCCCATGTCTGTGTGTGCTGTGTTTCCTGCAGACTACAGCAGCAGCAAATCACTGCTGGAAGGGAATTGCAGTAATTGACTAGTCTGCTCACAAACAGTTAACTCTGTGGGAGGAGTGGTAGGGCTAAATGATGTTATAATGGCATTTCTACTCAAATAAACAATACCAGCATAACAAGATTTATAAGTTTCCAAATGACCAGGAAAAGGAAGTAAGCATGCCATAAATTAGCAAACATGTTCTCTTAGCAGCAATCTGGCTGCATTGTATGCTGCCACTGGGGCTTCACTGTTGAGCAGTGCAGGTGACCTCAGGGAGGCAAGTTTCGTGCTTGTTGAGAACAAGTGACACAACATCCATGAACTGATTTTGGGGTTTTCTCTAAGCACTTGCGCTGAAAACCTTGACAGAAGATAGGACTCTTTCAAGTGCTGTCCTTGAAAAAGAGTTGTCTTACCACTGGCAGGAGAGTATCACTGAGGACTGCAAAACTTCAGTAAGGCACTGAGGCCCAGATTTTCTCAAGAATTTAGGCACTTAATTCCTGTAATTCCTATTTAAGTTCCTAATTTAACATTCCTAATGTTACTGATGAGAAATCAGGAGGAGTGATGCTGGCAGAGCTGCAGCCGTACAGTTAGTGCTGGTGTGGCTCAGCTCTTTTCCAGCGCCTCTGCACAACAAGGAGGATTGGACAGTGAGCACTGTGCGCATCGCAGTGTGATGTGCTACATGCGCTTTCTGCTGCTGCTGTGCACAGTGAGTTTCTCTTCCACAGAAGGGAATAGAGCATGACTCAAGGATGTTTTTTGCACAGTTATGGGTGCTATACTTTTTGGTTCAAACAATAACAAGTCCCTCCATAAACTGAACAGATTTCTGATCCTGTCTAATTGCTACGCCTACATCACAACTGTGTATGGAAATGGAAGCAACATTGGCAGAGATTTTATTTGTTATTGTCCTTGAGGTCACCTGCTCTCCGTCACACACTAGCTGTGACTTTCAGTCTTTTGTTACAAATCATTAACTTGCTAGTTCTTGGAAGTATTGTGTGGGGCTCGCAGTGCATAGCACACGTGAAAATAATGTTCTTGGGCTCTTCCAAGCCAAACAGCACACGTTTTACAGTGCAGTGGGCTTGACTGGGGGTCCTGAGGGAGCACTCTCTGGTGTATGTTCTCTTAAGCTGTCTGTGATGTAGGATTTTCAGCAACAGCTAAGTGATTTGGGAACATGGAATTCCTTCAGTTGAAATTGTTCCTTGATTTGTTAGGTACTCTCTAAAAATGCTCTCTGTATTGGCTATAAGTACATTTTTTTCTAAATAAGAGATTGAGAACTATTTTTCAAAACACTTAAATGATTTTGTTTTACTTATGTTTGCAGTATACATATAGTAACTGTAGTTGCATGCTGTGGTGGCAAACTTAATCTACTCAAATATTGTGCACCTTTACCTGAATAGGAAAAAATATATTTGAATGAAGACATGAATAGAAACCAAATACTACAAAACTTTGAGATACATGGGATAAAGCAAATGCAGTTTAACTACAGAAAGTTGAAGGCTCTGAAAATCTAAAAGGGAAATATAATAACCTATGTTCAGAATCTGACTGGGAAAAAAAACCAACATATTTTTTTCCAATATTCACTCTTCTAATTTAGTAGAGGGAAGCTTTTACATGGCTGTTGTTGCCAAGGTAACCACTTCCTTCATATCCATGTGTTCAGCATGTGCGTATCACTTTATCTCTTTGCTCTCAGAGGCAATATCATGACATTGCAATTGGGAAATGATTTTTTTAAAAGCATATAAAACCTCTTAACATCTAAAGAGTTATTAAATGATCTTACTCAAGAGAGGCTTAAATTATTCTTTTGGGGTTCTTTTATGCTAAAGCTCTGAATGTGACTGAGTCTTTTTATCTCTTCAAACTCAGCATAGAAGTAAATTTAAAGTAAACAAGTTGGTGTCAATGCACAGACACAACGATTTATGGATTATACATATACACACAAATATATAGGAAGAGGTGAACTCTGCTTACATATGTATGCAGCATGGATTGACTAAAAGAAGCCCGAAGAGATCTTGCCACCTTTAATGTCTTTATGGTTGGTATATTTTGGTGCCAAATTCTATTAACTGTCTGTCAACGGTTTACGGACGTCCAGCCTGGTTCCATGACGAAGGGGCGGGGGATCCACGGGTCCACACCCCGTGAAAAGGGAAAAGGGAAAAAGGGTAAGGAGATGGCCCTGAGAGCAAAGAACAGCGGCAACAATCTGAGGAGAAACAGACTAATTTACTAAATAAGATATCGGAATGCAGAACAACACACTATAATACAATATAATTACATGACACTGTCCAACTACCTGTACATGCTTGAGACAGGGCCATTTGAACCGTTGGTATCAAACAGGAATATTCACAGTAAGGGTATTATAGTACTGTAATGACTTGAGCAAAACAAATAATTCAAAATTTGTTTCTTTTTACCTTGCATGGTGACTAGCAAGGAATGAATGGTTTAGTCCATTTCGGTATTTGTTGATAATTTCCAATGTTTTTGTTAAGGGAATTTGCATACGAGTAGAAAAAGGACTAAAAATTATGGCACAGATGAGTATATTGCATGCCTCACCTGAAATGCCAGCACAACGATTTTCAGTAAAGTTGAGCAACTGCAGTTACTGTAGTACCATCAGTACGCAGTTTTTGCAGTTCGTATTTCTAAATCTTAGCCTTACAAGAGAGGAGAGTAGAAAAATAAGACATCTAAATCTAGCAAGCATGTGGACATTACTTGAAGTGTTTTTTACAAGACAAGAGAAAATTCCTAAGCCCCAGTGAGCTGTCTTCCTAATTTGATGAATAAATGACCAGATTGTGGTTGTACTTTCCACAGCTCTCCTTCAAAGATCATCCACCTTGAGTGACTTGAGTGATGGAGTAGTCTGTAATAGGGCTTCATACTTGTCATAGCTGTCCTCCATGTTCAGTTTTCTTGATCTAACAGTTTAAGAACTTGGATCAGTCTTCAGAGAATATTATCAAATACTAGAGAAGAAGGATACGTTTCTGATTATAACTCAGCTTTGAACTTACTAATTGTTAACATGTATGGTACTGTGATTAAACCTGATGTAAAGTAATCAAAGGATTTCTGTCTTTTTGCTACTGTTTAGCATAAAGGCAAAATTAGGCCTGAAGTGGATGTGAATTTGTTCTACTGTATCCCACAACCTTACATATGTTAGGAATATCATGTAGTCAACATTCTGGAAGAGTCAGGCTACTGCCTTGAGATCTACCACAGATGCTGGAATCAAAGCTGTGTGGACATGTGTGCAAAGAACATTTTAATAGTGTCTGCAGAGCTATTTAACTGCATTCAGATCCTTTCCAGACTTCTGCTTTAGCAGCTTGTCATTTGCGGTGGTAGTCAGCACTGAGCAAGTCCCCTTAAGTGAAGCTGCAATATCAGTGTGGTGTCTGTATTGGAAGATGTTTCCTTCTAGCTGTCAGTTTTGTTAGCAAGAACTGCTGTGCCACAGCACTAATTACTAATGAGTGGGGGCTGATTTTAAGTCCAATTGCTGAGAAAACTAAGAATCATCAGTCTCCTACAGTGAAGCAGCTAATCCCTAGAGGTTTTTTTTATGTCCATAGGCACAAATTCTACTCAAGTTAGATGTATATATACTAATAATTTTAACTTGAAAACCAAAGCTGGATTTATTTTTCTGCAAAACTAGGAAGGAATATGATCTTTTACTTTCTGTTATTCCTGAGCACTTAGAGCTTTATTTCTAAATCCCATTTAATTGTGTTTTTCAAGTGTGGCTTGTAGTGGTACACTGTGTTTTCTGTTTGTTTTCCTGCTTTCTCTGAAGGCATCAGGATCTCTCAAGCTCTCCTACCTCCCATTAACTGTGCTAGTGAGCAATGGACGTGATTAAGATTAGTTGCACATCGTATTATGTTTGGAAAAGTAAACCAAAGTCCAGATACTCATCCTGCCTGCTTAATGTCTGGGATGCTCTGTGGCTTTTTGTGGAGTGATTTAGAATAAAAAGGAAGCTGTATGAACTTTTGCATAGCTGTGAAACACTTGTATAAAAGCAGAGGAAATAACTTGTATCTTTACATTAAATTTCTCATCCTCATAATACTCCATTCTAGGAGAGTAATTATTTTCTGCAAATGCTACTTCTGAATTCACTTCAGCAATCTTTTTATATTTGGAATTCTTGCTATCAGATCTATTTTTAAACACTGAAGAGGTAAGCTGGAAGGAAATCTGCATGGAAGAGGGACAGTGCAGTTGGCTAGTATTGGTGGCATCCAGAAGTTCTAGCAATTCTCTTATTATGCCACCCAACTCCTGCTCAACGTGTCCTCCGTTCTGTGCCATCTTACATGACCATATTGGACTTTATTCTGTCTGTGGTGTCCAGTAGTTGGTCTGAGGCTTATTTACACATGAAAGCTTTGTAACAGTTAAAAGAGCTTACCTCCTCCTCTTCTGCCTACAGATTCTTGGATCAAGTAAATGCTCCAGAGAAAGGAATGCGTTCCATAATGGAAGGGGAAATAAGCTTGACTGACATAAAACAGGATGATGTTGGTATATTACAGTTACACTGGAGACAATGTCTAGAGAAGTGAAAAAGTTAATATGGTGATATTAGTACAGGAACAATGTCCACAATTCTGTTATGAGCATGGATATCAATTGAATGTTCAGAAAGTCACTCATCTGAATGGAAATTTTCAATTGGCTTCTGCAGGCGTTGGCTAGAGGACATGTGCAAACCTCTGGACGCATATACACACAAAATGCAGAGACCTAACATGAAATCTTATTTCCAAAGCAAGATGGAGTCTGATTTTTTTATTATTATTTCTTTTAAAGTTTTTTTTACAAGTTGATGCTCTTTGGAGCTGCATTTTTCCTAAAGCTACCTCAGCACTTTAAATCTTAATATCCAGGTGGGTGTGTTCTGTTTGTTTGTTTGTTTGTTTTGTTTTTCCTTCTATCTTTCAAGATTTCTAAGATGTTACTGTATGACAGCAAAATTCCCTCCACTTGGAAAATCCTAGAACTTGGTTATCTTATAATTACATAATTCCTAGTCCCAAACCATGTCTGCCTACATGTCACTTCACCACTGTAGTTCCACAAGGATCTCTATGGGATCTAACAGGGTGTCTGCACAACTCTACCTCAAGTACGAAGCCAATGGGTGATCAACATGGCTAGGCTAATGTTTTGGACGTAACTCAGGAGAGGCATTACTCTTCTCTCATCCTTTCTCTCCCTTCTTTTATGACTTCTGCAATAAAAGGCTGATTTCCATATAATTTTATTTTTAAGAACATTTTACGCTCTGTTTCTGTGTAACAGGTATAGCATATAGTTACAAAGCAAACTGTATTGAGTATTCATTTGAATATTTCTCTTTTAATTGGCAATTTATCCTTTTGGTTGGAAAATCTACTGCTACTGATGATGTTAATGGTAGTATCTGATTTTAATTAATGGGTGCCTGTGAATCAGGAGACTTGTAGCAGTGCATGACAAGAAGAGTCAGAAGAATCATGTAATTTTGGCCTTGGGAAGTGCATTTCAAAGTAACAGTAGATGTGCTTGTTAGGTGATTCTCTGTAAATACTTATGAAACTCTAGATTTTCACAAAATCTAAGTAGGTGTGCTGAGACAATTGCTGTGTTAGGAATACTGTTAAATCAGATTTGAGTAAGAAGAGATCACTTTAGCTCCTGTAAGGAGTGATTATGATTTTCTTTCTTATTGGCTGTGGATTTGCAATTGTCAGCCAAGGAATGAAAAACATAGGGACAATCTGTCTGTAATGACAAACTGAGATTACAACAGTGTTAAAGCAAATGTAAGTAAAACTTAACCACAAAGTGGCTGAGAAGAATGTGACAGAAATGGCTGCTGTGCTCTGATGTTACTGTGGCCCTGGTTTTACACAGTTTTTCTTTTGAATCAAGCCTTTCAAACTCTTACAATAGAAACTGTAATTTTTTCCAATATCTAATTATAGTCAACCAATAATTAAGTGTTTCAGGTTTGAATTAAAGTGTACATTCTGTATTTTGCTTTATCATTTTCTAAGAAAGAATGCATTAGTTTTGTGAAAGTAATGGCACACTTTCAGCCTGTATTAATGGAACTAAAAATGTAAAGTTTTAGTACAAATGCTCTGCATTTGATAGAGAGGTATCTCTGGAGTTGGAAAAAATGTGATCTCAGCAATAAAAATAATGACCTATGGATGTGTTTTTCTTATTCTTCTAAACAACTTCTCCTCAAATATAAGTTCAATCTAAGAATCTCCTGCATTAATTGAAGAGGTTAGGTTTGTACCTGCTCTCTTCATTGGTAGCTGTTACTAATTAGCCAAGTTTATTAATCAAAAAGCCTTCTTGAGTTAGAGGAGAGTAGGTGGTTTTGTTGGTTGTGTTTTTTTTTCATGGCATTTAAGCACAATATGCCTGTGAGTGGAAGAGTCTCATTTGAGAACAATGCGCTTTAGCTGTAGCTGTAGTCAAGTAGTCCCTTGCTGGAGGCCCAGCAAAGAGCCAGGTGGGATGATAGAGAGCAGCCTTTAGTGCCAAGGCTGTGCATGCAGCAGGTAGTGATGTGTGTCCCACTCTCTTGGGCTGGGGAAAATGTATCTCTGCAAGTTCTATCCTCAAGCTGCCTTTGGACAACAATTTTCATTAAACCCTGGCATATGGGCAATGTGATGTCTTGTAAGAGTATGGGGAGGAGAGTGGCTTCCTTATGGGATGCTGAGGGTACATCAGGCAGTGTATGCATATGACATAATCCATTTGGAGAGCCTGAGCTGGTTTCCCTAATTCATTACCTTTGTTCTGTGGAGTGGAACCACTTCCTCATTTTCCTTAATCTAGCATCCAGCTTCCCATAGACAGTGGTATACCTTGTGTCTCCTTCCAGAGCATGTTGCTCTGATAAATCGCAATACTAATTCCAGAAGCTAGGAGTTTCTTTCTTAGTGTATGTCTCTGTCACACTCTTGTACAAGCTCAGATTTCAAGTCACCTTGGGAGGTGTGAGCATGGCAGTTCTGATTAGTTTCTCTGCTGGGGAGAGATGAAAGAGGAAGCCTTTCTGCTCCCTTTCCCCCTTAAGCAGCTGTGTAGGACAGGGCACACACTGCTTGCCTGACTTCAAGATTGATGTTTGCCTCTTAACAAGGTTACTATTTCTAATGATGTCTTATTGTAATGTACTAGATCAATCATGTTGTGGGACAGTCCTCAAAAGCTGAGGGTGCTCATAGACTTTCTGGATCCATCTGGCTGTATGGTGCTTCAGACACATTCTGAGTGTAGTTGTGTAGTTTTTCCTGATGGTATACATGCTACAAGTTATATGGATTGTTTACATTAGAAACTGCCTATACTCAAAAATATAAAGTATTTAAGCATCATAAGATTGAAATAACAATAAAATAGTACTGCAGTTTGGTAAGGTCACTGGAGGAATAGTGTCATTAATAGTGGTATTTTTTCCAGGTAGAGGCAGTACTCATGGATCCAACCTACTTACGTTACACTTTAAACCACAAGTACCCATATTTAAAAGTATTTGTGATTTAGTTACTGAACTTATCCAGTAACAACAAAGCTATTGGAAACAGAGGAAGTGGTATTTCATAGATGTGCCACTAATATCAACAACAGATGATCACGCATTTCCCTCCTGACCTTCAAGAAAACATGCTTGAAATGATGTGTTTGCAAATGAGATGAGTGTAATAAAACAATAGTAATTTATTTCCGTGGTGAACCTAAGTGGATTTTGTTACTTTAACACTGACAATAAAACAGTAGTAACCTGTGGACTCTTCATGTAAAGGACTTCAGTGAGTGATTAGTTTATTTTGTTGTGATCTATACGTAATATAGTAACAATATATCATATCTTGAATTTATGTAGATACCAATAGAAAGATGGAGCCTCCTGTATCTTAAGCAGTGCTTGAAAGGCAGCGCTTTATCTCATTAAAATTATTTCTTGGGTGAAATTTAACCTCAGAAGTGATCTTTGGCAGGGATGCCTCTTAGCACTATTGAGAAGATGTTTGAACTGTATCAGAGAGAGGGAAAACATTCCCAATACATTGTCAGAATCTAGCCAATAATAGCTAACAGATCTGTGATTTCCTTTAGTTCAGCTAAATTTTAACAATAACTCTTGGCAGTTCTGAAGAGTCTTTTTGAGCACATTGCTGGTGACTTTCCGGTGCCGTGTTGGGATAGCTCATTGGAGTGAGGAACAGAAAGTTGAAGCAAAAATGGAAACAAAACTGGGAACTATGGAAAAAAATATTTTTTCTTGGAATGTGTCCACTGTAGAAATCATTGTTAAAACCACCCAATTCATTTTGCTTGGTGTTTGTTCCACAAATGCTTTGGGCATAGTGCATTTACAGCTGTGCGTATACACACACAGGTATTTGATTCATTCTGGCTTTTCCAGGTACTTCAGCCAGCACTGTTTGTGAATCTAGCATGGATTATATTATAGAGTGGTAAAAAGATATGAGACCAGACTTATCCAGTCCCTTTACAAGCTCAAAGAAGCTGAAAAGTTCCTGATTCTTTTCTGATGGCAATTCCCCAGAGAGAAGCTCCCACATATAACTTACAGCATAGTCTTTCTGGATAGTCCTTTCTAGTGCATGGACACGTGTGAGTGTTGTGGGAAGTTCCAGAGTTTGATCCTGTTTCTTGGCTGACACAGGGGATGCTGGAGTGTGTAACAAATGGGATTAGTCCAGCACCATTCCTTAAACTGTGGAAGGACAGAGCTGGCTAGGGGAGAACACTTATGTTTCAAGAAGCAATGGAAAAGTAAAAGACAAATTCTGAAATCAAAATGAATTGTTGCTAATGGTAGAATAGAAATATTTTATTTTGGAAAAATATTGTCAACATACTTTGGCTATATAGGAAGCCCCAGTGCCTCCTCTCCAAAATGTTCTCAAAATCCCCTCTTCTGGATAAAGGAATTAGGCTTTGCCAAATATTTGAGTTGTTATGGAGAACTAGAGAGACTGTTAAGCTTCTGAAGTCAGCTTTTCTGGGAAGAAAGTTGCTACAGTGCAGCCAAAACCTCAGGACAATAAAATTTTCTCATGGTGAGGGGAAAATGTGGCTGTCCTAGTTTGTTCCCCAACATTATCTCCAGCTGTGCAGCTACAGCGTGGATTGGGTCCAGAAGTAATGCCTTGATGCACGTCCCATCTTCATCTGCGATTCCAAGCTGTGTCCTTACCTTTTATCTGTGCTGTTTCCTGATGGATTATCCCATATGTCTTGTAGAGAACCTGTATCTGTCAGGAGATGCAGATTTGCTGGAGATAGTATGTTGGATATTCTGATGAGGTTACCTCGATGTGAACCCTTTCCTCAGGCTTTGGACTCCCCTGAACACTGAACAAGGACCCAATGGTTTTGTTGACTTATCAACTGGCTGCTCGCTTGCTTTAGAAGTGGAGTACAGAATGGAACTGACTTATGCCATTGTTGCATTGCTGAGTCCTTTTCACTCTTCTCTCACTCCCATATCTTTAATCTTCTTTCAAGGGAAAGTCACATAAATTATGTTGCTTTCTAGAATACTGTGTTTGCTTTGTAGATGCATTTCAAGGCTAAGGTTAAGAGAAAGCATGAAGTGTTGACCTCATTGAAATTGGTAGAAATTTTGCCTTTAGGGGCAAACATTCTCAGGAAGAATTTATTGTCAAAAAATCTGCTTAGTACTCAGAATTCTGCTCTAGAGGGTTATGCTACGGTTGCAAAGTGCACTTCGCTTTTATTTAAAAATCAAACAAACATAAAAAACCCAACAAAATCATAACCACTACCACTAGCACACAAAAAAAAACCAAAGAAACAACCCAAACACCTAACCAACAAAAAAAAAAAAAAAAACCAACAAAACAACAACAACAATAAAAAGAAAAACCAGAAAAGCAGAACTATCAGCAAAAATCCAAGACTGAAAGACTGAATCCTTAACTGAAGTAGTACTTCCCCTGGTATTTGCAGACCTGCTGCCAAATAGCAGCAGCAGCCTGAGTTAGCCTAGTGGATAAGAATGTTGCACTTTAGAAAGATGAGAGGTTCTTCACATGCTGTATAGCACTTTAAAATGCTAAGTACTTCCAGATAGGGAAGTACTTATCTTTTTGTTTCTACAATATCTTAATTTAAAGTAATTAAAAAAAAGCTGCAAGTTGTATTAGATTCTTGCAAGTGTTTGCTTTTATTTTAATAAATCTTCAAGGAAAACACTTTTTTTTTTTTCTGACTGATTTCATAATTTAACACCTGCTTCTTAAGAGAAGATATTTAAAACATTTTAAAACAGTCTTAAGCCATCACATTCATTTCTGTTGAATGCCATCATGTGGTGTTAACAGATACACTGCTCTTTTGTGGTAATTCCGTTAACATTTTAAGTCAATGAATACTAGAAAATAAAGCCACACACTTCATAATGGTACATCGTCTCTGGTATTCCTTCCTTCCTGTTCCTTTTAAGGGCACTGTAAAAATAACTCAAGTTATGATTCTGCTAATCTTCCTGCCTTGAGGGCAAACTTCCTTTCCTGGATTTTAGACAGGAAATTAGTGCTAATGAAATGTGTGCGATTAACAGAAATGTGAATAAAGAATTGCACTAAAGTGATAGAAGAGAATAAACAGGCCTGAGAGCTGCAGACCTCCATTTTGCCCCTTGGCTGAGATGCCCTGATCTTGCAGGTGGGGAGCAGGGTGCTGGTGAGCCCTTGCTGGTGTCCAGGCTCTGGGCTTCCTGATGAAGCTGAGGGCGCAGATATAATCTTGCAGAGGATTTGATGTGATGTAGTTCATCACCTTTCTGCTGTTTTCTTTTACCTAAGAGATGGTGAAACAAGATAACAAAAATAACCAGCATTATAGTATCTGAAGTCACAAGAACTATGCTGGTTTGAGTCAGCTGAGAGCCAGCTTGATTGTCTTTATCTTGGGAATGTGCAAAGTTCTCCAGATGAGGGTTGTGAGTTGTCATTTTCTTAAGCTCTGCATTTCATGCTGTCTTTTACTTAAAGAAAAAAGAGTAAAGATTTACAAAGTATAAATATTTGTATTCTACATTGGTTAGACTTGTTTTCTCAGACTTGATACTTCTGGTTTATAAATAACATTGGCAGAGTTAGAAAAAATTGGATCACCTTAGGCACACACTACACATCACTACAACAGAAAGCAGATCTGCATTATTGATTGTTGCTGTAGTCAGTATATAGGAAAAGGCAAGAGGGAAAAAGCCATGGTGATCAGACTGCAATTATTCTATTAATTAGACAAAGATTTGGTTTAAAAATACTCATTTTTTTTAAAAAGGAACGATGGTTTAAATTTTGCAGCATTATAAAATCACATTAGGCAATGTGATTTGGCTCACCCTTGTGTTAAGGTCACATTTGTGGACAGCTTTCAGATATTTTTTGATAGAATTAAATATTTATTTGATATTATTTTATAAAGATGCTAACTGAGAACCCTGGGAGACATGTAACAAGATTCTACATCAGTTTGCCTTGTGACACTTGTCGGGTCACACTCATCTCCCTTTTCTTTTAGTTCCATCTAAGTTCATGGAATCATAGAATGGCTTAGGTTGGAAGGGACCAGAAAGGTCATCAAGCTCCAGCCCCTCTGCCATGCCAACTATTAGATCGGGCTTCAAACATAGTTAGCAGTGGGGTGCTCTGTCATTCATATCCTTGGAACAAACCACCACCATGTCCCAGTGGTGTCAAACATAAAGTGAAGAGAGGCTATATAATGCTTCCTCTGATACAAATGGTTCAAGACTCTCAGAAGAAGCTTATTCTGTATTCTCTATCTTGGTTTCCATTTCTGAGGCATTTAGGGAAATAAGTTCAGAATGATACACCACCTGCTCTGTACAGATGGTAGGTTTGTGGGACTTCGTCAGATGCTGAAGATACATGAATGTTTTTTACAAACAGGGATAGAGATGGTCACTGTAACTCAGTCTCACTTCTCTGGCATAAATGCTGCATAATGTTTCAGGAGCGTATTAAACATTTACAGAGCTTACCAAATTGTCCAGCATTCATTCACTGAATCTATTCAATAATACAGCAATGTCCTATGTAGACTGATCTCTGTTACATGTCAAGATAAGAGAGCTTTATTCTGCTATGGACATGTACGTTAAAGCTGTAGAGCATCCTATTAGTGTGGACTAGCAGGGTGTTCAGCCAGCACATTGTACCTCTGACAGTGGCTCCAGGTTGGTGCCCTAATTTGACTGAGAAGCTGGCAGGTGCATGTGGCTCTTTGCAGATTCTTCCTGGTCATTCTCTGTGCATTTAATAAGCCTCAGTGTATTTTTATTTTTGTTTCTCTCTGAGCTTTTCCCCTGAGCTGGGTCTCCCTGGCTCTATTTAGCTTAAATGTCACTGTTGCTACTGGGTATCATTGGGCATCGTTAACAGCTTTGAGCGTATGTTGCACATTTTTGCTGAAGATTAAACCATTTCCTCCCTAAGTTCCTTCTGAATCCTTGGGTGAGTCCTGGGAATTTATTTGTTCAGACTTTCCCTATGTTCCTTAAAATCACATGAATTTCAGAGATCCTTTATGTTCCCCTCAAACTAAGGCCAAATTGTGAGACTAATACTTCACATATAACATTTCTAACGCATGCTAGTCTTTTCAATGGTCACTACCGCCACAAATGATTTCTTTTCTGCTTTATCTTTGAAAACTTTCTGTTCTGATCATCAGCTGGCCTACAGTTTATCTACAGATTTGTTCCTACAGTTGATCTGACAGTAATCATGGAATTTGTGTTTGAAGAAAGCTTTACGAGTAGTTAGTTCTGAGTCCTCCTGATAGGTTTTTATCATTATATTAAAGTATATGTATGAAATGCATATGTATATTAGTAAGCACAATTTATATTTTTTAAAATGAACATTTGCATATTCAAATTTTGCTTTGACTGATGATCAGTCATCATTTGAAGAAACGTGCCAAGTGCTGGAGTGTTCAAGTGGTGCTCAACTGTGTGCTAGAGGTGTGAAGGAACCAAGTGTCATGGTTTTGCAATTTTTTTGTTGTTGGTATTCCACATCATAACGTCATATAACGCACTGGCAGTTAAAGAGCTAATGTTCTGGTTCCGAGGACTGCCATTTGTGGGTGCTTGGTTCTTGGAGGGGGAGGGGAGGGCTGCATTCCCCAGAGGACTTTGCGCCAGGACTGGGAGGTGGAGCTGGAGCTGCCTCGCAGGTCTGGAGAGGCGCTCTCTGTTTGCTGTGGAGAAGCACGTGGTCCCCCTGCAGTTTACAGAGTAAGGCCTCGGTTTTGGACGCGCTCTCTCTCATTTTGTTTGATTTGTTGGCCTCAATTCCAATCGTATTGTGTTGTATTGTGTTATTTTGCCTTCCGATATCATATTTAGTAAATTAATATTCCTCCTCAGATCGTTGCTGCTGTTTTGTTTTAGACCCATCTACTCCTCCTTTTCCCCTTTTTTTCTCAGGGCGTGGGTCTGCAGGTCCCCTGCCTCGTTAGTCACGGGTACCGGCCTGTAAACCGCTGACACTTTTTTTTCTCTTTTCTTTCTTTCCTTTCCGGGCCGGTGGGCCTGTGGGCCTGCTGACCCCCGTCATAGACACAGATAGATCCAGAGATAACTCAGTGACACCAAGTGAGAACAATTTGTATGTGAAAGCCTCCTTTCATCCATATTACTTATAAAAACCTGGTTATTTGAAATGTGAAGTTCAAAGTGTTGGACACTTGGCCCTGAACTAAGAAACAGTCAGAAAATCCTTTCTCTGTGAAAGATCTTGTAAAGACCCAGAGTTATTATTCAAAAAATGTAATAAGTTTAATTGTGTTCAATAAGAAAAACATTAGATATAATGGGATAAAATGCTTAAAAGAGTAAAAAAAAATGACTTAATGGGCTGTTTACCAAAATAGGCTAATTTCCTGATAAATGAATTGTTGCAAATATTCACAGATTCCCTAAAAAACAAAATCAAAACAAAACCTGTATGTGGTTTTTAAAGGATTTCTTTCATTGTGAATTGCAATTAGTAAAACCAAGATTAAATCTTCAAATAATTTAAAGAGCCATAACTTAAGGGAAACCAATATCTGTGTCTACAATTAGAATAGTAAGAGTCTACCCCTGGTTATATTTGCATAAATTTCAGGAATATGACTGTGGTCATGTGCAGTACAGAGACCCGTGCCTTAATGTATTTGTTTGAGGAATTCCTTTATACTTGAAAGCATATAATAATACTTTAGTAGTCTTTTGATTTGTTTTCAGAAAACAGACAGTTCTGACAGAAGTTTGAGGTGTTCCTCTCAAAAAATCAGAGACCATTTAAAAACAAAAATGTAGATGAAATGATAGAGCACTTACAATTAAAATACCAATTTAAATGCTATTTTGAATAATGATTCAAAGTTAAAAAAGTGTTTCTTATATAAATGTTCATTGTAGCTCATTGTTTAACATGTCAGTGGCTTAAAGAGAGATGACTTGAGAGCATTAGGAAATAATCTTTTTTAAGAAAAGATTGCTTTGTGGGTGGGTATTAGGCTATCTCTGCTTGTGATCTTTTGCTGTATACTGGTTTTCAGTGATGGATATTATTAAAAACTCTCCCCAGCAAAATTAACTGTGCAATAATTTTGATTTTTGTGTTTAATTTCACTGTGCTAAGAGAATATCTTTGTATACTTTATTATACTTTCACGTCTTCATAATTAATATGTGGAATATACAGGACAACCATCTAGCTAGGTTGGATGTGTGTGGTCAGCTTACTGCTTTCCTGGGGAAAAAGAGTTCTTAGGAATAAACTTGAGCTCTGGTGATTCTGACCAATCCTTGAATGCTTGGAACTGGGTTCAAATGCCAGAATTCAAGGGTAAATGATGGCTTCCAAAAGTTAAAAATAAATAAATAAATTGTAACAGCTGCATTGTCTATATGCTTAATTAGAACCTCTTGGGATTCCTCAGGCTATGTATTTTATATAGAAAAAATATGAGTTGCTTTCCTTTCATTTTTTTCTCTTTGAGAGAGGGAGTTTTATGTTTTTCCTGCTAAACATGTGAGTGCAGTAAAATGATCACATGGCTTTTGAATGGTAATAATATCTTGTTTCTTTAAATGTATAACATTAATGTTGACATTAAATAAACTGTCTGTTGCATTGAATATTACTTTGATGTTTATTTGCCCACGGGTTGATAAGCACAGAAGTAGGATGATAGGTATGAAGCCTGACTTCATCATGTTTTCCACAAAATGAGTCAATAGCATCCTAAAGGAAAAAAAAAAAAAAAAAACATCAGGTGGGAGATGAAGTCCTTCACACAAAGCGCTTAGGATGCATCTGTCTTTGGTTTGTTCTCTGCAGTGCCTTAGAGGCAACAGGTTGTAACAACCAGTCCTCTGTTACATGTGTCCTGTTATTTCCATACAGAAAAAGGAAAAAAATAAATGTATTGAAGAGAAGAGAGGTAGCTACAACATGAAGTATCCAGTATTCAGATATGAGTAAATTGTCTATCAGATAGGAATACTCTAGTATTCCTCTGTGATTGCATAAATGAAATATTACAGTAATATTTTACACTGGAATGTGTAAAAAGTTTATATAAATCATTTCATATGCTTTCAAGACATGATATTCTCCCCCTCTTCAGCCTTAAGGAACTCCTCAAACCATCAAAACTGAAGTAAAATTACCTCATGGTGATCTCACTTTTTTTGTCCAGGCATGAAGTTATGGAGTTACTAATCCAGTCTTTTATCTTGTATTCGCAATTATAATGTCAAGATTGAATAATCTGCCTTTATCTCCAGGGTGACAGCTATGTAGGAACTTCAAAAGGGACAGTTTTGCCAGCATATAAAGACTCTTGTTAATTGCTATGTATTGAGTCAAAGTGAAATAAAGCGGGATGAAAAACGATATTTCTCTTCGACAAACTTGTAAAAACCTCAGCAATGAAGCAGTATGTGTTAAGTATCTTAAGAACACTTTTAACTGAGATCAGGACCATTCTGGTCACGGTGCAGGCTCTCTACAAAATACCATACAGAAAAATACATCTGTATGTGGCACCGATGGTTCAGAAAGTTCATCATTGGAAAGAAAGTATTGCTTCTATTTTCCTGTTGAAATTTGCAGAGATGAGTTAGTAATAGTGTTGATGCACAGTGTGCAGAAAAGCTTGTATTGGTATAACTGTCTTCAACATAAAAATTAACTTCCATTTTTGTGATCTTTTCACATCTTGTATTTCAGCTTTATGCTGTTTTCACTGCTGTTGGCCTTACATGACCTAATTACTGTTAAAGCAGATAGTATATGTTAATCTGACCTGTAACAAGCACTGTGTTACCAGCAGAGAATACTAAGTGTATTAATCATATGCCTATGTTTCTTCAGGGTCATGGTTTGAGGTGGCAGTTCTGCACTGAGTGTAGGTGTCTGTGCAGTACCTTGGAAGAGGCAGAGTCTCAGTGAAGCTATGTAAATTAATAAGTGGAGTGATATTTGCTTCATAGACTACAAGTGCCATATGAGAGAGCTCCTTAGATCAAAACAGTGGGCTTAGAACCATGGCCAACTGTGGCTGCTGCTTCTTTTAAAGTGATGCTATGTTAGGTCTTTCAAAATCTACAGATGTTTAATATAAATTAGCAGTCATGCAGTCACCTTGCTAATACTATGGTGAAAGTAAATACTTGATATGTATTTGTTATTGGTAAAATCATACTGAGATTTTCCGAAAATAGGCAGCATTTCCTATTTCTTATTTTTATCTGCT
Source organism: Numida meleagris (assembly GCF_002078875.1). Lineage (NCBI taxonomy): Eukaryota > Metazoa > Chordata > Aves > Galliformes > Numididae > Numida > Numida meleagris. The sequence goes on from NC_034413.1 coordinate 22,836,391, forward strand.
TTCGTATAATATACTGTTATTTATATCACAAAATACACAGCATAAAGTATGTAGATCACTCTAACAGTAGTGCCTCCAATGTATTTCCATGGAAACTACAACACATACAAAGAGCACCATAACACTGTTTGATAATGCAGATTCTCATCTCCAAAAGACCATTTTTCAACACAGTCACCGCCATTAGCTATGCATTTTCACCAGCAGTGAACAAGACCTGCATGCTGTGCTCATAAAAATCTGCACCTGCAGAGGTGACCCACTGTCACCACTGCCAAAATGCACCACCCACCACCTCACTGTGCTCACACCCACTGTTTGGTCTCCAGAAACATTCAGCAAGCATTGATGAGTGTGAAAGGGTGCCATTTTTTACAATGGTAGTAGCCAGTAGATGGTGGTCTTAAAGAAGGAGTTCTCATAATGAGTTTGAAGGATATAAACAATTGTGGAGACTTTGTCTAGATAAGGGGAAGAACTGCCCTCTTTGGTCACCACATTTTATGTCTTGAAAATACAAGATTTGGCAGTGTCTGTTCCCAGTGTCCCTGCAGGAGCTGGGGAGGGATGATAATACTCATGATACAAACCAGTCGCTCTTGCCAACAACTAATTTCACCTGTTTGCCTATATTTACTGTATTAATGCCTTCTGATGTCTCAAAAAATCTAAAAATAAAGGAAGACTAGAATATTGAAGTGAGATAATACTGCCTCCTGTCAATGCAGAATCAACAAACGGAATGTTCTTTCTGTTTGCATGGTCTTGTTGGTAAGAAAACTGCATATATAAAATTTCTACTCCAGGTTTTGAGTTTGAGTCTCTCCTTGTGTAACAGAAAGGAATACCAAGTGTCTGTCTTTCCTTGTGTTAGCCTCATTCCTTTTACTTGTGTAAGAGAGCAGTATTTGCTCAATACCTACATGGCTGTGATTAAATGATGGGCCCTGCTTTTTTAGTGAAGGGACAGTTTGAAGGGATTACCAAGATGCCATCAAGAAATCACGGTGTTTAAAATGAACCAAGCATGGTAAGGGGAGCATTGCAGCACTTGTGCTTTTAGAAAAGCAGTGTTCGTTAGTGATAACACTTGCAAAATAAAGTTGAATTCAGTGCTAAACTCAGTGGGATCTATGTGTTTCAGTGGGGTATGTTTCAGTGGTGTCTGAAACTGAGAACACTGTGTATTGATTTAGGCTGGAATGATAGTTACTGCTTGTGTTTGTTCCTATTACCGGATTATGTTTTGGAACTGCTGAGGAAGTTTAAAAAAGGAACAAAATCAGGTACTACACGGGTTTTTAAGATAGATCTAGTGCCTGAATAGCTTTTGGAAGTTAAAACTTGCACCTGCAGGACATCAGCTTTGTAGTGCAAATACCCTTTCTGAAAGAAGGTGTGGAAAATTAACTCATTAGATATATCCGCAGTGGTCTCAGGACACTGGGACTTCTGTAGAGCTGCAGTCCTCAGATGAACTTGCACTGCGTTGGTCTGAGCCGCCTGTGCTGCTTTGCATTCACAGATGTACCTGCGGTACTTCTAAGCACATTTATGTTGGAAAGCATTGTAAGTGGAGGCATTTAAAGTGTCCTGTTATGAGATGTGTTGCATACATAGGGGCACAATAGCATATCTGTAACAAATCTGAGAAAACTGATCTGTGAAATTTGGTGCGTTCCAAGGCCATGGAGGCAGAAGTCACTGCTATTCAGCTGAACTGGCAGGATTGATCAGCGTCCTCAGTGGGCACCACCGCTGGGACAGATTGTCCTGGGGTGGAGCTGCAGCATTGTTCTTGCACAGATCTTTGTCACTGTTAAAGTCACAATTAAAACAGATTGTTGACGTTTTGCGTAACAGCAGACAAAATGCAGCACTGGTTTAATTGTTTTAAAATGGCTAACGCAGGTCATGTTCTTGCTGGTTTTGACATGTAAGTAATAAAAACCATGGTATATGCATTTATGCTAATAGAAATGTGTAATTTGTTACTATGAGTACATATAGGTTATGATTTTCAGAATTATTCAATGTTGTTTTGTCCTATTCCCACAGAAAATGATGCTGAAATGAATCCAGAAACCAAAGACTGGAATGGGCCAGCCTTGCCTCATGTCAGTGTATGTATCTGTCATGCTTGTGGCGTAAGTACAAGGGTGTAAGTACGAAGGATTTTAAGATTTCTTTACAAGTGATTGTCAGAGTTTTGGTCAGAACTACTGTAATAGACAGGAAAAATCTTATACTATCTTCATTAGGACTATTGCTTCTGCTGGTGTTGTAGATACATTGTCTTTAGGAAAAAAAAAGTCTGAATCAACCTGAGAGCACCATAAATAACTTTCAATTTACAGTCTTCAGTTTCTTAATCAAAATCTCAGAATAACTTTAGTTTATGGTTAGAAAAAAATGAAAATGGCTTTCGTGACACTAAGTGGCTTTATATTGCATGTGAAAATTCTTGGTAGCTGAAGAAAAAATGTTCCTTTTGCAGTGTTAAAACTGCACAGATAAGGAGTATGTTGGGTTATTACAAGGCATTACTTAAAAAAACATGGACACAGATGAAACACTGTTGCTAATGTCTTCCATTTTCATCATTTTAAGTCCCCAGTAACTTGTACCTGCATGAACTAGAATACGGTCTAGGTTTGAATACTTCAGTGTATTAACGCTGCAAAAACTGCTCTTTAACTGCATTTCTCTGCAGCCAGCTTTACTGGGCTTTCTGAAACTTGTTTGTCTAACTTAACACATATTCCAGTGTCTCATCTGGAATTTCATTCCTTAAATTAATGAAGAAAATATAACTAGTTTTCAAGCATAAAAGTGAGAGAGATAGTAAGCAAAGCTTGAGAATCTGAGCAAAAAGTAATTCTTGGAGTACATATTAAAATCTGGATTTTGGATTGCTGTTTGCTCAGGTCGTCTGAGGCAGGATGCTGGGAACAGCACTGCAGTGTCACAGTGCGATGCTTACAGTTGTGGGGTGGTTCTGTTGAAGATTTTAGGGATTTTTCTGCTTCTTGTGTGGTCCTGTAATTGGAAGGGTGAAACTATTTTCGCTGTAAATATTCAGCCACCTAATAAATCCCAAGAACAAGACTGTTTTTTTTTTTTTTATCTGCTTTCCATCTATTTGTCTGTGGGAATTGATTCATTCTTCTAATTAATCTTCCTTGTTTCGCAAAAATCTCTTCCAAGAAGCAAAAACTATAAGTATTTAAAAAGACACTTTTTGCAAGGTGCTTCCTTTGGTTTTTAAATTTGCACTTGCTGTCTTGTTTTTCAGAAGTGCTAGCTGTCAGATCGTTCAGACGTTTTAAATCTAAAATCAGTGCTAGTGCCTGTTTCTGAACTGTTGGTGCATGTGCAGGTTCTGTCAGGGAAGCGCAGCGGGGATCCGCGGGACATCTGTCTGGTCTCGCTGTTGGGCAGCGACAATGTAGCCGGTATGCACTGTAAGGGAATGATGGGAGTGGCAGTGACCATGCAGCCATGCCACTTAGGCTGGTCTGGGTCTACACCGTGCTTCTCACCACATCTGTTTTAGCTTTGTAGATTTTGCTCTTGCCTTCTGTCACAGCTGAACAGAAAACAACAGACTCTTTCTGTGCATACATTTTGTTTCTGCATTGTATTATTTCTACATTTAATGTAGAATTACAACTCCCTTCATTTCAAAATATGGGCTGAAGGAAGATAAGTCACGTCACAAAGCATTTTCACTAGATTGCATCAATGCATTACCAATAAACTGTTTCTTCTCCCTAAATATAGGTTTCATAAGGAGTTGAAATTCATATGTAATTCTATCATAATACATCAAAATGAAAACCATTGCTTGTATCTGGAATTTTGAACTGATCTCATTTTTTTTTTAAAGTCAAAGTCAGTATTGTGATTGAAGAAGTCAAACTATTTGTGTGTTTTCTGCAGTCCATTTTTTTACTTTACATACCTGTCAAAGTTTCTACATTTACGTTTGTCAGGAAAACTGGAATTTACCAACTGTTGAGTGTGTGGTAAACTGTTTGCTCATCTCCAGCATCAGCAAATCTGTTTCAGGATTACTGTCTGTTTAAAGCAGTTCAGCAAAAATGATCATGCTGACAAGTCCTAACCTGAGTACCTAAATGCTGAAATGTCTGTGATAGTAGATTTGTAATAAAGACAGTAATTAGGTAAATTCTGCAATACCGACTTAGGTTTATTTAGTTCATAGACACCCAAATACAGCAAAACATTTACATATAATCCCATTAAAGTCAATATAATAGAAGTTATATATGTCCTTAAGTGCTTTTTTGGATTAGGGCCTAAATATTTTTCCAAGAAAATGTTGTTCAGCTCCTGGCTCTTAAATACTCCTGCTAATAAAAAGAAATGCTGCAACCTGAATATCTGAGTAATGAGGAGGTCACTACACCCAGCTATTTGTGAAGCTCAGTCCTTCCAGCCTGCACTTGCCTTAGCACATATGACTTGGGATGAGAAATACATGATGAAAAGGAGCTGAGGTGCTTATGGGAGAACGGGCTGCATAGCTTCACAAACAGAGGAACATGAATGGACTGTGTGAGCGCTAGTTTTAAGTAAGCGCAAATTATTGTAGATAACCATTGTAAAGCAATTCATTTTTTCTGATGCCTTGTTACAGTTAAGTCAGCAAGTCTTTCTATTAAGTGTTTATGTTTCCTCAAGGAAAGGACTTTGAATTCACTGAGGAGCAACTATTCCAGAATCTATACCCTGAAAATGTAAACCAAAAAATTCCTCATAAAAACAGTACTGTGGATGTGATGCTACTGACAGAGGGATAAGAGCCCTATTCTGGAGAGGGAGTTCTGAATGAGGAGAAGGCTGAAAAGGGGCAGGTGACAACTGAGCATGTGGTGCTGTCATTGTCATGTGGTTTATAGGGATTAGGTAGCTGGCAAAACTGACATTCAGTTTTTGTTCTTACAGTTATTGTTCTTGTGATGTTATTGTCCTTTTCCTCTTAAGTTGTTCTTTTTTTTATGTATGCATTCAGTGTTAAGGAATTTAACGTCCACTTTGATTAAAGTGCTTGGGAACTCTGGCAAACTGTTTAAAGAGCTCTGTATTCTGAAACCTTCTGGCTGGTATGTTCAGGCACCCCTATCTAGATCCTTCTCAGGGCAAATCTCACTGCCTTGCAGGAAGATTAAAGTATAAGGAAGATAGAATATACTTGATTATCTCTAAGGTGTTTCACATTGAATATAGCTGCTTTGATGCTTGCAAGTCAGTGTACGTAGCATTCATTTTCTGTTTCTTCCATCTTGAACTTATCACTTCAGATAAAACAGCAATGCCTTCCACCTACAAAATACTGACACTACTCCATTAGTTCTGAAGGTCTAACTCTCCCTCTTCCTTTTGCTTATCTGTGCTTTATCCTCAAGCAGTTTCATTGTAAAACTCTTTCTGCATGGTTAGAACTTTCCTCTTGGGTCGTCACAGAAGACAGTACCCTGCTCCGGGAGCCCGGAGTTCATAATCTGTCATATTTTCTTACTGAGGCACACACCTGAAAAATCCCAATGTAGAAGTAGGAACCTTACAATTTTCTGGTAAAATTTAGGATGAAATGTAATGCAAAGCTCTTGTCATAGAAGAAATGCTAACACGATGCAATCCAGGTTTAAGAGCATTATGCAGCAGCACAGCAATAAAAAAAACAATGGTTGTACTCAGCTTGGACTGTGAACACCACTGTCAGGGTGTTGCTCCTTTATTCATGATTTGGATAGAAAAACCTGTTCTAAAGAGCTGGCACCACTGGATCTATGGCAGCTGTTGCAATGCATAATTAAGGCTGCCCTGGGATACAGTTTCAAACACAGTGTCAGTGGATGCAAGAAGCCTGCAAAATGGGCGGTGTTTTCAGTAGTCTAATATTTATGATTAAACTTTTTAATGGCATACACATTACACATTTCTGCAAAATTGGGTGGGGAGAAGATGGATTCCCAAACATGCTGTAACTGAGAGATTTCAGTGGAAATTAATGTCATTTTCATCCTCTACAAAGAGCAAGAAAAAAGATGAATTAATGTTTGTTTAAGCATTTTGGGCATGTACAGCACAAACAACAACATGAATAGAGAGAGAAACTGAAAAACTAAGCTGTGAAAAAATGAGAATGAGATGAACTAGATTTAAAGCACAACAGCCCCCCACTCCACAAAACACAAGAAGGGAGACCTAGAAAGAATGTTTTTCTTAATTTTACAAGGCTGTTTTGGATGGTTCTTGACTTCTAAACTCTTGTAACAGTAGAGTTACTCTGGTTAGAGAGACTACATGCTGTCGGGCAGTATCTACCCTCTTTATTTCAGTAGAATTTAATCTCAATTGATTATACTCAAGCTGGTGTTTAACAGCTAACTTGGAGTGAAAAGAGGAAATTTATCTTCTGTGGAGAATAATTCCCTGTTAATACATGGAATTTTATTAATAGTATATAAATGAATAATATATATTTTTAGAGTCATGGTCAAATATTACCTAGTCTAACATTGATTTAAAATAATAAAGAGCTCCCTACCACAGGGAAAAGTAAGTGCCTCTTGTTATGCTATAGGCTTGGCTGATGCTTAAATGAGCCAGAACAAAGGATCTATTTGGAAAGAAGTTACATTAGGATTTGGTCCAGTATCTTCATATGTCCCCTTTTGTTGCCAGCTGCAGAAAGGTATCCCATAATGACTGGCCCTCTCAAAGACCATTTAGGAATAGCAGAAAGAGTCTCCTAGTAAAAATGCAAGTAAATTTTTCATCTACCTACAACAGTGAGCTCAGTGTTTCCAAGAGGGTGAATGACCACCAAAACCCAGAGCATTGGGGTTTTTTTTGTTTGTTTATTTTTGTATATTATGCTTGGAACAACTCTGCAGTGTAGGTCTGACCTTTTCATATACAGAAATAAGAGGCAAGAGAAATAGGGTTTCCTGTCAGCTCTTACAATCTACTCTTTCCCTCCTTTTTCTTCTGGTCAGTGATTGTTTTTTTCTCTAAAGCCTTGCTGGGGATATTGTTATTTCAGTTAGACCGTAAGGACCCTCACCTGCCACTGCCACTAGCAGAAATAGATTAGCTCAGATGACAAGATCCGGGCAAAAGTTCAACTTTAATGTCTGGTGCATTATAGAAAACAAGCAGCATGAAATACATGGTTTAACTATACTTCACTATTAATATGTGCTTTATTCAAGATTTGCTTTCTTATATATATTGTTTTAAATGCAGAGAGATAATAGAAAATTGTGCTTGTGAAAAAGAAGCAAGTGTTTATCATAAGATGAGATGGTAGAAAAGGGCAGAAGAAGAGTATAGGATGGTGACAGGGAAAGTATGAGAACTGAAAAAAATCAATTAGGTGAATCTATCTGATTTGTGAAACTGACTAAATTAGGCAAATTTCTAAGCCAAATTGGAAGTGGTTTGTAGGAGCTCAGACAATGGGTAAGCTCTGTACTACATTTTCTTAACTGATAAAATAGTTGTTGAAATTTCTGGAATTGAAGTAGTTGAAAATCTTTAAGAAAGGGATTATGCCATGTAATATGCATGGTCATTGCTTAGGGGTGAAAACAAAGGCTTATCTTAAAAACTGTGATAACTATTGTTTTAGAAAGTAAAAAAACAAATATCTGAATGAATATCTGGTTCTGTGACATCAGAATTAATTTCTGTAGAGGTTTAGTTTTGATTAATGTAGGTAAGAAAAGGGAAGGAAAGATGGATAGTCTTCCATATCCAGCACTAACTTATGAAGAGCCTACGGGGATGTGTGGGAGGCTGACTTAACAGGGTGTCAGGGTATCAAAATACTTCACGTGAAGAAGAGGTAGAGAAATCTGGCATGATTCAGGAAAAGTGAAACCTGTGGAACCAGTTTGTTTGCTTTTTTTTCTGTTCTCGTAATTTCATATTTTGGAAAGAACATAGTATTTACTATTTCTGAGAAATGTGCTCTAAGAATCCTTCCTTGTGAATGCCCCCTCCCTGGAAGCATTCAGGGCAGGGCTGGATGGGGCTTTGAGCAACCTGGTCTAGTGGGAGGTGTCCCTATCTATAGCAGGGGGCTGGAACTAGATGATCTTAAAGGTCCTTTCCAACCCAAACCATTCTACGATTCTATGATTATATGATTCTGTAGGAATGTGGACTTGTGAAATATACTATGCAGACAAGTTACGAAGAAAGTTTCTTTCCGATAGAACATTCATCCTATAGATTATGACAAATGGAAAAGTGAAGAATAACAAAGTAAGAGATTGTATAAAAGCTGTTATTCTTTGCAGAACGGCTATATTTATTATATGCAGAAGAAGTAGATTCAAGTGGGAAGGCATCAGGGTCTGCCTAAGCTGGTTGTGTGCGTGCAACCATTTTCTGATTATTGCTTAGTATTAATTCTCATTTTATTGGATTTTTTTGAACTTTTTTCCTTAAAAATTGATTTAGATAAGAAGGAGTTAAATAAAAGGACAGAACTGTAGATAAAAAAGAACATCTACTTGTGAATAAAATATTTCTGATCAATCCATAACATAATTGAAGGCTTCAGCTGAGCTAGTTATTACACTGCACCAACTGATTTAATTTGACTGAAAAACCGGAAAACCCTCTGTTCATCCAGCTGTATAATTGACTTAAGGAGTGCAAATAGCCTGCTTCTCTTTCCATTTGCTTTTCCTTCTTTATTTCTGGAAAGAATGTTGCAGATCAGTGGAAGCAAAGGTCTGGTACTTTGCAATGTTTATTTTTAACAAATGGAGGCTCTGTTGGTGAAGAGGGCACTGTGTGACTTAAATTTGACAAGGTCCGCTTTAATAAAACATCTAGAATACAATTAGTCTTTTGCTAGTATCTTAATGAAGTTTGTCTGGAAAACTAAAGTTCAGTGAGGACAAGTAAATCTAAAGTATCCCATGACAGCAGAAGTTTTGCTGGTGCTACAGATGGGCTTTCTGATGAGTTGAGGTGAAGGAAACATTATTCTGATATTTGGTTCGTGTATGTGTGTGTAGCACATATATATGTAAATATACTCTCTGTGTATTTACATCTATTTATCTATACTATATGTACATATATATAAGATAGAAACCAAACACAACAAAAAACAAAGAAAAAGAGGAGCCATACAGAATCATAGAATCATCTGGGTTGGAAAAGACCTTCAAGATGAAGACCAGCTGTCATTCTGACCTGCCAAGTCCCATCATTAGACTGTGTCCAAAACTTCTGTGCCATAGTGCAGCCTCTTGGACTGTAAGTCAGGTGCAGATTATTAGCATTAGATGCACAAAAGGAAAAAAAAAAAGAAAACCTAAAACATTCATGAGGGGATAGTGGCTGGGCAAATTCAGAGCAGTGCCGAAGAAATGCAGCTTTTTGGTAGGGAGAAGGATTGGAGGAGCTGCACCATTTTAAATGCTGTGTTCTTTTGGGTGATGTAGAGCTGTCTGGTGGTTGCATTGCATTCTCCTCCCCTAATGTTTTCTTTTTGCACTGCTATAGTCGTTAGTTACTGGTAATATCCTCTAAGCCAGGAGAATTAGCGAGAGACCAGGTCATGGATATGAGCAACAGATTGTTCCACTAAGAGAGGAAGGGATAAACCAGCTGAAAAGACCCCAGCATTTAGTGTGCAGAGATGTTGCAAAGGAAGGTGATGCAGCAGTTAAGCACTTGGTAGTGAGTTTTATGTAGCAGCAGGGATGCAGCCTTTGTTGTCCTGCACAGATTCCTCCAGGCCTTACTGAATGGCTTGATGGCATTTACTAAAGTAAACTCTCCTTGTGAAGAAAACTTCTTATGAGAAAGACTTCAAAAACAACCCAAGGTCACAGCATGTTTGGTACAACAAGACATGCAAAAGACTGAGGTACCTGGAGCCTTCCTTGTCTCAGATTTTACCGGTCAGTGTGATGTTCAGGAATCCTAGATCCCTGACACCAGTGGGAAAGGCTGCAGAAAGAAAAACTCTTCCTTAATGGAGGAGGATTACATTAGGGAACTTTAAAATAAACTGGACTTACACAATTCCATGGAACTAGGTGGGATACGCCCATATGCGCTGAGGAAGCTGACCCATGCCATTGCAAAGCCACGCTCAACTATTTTTGGAAGATCATAGCAATCACAGAGGTTCCTGAGATCTGAATGGAAGAAAATGTCACTGTCTTGAGCAGAGGATGGTTGGACTAGGCAACATCCAAACTCAGCTGAGCGGTGACTGTATGAAATTGAGTACTTACTTTCCAGTAAGTGAATGAAACTGCTCCTACCACATACTAACTGAATTCTGTACTCTGTTTGGGAGATGCATGTAAATAAGCAGTTACTGGAAGGGTAAGACTGCTGCTGACAAGGACGCACAAGCTCCTTGTTCGAAAACTTGTCTACAGGACTCCTTTTTAGATTCTATAGAGATGAGATGCTCTGTGGCTGATCCTGCACTTCATAAAATCAGTGCTTAAATTTCCACTGGGAATAGGATGTAACTGGTGAGCTCAGGCAGGGCTACGGTATCATAAATATAGATGTTGTCTTCTCAGGAGTGCCTCAGGGAGCAGGGCATTTAGAGCAAAAAATCTGTTTGCTGCTTGCCCTCTGTTGTAGCTCCCCCTGAAAGCTCCTTGGCTCTGTTGATCCTTGAGGGGCTGATGATAAAACGGCAGTGGAAATGCCACAGATAACAGACTCTATCATGAAAAAAGGGAAGGTTGATCCAAATTCCTATTTTTTTCTAATGACTCACTTGAATATGTAGGATAACCTTGTGCTCTCCGTTAGATGTTCTGCTTGCATCACTTTGTGTTCATGTTGGCAAAATAGGTTTCTTTCAAAATTTTACTTGCTTAAGAAATCACTTCTCTGTGCCCTTATTGGGTTGTTGAAGAGATTTCTGATGCCCAGCTGTCTGACTCATTTAAGTTGCAAGTTAAAGTTGCATGGTTTGTTATGGATGTTTGTGGATTTCCATGCAACATGTTCTGGCCTCTGCATGATGGTATAAGAGAATACCTTCCTCAGTAGAAGGACTACTGAGATTAGTGAATTGTTTTGTATGGTTAGAGTTTGCTAAGCCAATCAGTGCACATTTCTTCATCTTGTATCTTACCTCATGCACTAAACAGTTGATAGTCTCTCTAGCTAGAAGGTGTAAGGAGGCTTCTTCAGGGACTTAAATTGTGAAAAAAAAATCAGTGAAACCACAACTTTTTCCCTAATTATGACAGAATTTAGTTGATGTTCATGTTTTGTTTTTCACCTGTACGGATTATTATAAAAAATTCACTTCTAAGTGTTTGTGTGTGATTAGAATCAATTGTTCTAGTTCATTTTTTTCCACTTCCCTGGTTTAGTTGTGGAATAACAATGGCATCATTTTGATATTTTGATGACACAAAATTGATACTATGTATGTATATTTTTTTAAGCAAGACAGCACTCTACATTTATTAGCTGACTTTTGTGTTTTGTCTAATACCACTGTTACTATAGAAAAGAAAATAATCTATTCTTGAATAGCTGTCAGAAAGGATCTTACTGCCAACTTTCTCCAGGCAGGAATCCTCATAGCAAAGACATCACATTTATACTCAGACCTTATTTACTATTCCTAATGAGAATGAATGTTTGTATTCCTGTTCTTAGTCAGTTTGCTCATCCTTAATTTGTTTACGAAGAAGCAGGACTGAATGTTCTGCAGCATCTGTGAAATATTAACAATTACTTCCCAATTACATCACTACTAAATAGCAGGCAGGTTTTCTTGTAGAGAGATCTGTGAATCACCGATAAAGGGAAAAGTTTTAGAGGTTACAGTTTTAACAAAATCATTCTTTACATGCAGACAGCTTTAATATTCTTTATTGTAATTGCTTCATAGTCACAGAAACTCTATAACTGTATGTTCTCGCATTATGTGGCTGTCTCCTAGCCTTCTCCCTTGGGTATACAAAGAGATGTCTGGGTAAGACAGAAATGAATGGTATGAGTGCAGAGAGGCACTGAGAAGTTCTATTTGGCTGCAGGCTTCAGAGCAGCCCACCAACTAAATTTTCTGTTTGGCAGAAAGGGGTCAGGTTGTTACCATACAATCTCACACTGGCCATGACAGTGCTACCCTAAGAGCACAGGAAATCAGCGGTGACAGACAGCTTCCAGTTTTGGGTACAGTCTGCTGCTTGTCTCATTCGCTGCTCAACAATGAAAGAAACCTGCAGCAGTTGTTTTGCTAGGATTAAATTGCTTCTTTCTGTGCATCAGTTCTGGTGCTTGATTTAGTTTGCAAGGGACCCAGCAGGCTGCTGTTTCCTCCTATAACTGCCCATTCCCTCCATGCTTTCAGAGGGAGGGGAGTGACAAGTCAGGGGTGGTTTTTTTTCCCATTGTGAGTTCTAGTGATGGAGATCGAGCAGAAATTGAGGGGACATTTTTGTTGACTGCAGGTTGTTTAGCCCAGCTACAAAAGATAACAAATAGATCCCAATGTATTTCAGAAACAAACGTGCTCTGGGAGGTGTGCTAATACTGGTGGGCTATATTGCCACATAAAATCTGTTTCAGTGCTGCTAACCTAATGGCTGCATTTAGGCAGGTAGGTAACAAACAATGGAAATAAATACACATGGAACTTAATTTTTTTTGTAAAACTTAAAGCTGTACAACTTTTGGAAACAAACCTTCAGAAAATTAGGTCCTTCTGGGTGAGGACTTACGTATTATTGTAGGCAGTAATATGGACAAATCCTTTTTAGTATTTAAAGGAAAATATTTCAGTGTACAGAATCAAGAGATGAAATGTTGTTGCTATTTATTTCTTTGTTTTGTTTGGGCCAAGACACTGAAGCACCCAAGTTGTCTGGCAAGTAAAAACTTTCTAAATTTTAGACTCTTTGAAGACTGGTACTGGAAACGTGAGTGTATGGGTTAACTTACTGTAGTGTGTGTAGAACAGAGAACCTTGGGCAGTGAATGCAATCACATCAGATTTGCCTTTTTAGACTGTTAATGGTTTCTATGAAGAAACACACTGAAGGACAGTAAGAGAGAGGGCTTTTTTACATATTTTATTTTTTAAAAGTAGAAAATATAGAATAAAGAGAATACATATATTAATTTCTATAGTTGGGGCTGTGAGTTGGAAATAGCAGTAGAAGAGAAAGACTTGCTTGTTATTCATTCAGTTAACTGCACAGCTGGCTTGGAGTGAGGAGACTGTAAGGGAAAAATAAATACGTAAAGCAATCAAACAGTCCTAGAGGGTTGCCAAATGAAATGTATCTGCTTGACATTGAATAGTGTTAATTCAGTAGTGCAAAAAAATGGTCAGACTTAATCTTAAGCACAGAACATAAGTTTGTTCACTCCTGTTCAAGAATGATGAACTCAGACTAGAACAGGTAGACAGGATTGCTACACAATTAATGAAAAGCCTGTCTTATGAGAAGAGACTGAAAAGAGATTGCTCATTTAACTTAGGAAAATGAAGCTGAGTGGGATCTGAGTGCTGTCTATGAATACATCACAGAGCATGAGAAGTAGGCAAAATGGAGGGAAAAGAGAAGAGCTATTTAATCTTGAAATGACAGGTGCAAGAACAAATGGGTATAAACTGGTCATGAATAAATTTCAGGTTGGAAATTAGAAGAAGGTTCCTTGCCATTAGAGGAGTCAGACTTTGGAATAGCCTTTAATTAGAATAGCAGGGGCAAGAAATTACCAACTCGATTATATTAGATGTTGTGTTGCTGATAGCACAGAACTGAAATCGGTCAATAAGAAGGTTGATTTTAGGCTTGCATCCTACGTGCTGTACATGCTTTCCTGTGAAGATAAATATAACCTAATCTCCCTTTCAAAAGGCAAAAGCAAAAATCATGGCAGTACTTTTGTACGTAGTTACTGCAAATGGTATTTTGAGGTAACCAGTTGTGTATCTCCAAGTTGTAGGGCACGGAAGGTGTGGTGGAGGACAGAAGAGAGTTCATTTAATAGTAACTTGGGGGTAATATTATAAGACAGAATGTTACTTTACCATTCTGTTTTCTCCAGCCTTCTCCAATATTCCTTTCATAGCACACACAGCAAAATGTAAAGTATTCTGCTTGTCTAATATAAAGAGTGTGCAACTTAGATTAGTAGTAGGTGTTTAGGGTATGATGGGTTTGTAAAGCATAAATAAACATTTATTATGTTCTTCAAGGGCTTACTGTAAGATCAGCCTGGTTTGAACACAAGCTTAGACCTCCTTTGATGCAGCTAGGCTACAAATGTCCTCGATCCCTGTCTTCAGATGTTCTAATATTAGCACAAAGCTGTGATAGGAAGAGTTGTGCATCACAACTGAGGAGTTCAGAAAACTGCTTCTGACCACCACCACTGCTTTTCAATTGGGACAGCATTTCTAACAATAGGAGGGGAGACTTCCATTCTGGAGAGCTAAAGCTTGCAAGCTTACAAGATGATAGAACTTCCTGGCACCTCTTGGAAGTAAGTTAAGGTGAGAATAGCTTTGAACGTCTGAGCCTTTGCCAACTCTGTTTTCTATGCACAAACAAGCAGCACAGAGGATGGGAAGCGTGTATTTTGTCCATGTCTGGGCATATTGGAACCCAGTCCCTAAAAAAAATTCAGTTGCAACAATGTAAGAAAATGTGCTGATACTTAAGGCATGAGTTCTTTCTAGCTGTAGACAATATCACTGCAACCTAGGCAAGCGTACCTAGGCAACTGAAATTGAAGTATTTCTGCTGGAAGTCTTCCATATGGCAATACAATTGCATGATAAATGTTTAGCTTTTAATAGCGCTAATGACCTTGATAGAAGGTAGTTCTAGGGATTAATGAACACCTGAGGTTAATGGAATCAGCTCCATCCAACCAATCATTAATTCTGAGCCAATGCCCCAAAACTTTGATCGTTAGTGCTGAAAATCAGAATCAATTTTGCATGGTTTGGGGCACCTTTTGACCAGAAATGTTAACAATACGGATTCTTAATTTTGAATATGACCTTCCTCCCTCCTAGATTTATCTTTTTCTTCCTTACATTTACCCATAATTCTTAAATAACATTTTAATGCAAAATGAAATTGCAAAATTTCTGTGCTCTGTGTTTTGAAGTGCCTAGTTTATTAAATCATGAGGTGTGTTGATAATAGAAGCATAACAGCTTTTTACATGGAGCACTTCCAGGTTTCAGAGTCTTACAAATAGCAGTTCTTAATGATTTTGAAAGTATTTTCTGAACACTTTGGACTTTGTGTTTGAATTTAATAATGTTTGAGTTTAACATACTATTAAAAATGTTGGTTTTGTGCATACCCTGCACCTGTAGGTATATACATGGTGGTTAAGGAGCTGTGTCTACAAACACTTGAGCTAATGGTTGTTTTAGATGCAAATTCTGAATTTTCTGGAACATCAGAGAATCTATGCTGACTTTCAGAAACATTCCAGCAGCTTTGGGTGTTCCATGGCAGACCACAGATGCCTTTTTCAGGTGAATGCAAAAAATAATGTAGTATATATTGTAATGAAGTATACCACTCTTCACATTTTATAAAATGTAGCCTGGGTATGTGATAATGTGCACATCAATAATCTCCTGAACTGCATGGACTGGTACTCTCCCATCTGTTTTAGAATGTCACATATAAACTTAAACATAGCACCCCATTTTAATGATGATGATGCTAACCTAATTTATACATGTTTTTATATCTGTATACATATACATATGTACAGTCAAAATACAAGAAAATATTCTCAGGAGTGAACAACTTGAAAAAAAAAGACATGGCATTACTAAGCAGCATTTCTTGAAAAGGAAATAACAACGACAAAAACGTAAGTCATTATAAATAATTATTTTCTTTATTATAGAATGGTTTTTTGCTTACCTCCCTATTATTTTTTTATTAAAAGAGTAGGAGTGAAGTTCTAGTCTGCTGAAAACAATGACAGAATATCCTGTTTCTTCTGTAGGATCGGAATTAAATATGCAAAAAATCTTCATGGATTAAAACAAACAAAGAAACAATCCCCTACCAAATTTGTAAAAGAAGACCGCAGGAAATGAACTCACTTGAAAAACGTCTAAAACAAAACCCAGACTCAAACATCTGGCTATTTAAGTTTGAAGGTATACTTCCTCTAATACTCCAAGTGTTTTTGAAAATAGTTGTCTGATGGAATGCTGTTGTGCCTGACTTAAATCACCAGGTTGCTTGACAAACTTGTAATTTTCACAAATTTTCTCTAAATTATATCTTAAACATGAATCTTGGTTGACAACAGAGCTCTCTATTTCTGCCCAGTGTAGCAACTTACATTTCAACTGACTTTTATTTTTACTCAGTTTTGCATGAGAAGTAGTTGAACAATTACTCAAGGACGGTGACATCACTGTTGTCTGTAGTACTGTGAGTAAATTTTTGAACAGTTTTTGATTGCAGAGAATAACAGACTCACAACCACAGGAAAGCATCCCCTATGTAACTCTGTGGAGTTTTATTAAAGTTATTTTTTATAACCCAGTTAGTCTTCATAGATGTTTCTCCGTGGGATTTTCTTTATGGCTGAAAGTATCACTAAAAATCTTATTCTAATAACTGATGCTCCTTTGCAGTGAGATGCTGGGGGGTGAGATGGTTAGTGCAGAGAGCAATGTCCTGGCAGGCTGGGAGGCAGCAGCTTGTGCCGCAGCCCCATAAACAACACACTAACGAGCACCAGATAATGGCTGCAGCTCCTAAATAATTTCTTTCCCTGCAATCGAGCTGAAACTTTTAAAATGTGGTAGTTAAAAAAAATCTTTCTGGAGAAAAACAAATATTTTCCCATTTGATCTATGAGCCCTTTTTAATAACGTTTTATGGGATCACACGGAGGAGAAAACAAAATAAATCCCGCAAACCCAGTGATCGATAGCGGGAGGCGGGGGCTGCCCACACCCGGCTGCTTGGCATGCACAGGGCGTCCGGCCGGGCGGGCGCTGTGCGGCGCCGGCAGCAGGGGGTGACAGCTGTGACTGATGGGCGTGGGTGCCACAGCCCTTCTGGGCAGCAGCTGCTCGGCGACGAGAAACAGCCGAAACAATCAATGCCTTTCGTTTTGGGGGACGTGTAACATGGCTCCTCTGCTGTGGGCATTTTTCCATCCCAGGAGCCATGAGGATCTTTCCCTGCACTTATCTCTACCGAACGCTTCTGAATGAAATGGCTCCACCCTATGAAACAAAGATGGACTCCGTCCAGCTGCAGCCTGAGCTGCGCTCTATTTCTCTTATCATGTTTCCCTGATTAGATCAGACTCAGGACACCCTCATCCCCCCGCAGTGCTTCCAAGCTCTGGCCATGTCCTCATGCACAGGTATATGAGAGGAGGAACGCATCCGTCACCTCAACACCCCAAAACAAAGGCTGAGCTGCAGCGTGGCGACTACGTGTTTCATGTTTAATCCACTGATCGCACTTGATTTATTTGTCAAATCCTTTGGTGCGCTAGAGAGAGCGCTCAGGCAGCACTTGATGGTAAACACGCCGTTAGTGGCAGATTCGGGGCTGGAAGTGGGTGTTTGCTGCAGAAAAAGGGCTTTAAGAGGGGGGGCTTTCTGGGGAGTGCAGAGAGAGTGAGGGTGGGGGATCTGCTCAGCTCTTGTACCCTGCCCTACAAATAAACCAGGGGGGTTGGTGGCAGCGATGCGCTTGGGAGAGCTGATGGGAGAAAGGGAGAGCAAGGATCTGAGGAGGGAAATATATTTTGCTGTGCGTGCACGCACACACACAGACAATCACATGGTTTTCCATCAGCAAAGCCTCTAGTGTGACAGAGGGAGGGAGAACAGTCACATGCATCAGCCTCATAAAATCTGCAAAAGCCCTGTTCTCAATTCAGCCATCAGCAGCTCCCAGACCTCACGCAGAGAATTACAACGAAATTCTATTTGCAGGCTGACATCCCTAATGCTGCCGTGTCCTTATGTTTACTTCGGTTAACTGTCAGCCCTTATAAAGTGCGCTGTGCCACAGCCACTGCGGTGGGAAAGAAAACCTTCAGAGAAGCTGCTCGGGGGGAGATATTTGAGAGGGACATAAATAGAAGAAGCAGAGGAAGGAATAATAAAAAAAAAAAGGGGGGGAGGAAAAAATCTACTTATGTATTTGCACAATGTGAGATTCAAAACAGAGAACATTCAAGCCTTGCTTTCAGTGCGTTTCTTGGTTTTAGTCTTCACAGATAAAATATTTAACAGCCATCTTAGCACTCAGCATAGCAATAACCAGAGAACATCCATGCTCACAGCCTCTGCTGAGACAGAATTCCAGTGACATAAAGTTTCCTTTCCTCACTTCAGATATGATGTGCTGTCTAGCCTAGCTCGAGCTTTAATGTGAATTCTTTAGGAAGAAGAAAAAAGGCCCCATTGCAGCATGTCCAGTTACCGAGACACGCACACGGCTTTCTGGAAATTGCAGATTGAAGGAAGCCACCGACATCACTACACTTATTGGCCAAGTTTCTATATCTTTCCACTTTTAAAAGTATGTATAACCCAAATGTTACTTATTTTTTATTATTTTTATTATTTCTTTTACTGGGAATCTCTGTTTAGGATGGAATTTCATTTTTGCAAGCAGACATCAAACTAAAGACCATCTCTGTTCTAGGGAGAGTGCTTTCTAAATAAAAAATGTTGGTGAAAAGAATCTATGTGGGAGCTCTGGCAAAGAGAGTTAAGTGCCAAAGATTGCCCCTGTTATTCTGTGCTCTCTGGCCAGGAACAGAAACAAGGAATAGCTGCAGTCCAGTCTCTGTGTTAATGCTATTAATTATGAAATCACTGGATTTTTTTTTTCAGGTAGGAAGTCAGGAAAACATTAATTACAAAATAACTTGTTAGATCACCTTTCCTTGTATGGCAGTTCGTAAAGAAATACAATTCATTTACTGATCATGATGGGAATTGTGGAGTTGTTTTTTTTTTTTTTTTCCCCTTTGTTTTGAGGCTCAGAAACTGCCAGTCAAGTGTCAGGGCTCCAAAGCCTCTTATTGAGAGGTGATATGTCATGAATTTTGTTTGTCTTGGTTTTCTTACAGGATAGAGTTTAGATCATAAACAGATGGCTGAAGCTAAAGCCAGAAGTTAAGCTTTTAATTTAATACTCTCATCTTTTGCTTTGATGCTGTTATTCTCTGTCTATAGTGTCTACAGGATGAGATTTTCAGAGTGAATTTTCTTATGCCATGTTATCTGTATTGCTTACCTCATTTTCTGTTGATTTACCAAAAGTTTAAGGAGTAAGCCAGAGTTGTTGTGGCAGTAGTAGTCAGTGGAGGAGTCATTTAGGAAGTAGCCTGACTTCCTGTGGTAGAAAACATTTACTAAGCTAAAGGCTGATTTGAATAGAGATGAAGGTCAAGTTCTTTATTTTCTCACTTTCTGAGGTGTTGACCTCCTTTACAGATCCTCTCTACTACCTCTGCTATTGCTAACACTGTAGATGCTTAAGGCTGAATGAGAACGTGTATTTGATTTCCCTAATAACTGTATTAACTTATAGAAAAGGTAAAGGGAAGTGGAAATAATAATATGCGCTGTGTAAGGTGGGACCATGATCTGTCAGCATTTGCCAAGTGCTATCAAGACCTTTCATACAGGTAGGGTCATCTAAAAGCAGTATAAAAAAGAGATTTTTGTCTTGAATTAGAAGCATGGAAATCTTAATCTCACTGAAACCATCACAGGGATTAAATTTAGTTCTTTATTTTATTGATTGCCACCTTAGGGATTTCCAAGAAATTACATGTTTTTATGCCATCCATGTTGGTAAACAGGTTTACAATTTGCTCTTAGCTCTTTTTAGAGTGAGTTCTTTTGGTGCTAATATGTTGAGGAAATCAGGTGCCAGAAACAACATCCAAATACTTGTACAGTGAAATAGTAGGATTAACCCAGTAATACTGACATATACACAAAACTGTGTGAAGATTTTTATTTGAATCATAGATTGTTGACTACTTGTGTGAACATACAAACTCTAAAGTTTGATGACCTCATGTTTATTGCAGATGACTTGCGAAGCCTGTTTAGTGGGAGGTAGCCTCCAATTTCTTAACCGAAATCTTGTTTTCAATTCTTGTGTGAATATAGCTAAGTTATTGGAATGAATGCTTTAACTTGCTGTCAAAAATGTTTAGATTATTTTGCAGTTAGGAGTGCTCCACTGTGTTTTTCTAGGCAAATGAATACAGTTAGTAACATTACAATGATAAGGCACTTACTATTTACCAAAAAACATTTAGCTCTGCATTCTCTGGGGATTTATTTGGAATATCTGTATTTTCACAGCTGCAAAATACAGGTGGCATGGGTTGCTGTTGAGTGAGTATGACATGTTTTTCAAAGGCAGAAAAATGAAGTCAACAGTCACACGACTAATTGACAATCATTAGTGAGTTGATCTTTTGCACCAATTGTTGGTTTAAGGCTTGAAAAATCTATCATTATCCCTGACAGCAAAAATTAGCTTGGTGAGATTCCAGCTCTCAGTTGACTAATTAACTTCTTTAATGCTGATAGACTTCCACCAGGTACACCTAGGAAATACAGCCACGGTAAAAATCCTCAGATATTGATTCATTTGAATGTAGTCTTTCGTGGGGAACTACAGTGTCAGGAGGTACGCAAACGGTCTATCAGCAATGAAGGTACTTAGTGAAAGAAAGTATTCTCTTGATTGCCTTAGAGAAGAGCGTGGGCATGACCAAGCTAAAATATCTCATCTGAGCTTCAAAAACTGAATTTTAGAATAGGGAGCTACGAAGGTGTTCTTGTAGCTCCAGTAGCTGAAAATAGATTTGCAATTTTGTCCTATTTGATTACTCTTGAAAATAAGGTTTTAAATTCTGCAAAGCAAAGTTAGTAATGAAAAAATACCATGACTAATAGAGGTATTTTTGAAAAGTCAGTAATAATAAAAATAACTTTTCAAGATATTATTATTTCCATGTTTTTTCAAATCACTGTGACCAATTGACTGGTATTTCATAGCAAGAATATATAGGTCTTTTGCGCAAAACCTGACATTTACTCTCTTGACTGAGACAGATCTAGCATAAAAGGCATGTTAATAATGGTAAACAGCAAAATGTTAGATGAAAGACACTGTATGACAGGCAGTATGAAGATATAAGGTCGGTCCATTTTATTCAGATTTTTCTTTTCCTTCATTTAGCTATATAATTTACTAAGATGAGGCTGAAATAATGATGCATATTTGGTTATTATTAAGTAGGATGGCACCCTGATGTCTTTCATATCATTTGGGCACTTATGTGGTTTTGTGTTCTAATTTATTACTATCACAACTTTCTCTGACAACCTAAGGAGTTACTGTCATTAGTTTTATCTTTAATTTGACCGCATCTGGGTATTCAGAAGGGATGTGAAATTAATAATGCGGAAGTTTTTCAACAGTCGTTGACATAACACTTTCACATAACTCATCAGCTTCTTGCAATGTATTTTAAGTACTTTTTTTCATTGGAATTATTGGTATCCAACAGTGCTTGAATACGCTGGTATCAACTTCTAGTGGTGATTAACTGAAAATACTCAATTGTCAGCAAAATGTAACACAAACCCTCCTGCCTTTGTATGTTCAGAGAGACTTGTGCCAGACTTGTGTGCTTTGATATTTTCATTATCTTATGATTTCTCCCACATTCTCAAAAACAACCAAACCAAAAAAAAATTGTGTGTGATGGTTCAGACCTCAGGATCCACGATTTACCTTGTTTTTACTGGTCAGGAGTTGGAAATGTTGCTTGTCAGAGTCACTTGGATTGTGCAGTAAGCCAGAAATGCTCCACGTTTGGGTGGACAAAGTGTGTGCTGTGCCTCTGAGCCTGTGGTAGCTTTCAATGAGAGAAGGGGATTTCCCTTAAAGGACTTCAGCGATGGATTGTTTCTGAGAAAGTTTGTTTGTACTTAGACTTACAAAGGGTATTAATGAATGATACTATTCAGACACAATTTAGCAAGATTAGGCAAAAGGTGAAAAACTGGAAGGGTCTGGACCCTATTGCACAGCCACTCTGTGCAGGTCAGGCTCTGCATGTCTCAGCTGTAACCTCACAACATGCAACAGTGGGGAGAGCAGGGACAGACCTGGTCTCCCTATGGTCTCTGTACTGTCTGGAAACTAAAGAATTCAGTCTGAAATCTGGTGTAAGTTTTTCAGGAATAAGAATTGGCAAGATTGTGCATTTATAGTTTAGTACATTGTTAAGTTCTTTTCTGAACTGGAGTATAAAGAGCTGAAGGAACCTAGTCCGTGTGCAATATGGATAGGACCTGTAGGCACTCATCCAGTCTGCTCAGATTTATCACTAACAGGTTGCTCTCTTACTAACAAGCAACTTCGTCCTTTATCTCAGAATAACATGAAAGGCTTTTGTCCCCTCAATTTTTTTAAAGCTCAGTGATTTGTGCACATGTTTTGTGTTTGCAGTAATCCTTACCAAATAAGTGCATTTTGCTTGCAGTTAGTTCTCTCTATTCATCCTGCTGCTCTCAGTGTTTATATTTCGTAGCGTGTATCAGAGTAGCTGATTCATTTAATTTGAATTTTACTTTTGTAAGCTCTGGGTAAGAACAAAGTCCTGTATTAGATCCCACTTCTGTAATTTAGCTGA
The DNA here is from genome assembly GCF_002078875.1 of Numida meleagris. Classification (NCBI taxonomy): domain Eukaryota; kingdom Metazoa; phylum Chordata; class Aves; order Galliformes; family Numididae; genus Numida; species Numida meleagris. The sequence goes on from NC_034413.1 coordinate 22,859,143, forward strand.
AACAGGGATCAGGCCTTCAGCAGTTACCTATAGCCTTAATTTCCTACATGATAAGCATCAGTAAGTCACAGACTCCAACGCCAGTCACATATCAAATGCTTTTTGAGAAACAAAGGGTGTCATGTGAGAACTAGGCCCTGAGACAATTGCAGATGCTGCACTGCAACTTGCTCCAACTCTGCGGGTTCTGCAGTCCGGCCTTGGGTTTATCGCTGACTCACTACGGATTTTGTAAGCATACCTGAAATGTCGTTGTAAGATCTCTCTTACAAGGGACTGTGAGATTTTCCCAATCTTACCATTTTTCTCTCAATTCTTGTAAATTTCCCAATGGTGAAACAAGACTTAAAGGATTTACTTCATGAGAAAGCTAGTTATTTAATGCCTTGCAAAATTCTGAGCTCTTAAATTTCGCTGTACTTTACACACTATTATTTAACTGGAATGTATGAAGGAGCTCAATGTGTCTGTTAATAGTTATTCATGCAGTACCAACCACTTCCTCTCCAATTTTTCCTCCCCTCCCCCAGTTAATTAATCTCTTTCTCTGTTCTGTTTTAAAATTACCTAATTACCTGTAAACAAAAGGAAACATGCCTCTGTTTTTTTAATGGTGCAGTTTAATTTTTACTAATCTTATTAAATAATAATATTAATAAGACTTAACAGTTTTCATACAAAGAGAGTACACTATAGAAAACGTGAATGCATTTAACTGGTGTAAAACAGCTTGAGCCATTTTCATTTCCACTGTGTATTATGTATTTTTTAAAGAAGAAAATGAGACATGAGAGAATTAATTTTAACTTCATTGCTTATGGATTATTAATTCCTTATGACTGGAGTTATTTACATACTGAATTGTTAGGCAAAGAGCAATTAGGAAGGCATAGATTTCTTAGACTTTAAGCAGCCAAAATAATGGGCTGTTGCTGCCCCCCCCCCCCCCCCTAAACCTTTTTTTTTTTTTTTTAAGAGGGGAAGAAATAGAAAAAAGGGCTTATTTGGTTTGATAGTCACATTTCTGTCAGTTTTTCCCATACGGATACATACACTGTGACATGTATTCTTGCAAAGCTAGTATTTTAACTTCGATATGCTCTGCTTTTATATCTACCTCTTGACCTGCCTGTCACACGTTAGCAGTTTTGTGTTTTAACTACATATTGAATATTTCCTTTTGGGCCACCATCATTTCAAATTCAACACCTCAAATTCAATTGCCTTCCTGTGGCTCTGTTCTTCTTTCAGTCCTTCAGAATTTTGTTCTGCCGTAACCCTCTCCTGCTCATTCTTTCAGCCCTTCCTTGACTGCCTGTTTATTTTTTCCATGAGATTCAGCTCCATTTGTTACTTATCATATTCTCATATATCTGACTCCTAGCTGCTTTTCTGCTGCATTTTTTTCTTGCTCTGTTCTGAACTTTCCTCATGCAGCTGCTCCTCATATTCCTTTACCCATCTTCTTTCTGTTCTTAGCTCTTGGCCATATCTGTCCATAGAGGTTTATCTTGTTGTTTCCCAAGCTTGGGTAGTCTTTAGGGGCAGGAGAGAAGTATATAAAATTGTTCTGGAATGTGTTTTGTCGTAGTTCTTCATTTCTATGGCTAGAAGAAATAGTAGTTTTATTTTAGAGAAATGTATTTGTACAATGTATACCTCAGGTCAAAGAAACTTTCAGGGGAAAACTGCAGGCTCCTGGACACAGGTGAATACAGGTGAGATGATAAACACATCTGCAGGCAGGGCTATGCTGGCTGCTAAATAGTATCCCAGGGCAGATAAAAACTTAGTACCTAATGACTGAGGGGAACAGTTAGAGAGACCAAGGGCCAAATTTAGCTGCATTAGGTGTAGTGGCATATGTTGCTTCACTGAAATGTTTTAATGGGAGGAGAACCGCAAACCTTCCAAACCCATCTTTGGTAAATGCAGAGAAAATGACCTTTTCCTTACACTGTTAGAGCTAGGTTTGTCTTCACTCCTACCTTAAAATTGCAACTTCAACCATCAGTCTATCTTTCGTGTCCCTCCTGACGAAGATTGTCTACACCTTATTTTATTTTATTTCTCTTCCCTAGTTTTGTGAATACAGAGAAATTTTGGCTCAGGAACTAAAGCCAATGTGAAGTAATGTTGTTACCACTTAGTACTACAGCAGGAAGGAAGAGAAAAGCCAGATCCTCATGCCTCAGTCTTCAAGCCAAGTTATAAATGTGCTGAGACATTAGTGACACAGTAATATTATAGTATTTCATATGGTACGAGAGTATCTTGAGATTTCTGATAGAAAGATTTCCTAAGCTATTCAAGATTTGATCTAAATCGCAAGAGAAGGGACACAGGCTCATAGGTTATTCCATTCTTAATGCAAGATGGATTAGCATTATGATAATGAATGTCTAAGGAATTAAACAGGATTTGCCACTTGTTGCGAAGTTTTGACCAGATTAAAATCCATCATTGCTTTTTCATGAAAGAATCTTGATCTCTGAATGAGATCTCAAAGTTATTACAGTCTTCATAAAAATGCCTCTTGCCACTTCTAACATATTGTTCTAATGATATCAAAGCAGGTTAAGTCCAGACAGTTTAACAGGAGTTGAGAGAGGGCCTAACAGAGGCTTTTAATATCACATAGGTTTGCTTTAACGGGTTAATTTTGCACCACCCGTCTGACTAGTTACCGTCATGCATGACTATTCTCTTTCCTGCAGTGTGTAACAAGCAGATGGAGCAGTCAGCTAGTCAAAATATGAAACATTGGAAAGGTCGTAATCTTACAGGTTGCTGCTGTCTTTCTCATCTGTCTTACAATTAGGACGTCTTGCTCTTGTAGCAAGAGTCATAATGAGGATTGTAATGAATACAACTTACATAATTCCTCTCAGCCAGCAGCTGAAAACAAAGGACAGGTGAATTAGTACTAAAGAGGGACCAGGCAAGGCAGGTTTTATTTACATGAGCACATGTTTCTCGTTATATGGTCACACTTATACTGGGAATCGTTGAAGACAGAAAGGATTGTGGCTCACTCAAAGATTCTTTTGATCATAAACTATTTTAAGTTGAAAAAAGCATGTTGAATTTGATTTGGTTTGGTTTTTTATAAATTGGTCTGCAACTGGATCTCAGCTCAGGAGACCCAGGTCCTGGCCACGGCATTCATGTAGAATTTAGTGCAACTTATTCCAAGACCACTGGTTCTTGTGGTAGACTAAAGATTTAGAACCTGTGTATGTACAGCTTCAGAGTTCTTTTTGGTATTACAAAGCTTTTGCTGTGGGAATTGCTCGATTGCTGGAAGTCTGTGAGTGGCAAATGTGGATCGTGTCTCTGCCAGCACAGGACAGTAGTAGGTTATTAGAGGTCAGAAAGTATGCACATAAGGTGAATTGCTTCAACCACTCACTCTTAAAGGAACTGAAGATGCAAGTGTAGAAAAAGCAAAACAGATTTTGGCCATAATACCAGGACTGGAACACTTGCAGGAATCAGGTGTAATGAGAAATTAAATTAATTCACATGAAGCATTATTGCCAAAGGTACAGCAGTGTCTTCTGGCAGGCTCAGGTGGGCAGACCAGCTGCAGGCCTGCAGATAGGTCCCTGTAGCCTGCAGCTACAAACAGGGCTGCTGGAGATGAAATTCCAAGATGTTACGTTTGTAAAGCTGCAATGCTATCCTGTTCTTTTGCATTGTAATTTATAGAAAAATAATTTATAGAAAAAATATAGGAAAAAAACAGGCTTCTGTTTGTTCAGGCAGCTCTACCGAAGCAATCTATTTATGAAATAGAGCAACGTTTCCGTCTTTCATGCACTGGTACACAGAGCCAACTGTGGAAAGGTGCCTTTTCTTTGGAGCAGAAGGAAGAATGGAAGTAATGAAATATGTTCTAATCTGAGCCTTTGTTCTCTATTTTGTTTCAATATCTTGACTGTCTTCTAAGCCATAGTTTCAGTAGGTTTGAATGACCTGTACCTGAGCTCCATCACTGCAAATCCTGATGTCCGGCAGATCTGTCAATCTGTGCATTGACCTCATGACTTACCAGGCAATGACTGAAGGTCATACCTGCCATTTTGGTAAGCAACTTTGATTTGGGTGAATGGAAGAATAGAAACGCATTGTGAAATCTGGTTTGTTTTTGAAGGCCCTGTGCTATTAGTATTGCTATCAGGATTAAAGCAGCAGCTACCAACGCCCAGTAAAATTAATAATCACTGCCTATTGCAACATGGGAGCAGTTCCTATGCCAAAGGAAAAAAGAAAGCCATGAGGGAAGTGGGATAAGATAGCTATAATGATTTTCCCATGGATATGTAGCTGGTCAGTGGCAGAGCTGGATATATAACAAGTCTCATAGTTTCCTGCTTGTCTCCACTACCCTGACTATTACCATTTGGAGGCTTTTTCATAGTGTACGCATCCTCACTAATTTTAATGATGTTGTCATTATCAGAAAAGTGAAAGTATGAATTCAACTGTAACGTGAACCACAAGATGTTAGTGCACAATGAACGCTTTGCATGGAGATGTAAGAAAATAAACAGAAAACAGACACTGGATAGCTAGTACTTCTAGTAAAGGAAATGCTAGTACTTATTCATATTGTAAACTTTTTACACATCGTTCGGTGCTGGCTGGCTTTTATACATGGCACTTCAGCAAAGCACCTCGCACATCAGGGAATTAGGTGTTGCTGGTTGTGGGGCTGATTCTGTGCTTAGAAACTGTAGTGCTGTAGTGCTAGAACTTTGCCATCAATAACGAGATGAATATGGCAGATAGACAAAAGTCAAGTTTATTTTTTTTCTGATTCCTGGTAGCAGTAATAGCATAGAAATGTTCTGTGAGTGTATTCATTAGAGTTGCAGACGTATAGGAGTTATGGCAATAGCAGAAATGTATATGAGTTTTGCAAAGGTTTTGCGAACATTTTCCTTTTGGTGAAGGGGAAAAAACTTCAGGAACTTACACAGATCTACTTTTATTGTTGTGATCATACAGTGCATATGTTTGACTGTGCAGTTTTATGGGAAGAGAAATGATGGATGAGATACAATAAATCTCTACTAAGTTATATTCTGCACTTTTTACTAAAGCTGTGGTAGACCAGAATTTATTCTTTGTCTTTCTCTTCCACAGCTCACAAGCTGAATCTCTGTGATTACATGTAAATCCTTTGCACTGTCATCAAAAATCAGAATGTATTTCCTGCAGAACATCTAATGGCCAATGGAAAGGATCTTTCTACTGACATCAGGCTGCTTTGTATCTCACTGTAACTCACTCAGTAGCACAAGCAGTACAAACGGATGAACAAATGAGCCTATTTGCATATCTCCTTAACCCTCTGAAATGGTGGGTGGTTGAATTGTTATGCCTTTTGACTTTTTTGAGATTTCTATACTTCCTGCCCCCTTTTCCCTTTCATACCACCCATCTCCCCCCGTTTGATTTTTGTTTTTGTTTCCAAAACAAGCACAGATGTTGCAGAACTCAAAGATTTGTATTATTTGTAGACGATAACGATACCATCCATTGAATGTTCTGGTGTTAGGTGTTGTTTTTTTTTAGAGCACTCTTTTATTATATTTTTTAATATTTGGCATTCTAAGCTAAGCAGAGAACCAAGCTGATATCTCAGAACACTGAAGTGCCCGAGCTCTGCAGTTCTTCTGGGGCTCTAAGTGGAAATCAGCACTGTCATAAGATTTGGCCCTGAGTCAATGTAATCCCTGAATAACACGCCATATATATCTAAGTGTAAATTAGATAAACTGGATATTTGCCACAAACTAGAGAAAAGCTCTTAGGCTTATGCAGTGTCAGTGCTTTACCTTGTTGCTTGACTGATTGACTCTTTCATGTTCCATTAAGTGAAGGAGAAATGCTAACATGGTCTTGTTGGTGTTAGGTCTGAGATAAATCCATTTCCATTAAGATTTTGGGGTAAAAATACTTGTTTCTCACTACTGTAGGTATGAAAGTATTAGTGGAACGGTATTCTGATATGAAAGAGTTACTTTATTAGGTTACGCTGTTGCTGTAAATATTTCCTAATTATCTCTGTTATGGAAGAAATCTTAAAAACTGTAATTTGAGTGCTTTGCATAATTCATAAAAGCTGAATGTTTCCTAATTAGTTCTGTTATGTTAATGATAGCACAGCCTCGTTTTTCCGTGGCCCTGAGCAATGACCTTTACCCTCCTCGTTTTTAACACTTTATTTTAGTTCAAAAACATGTGGTGACCTTCCTCATCTCGAATGATCTTTGGGAGATGTAATGCTTTGGAAAATGTTACAAATCCCTGCTCCCCTCTCCCTTCGAAAGTAAAGAAATGGGCTGCTTTATGCAGGAAGAGTAAAAGCCTGATTTATACAGATCCTCTGAAGAATGCTGGTGAAGTGCATTCCTTCAGTGTTTTCATAGAAACTGATGTGAGCTGCATTAGTAGAAGATGTGAAAATGGTGAGGTGGGGGGGAGAAAACTTCTATCAAAGGATTCTAAAATAACATTTTGCATCCTCGAGTAATTCCCAGCTCTCCCTGGCAACCATTCATTTCTTCCGAACAGCAGAAATTTGCAATATGAAAGTGGATTGGCTTGCTTTTCCCATGGGGCTCTGTATCTCTTCATCCACCGCCTAGGGTAAAAAGCAATGCATACGTTTAATATAAATGTGATTTAATCGACCTCCCTGTCAGCGAGAAATGGCAAGCATATCAAACAAGCCCAAGATGTTAGGAAGAAAAAATCATAAATTATTCCAGTGATGAGTTTCTGAGCAGCATTTTGGACTACTAGATGATTCTATGTAAAGCTGTTCCTTGAAACAATAATTAAGATAATTCTGTGTGACAAGGAGAAAAATGTTCAGCTTTGTATGAAAAGTGCTTTATGTTTTGCAAGCTGAATGTTCTCTGTATTGATTAGAATTTTCCCTTAGCTGCTGCAGTGCAAAGCTAAAACTAATTGAATGATGGCACCATCTTTCTTTCCAGGTCCTTAGTTATTATATCCTATGCAAAATCAGTTGGCTTCCCAACAGGAAGATGATGGGTTCTGCCATGGGTGGGTTACTCCGCGTCTATATTCTAAGGTTTTCAATAACAGTACTTTTTTGAGCAGTGAATGTTACAACTATATGGAAAATTAGGGTGGTGGTGGTTGTTTGTTTTTAAATTCTGATTTCTATTGCTTGAAAGACGTTTGAGTTTTCCTGTGAAATAAAACAAAGGGGTTCTTCATTCAGGAAGCACTCAGGGAATCGTTATGGCGTTTAGTTTCTCTAAAAGTCCCCTTCCAGAATTGTGTCTTTTTTGTAGGAACAAATGCATGTTTTCATGGGGAAGTGTTTTTTATTTTATTTATTTTTGTGGTTGAAACAGTTTCCTTTGCCAATGATTACAGTCAGTTTCTCCTCCGGGCCTCTCTATCCATCATGGGATTTTTTTTCTTTAGCCAGATTGCCTGAATCTTCCCATGCTCCCCATTTTTTTTTTCCTTTTCTTCCTTATTTTTCTTTTTACTTTCTTTCTTTTTTTTTTTTTTGTGTGTGTGTGTGTGTGTTTTGTTCAGTTGGGTCTGCAGAACCTTTTCTGCACAAAGTCTGGACTTGTCTGTGTATTAAATTTGTGCATATCAGAAAGATATCATGACAGGATTTTCAGGCTGTATCCACTTCTTTCACTGATAATTATTGTTTTAAATATTGTGCTATTGCATGCATTTCTCCTCTGTTAATACACCACAGCAATAGGGGGTGGAAAGCTTCATTTAGGCTCACAGTCTTAAGAAAGGAGATTTGGTGCTTCATGTTGCCTTCCTTTGCGTTACGTTTTTTCAGTCTAGTTCATTATTTTTACTGTGAAAAACACTTCCTACTGACCTCTGTCCTCCATTGTAATGCTTAATTTTTACTTTATTTATTTTGGACTTTTCTCTTTTTCCACTGTTAGGTACTTACAACTTTATTTACATCCCTGTCACCATTGGCTTCATATCTGCCTGTTATGGCAAAGAATTTGGTTAAAAACAAATATGATCTGGTGGATTTTTCCAAGTCATTTCCTACGTTTTTATGTTTTGACATATGTGATTTATGTATGTTTCTTTCCAACTCTTTTGACAGAATGTGTCATTTTTGAACTTTACACTTGGATTCTTGACTGCACTACACTTTGAATTACTGCTTCTCTCCCCTTCTCGTGAATAAATTATAGTTCCTACCTCTTAGAGGACTGTCATACTGTCTCCCTCACTGACCTCATGTTCTTAATTCACTTGAAAATTTCTTGTTATTTAGCTTAACCTCTTGTGTAGCTTTGCTTTCTTCCTCTGCAGTGCACTTTCTTTTCCTGCTCTTGGATCTGAAATGTATAATCTTTCCAGTCTTATTTTGTACCTGATATTTTACCTCTTAAAGGCCTTTACAGCAACATTGATAGCTCTAGTAGCCTGGCTAGATTCCAGATTAAGTAATTACATTCTGTCTTTCTAAATTCTTCTTATGCTTTAAATTGAATGTGATGGTCCCTTTCTTCCTGACCTTTGCCTGTTGTGTGGATTGCTAAGCAGTTCCTGCACTTCAGCTTGCCACATCTTTTTCTGATTTGTTTTAGGACAAAATAGAAATTTAAGATGCTATTTATCATTATTTTAACATGTAAACCATATGTCCTTTATGCTTTGCTTTTACTGATGTACAGGTTCTTAGTCGATGCTTCTTGCTGTTGTTCCAATAGATCTAATGCTCTATTTGTCCTGCAGGATCCTTTTGCTGTACTTTGAGTCTCTTGTCTAAAGCGTGTTTCTCTCACTTCTATTCTCATATGGAATTGATCCTTCTTTATTTGTTTATTTTTATTTTTCCTTTTCTTCCTCTCCTACCCTTGCTCTAGCCCTCCTTCTCTAAATTAAAATCTTCAATTTCAAGTGAAATTATCTTTGTTCATGGAGGACTACTCGCAATGAATGCTCTGTATATTGTATATATACCCCATTCATTTCAAGATCAGATGTGCTTGACACCTTCGCCTGCTGCACGTGCCTCAACAGGAAACTCAAACTGTCAGGGCAGTTTGTGGAGCTCTGCCAGACTCCAAGTAGATGTGAAATAAGGTCCATGTGGGTTTTTAATCTGTATGTAGAACTCAAATTTATACCACTTAAGATGTATGAGGAGGTTGAAAATCTTGGATCTCTGAAGCATCCATGTTGCACAATACAGTGAATGGGATCCATGTCACTTATGTGTTCTTTCCCAGTACTGTTCCAAATAACGTCTTGGTGAGAGAGTGGATGCTGCAATAATACGGATGATAACAATGGATGCAGCCTCCTGGTGTAAAGTAATTGTACTGAAATGACACATAGAATGAATCTGATGCTGATATTGTATGCTGCCATTAACATACTGAGAAATATCAAGAGCTTGCATGTAAGTTGCTCCAAAAATAATGCCTCCAATTTATTTCCGTGGTAATTACAACAATGTGCACAATAACACTATTTGATAGAGCAAATTCTCAGCTACAAAGCAGTATTCTTCAGCACAGTCACCACCATTAGCTATGCATTTTTGCCAGAAATGGACAAGAGCCTGCATGCAGCACTTGTAAAAATCTGCACCAGTGCAGGTGAGCCACTGTTGCTATCGCCACTGCTGAAACGCACCACCCACAGCTTCACTGTGTTAAAATCTGCTGTTTGGTCTCCACAAAAGTTCAGCAAACATCAGTGAATGTCAGTTGGTGTGATCTTTTTCTGTGTGGAGGAACTCAATACCACACCTTTGCTTTATATGGACTTCCATGTCAGACACCATTCTGCCAGGCTGCCCCTCCGCTGCCATCTGTCACACAGCAACAAAATGTAAGGGAATATTGGTGGGAAGGTTCAGCCTCCACTGCAGTACCACCAACACCCACCTCTGATATCAAGGCCAACATAATATAGGAGGCATTACTTTCAGAGCAGCCCTCATAAGAGAGCTTGGCTGATACAATAATGTTTAGTTAGGTTTGGAGCAGTATATACCTCTGGGACAGAGAATTTGCTTTCATCCCAGCCCCACCCACAGCTCCAAGAAACCCTAAAACCAAACACATTTTTGAATAAGCAAGTATATTTTCTGTGAAAAGAAAGGTGTCAGACAAGGCTACTGCTCCGGTAGGTACAATTATGGTACAGCGTGATGCAAAATACAGTAAAATCAGTAGAAATACTCAGATGGTTGTTAATTGGTTTAAATACAGAACCATACTTACCAAAACACTTTTATGTCCCACAGTACTGTGTCGTAATTTAGGGCTGATAGTAGTTTTTTGCTCTTTAAATCAGTGTTTGTTAGCCATCTGTGGCCACTGGTGTTTATTGTTCTGTCTATTTTAAGCCTTCAACTTTCCTCAGCTCAGAAGAAAATGACTATTTTAGTTCTTCATGTTAACGTCAGCAGACCCTGTTGCAAAGTCTAATCTAGGGACCGGATCACAAAGAGTATTCAAGAGCTAGGTATATAATTAAGCAAAAGCAATAATATATCTGTCATAACCATAGAAACAGTCTAGATAAACTATAGGTGTGAGAGTATTCCTGTGAACTTGATGCAGATCGGTGTGACAGTCAGAGTGTACACTGTGTGACTGATTCAGTGATAATAATTGAAGATTTCGAGAGATGCAAAGCAGCATGGGGGAGAGTGTAGCAAGTGGAAATTAATACATAGTGGGGAGATACGTGTTTCTATTACTGATGGAATTATTCACGTATTCAAATCTAGATGTAGACCCTTCTTCTGCTCAGAGAGTTTGCTGTAGCCAACAAAGGGTTTCCCCGCCCGCCCCCAGACTGCGGTACAGGCTGTGCTGTGAGAGTCATTCATGTTGTTTCCTTTCATTTTCAGGAAAACAGTGTTAAAACGAGACAGAGTTTACAAATCAGCATTAAGTAGTAGGAAAACATTTTACTTGAATGATAAACACTGCAGCATTGCTAAAGAATAGAGTTTGAAACCTGGTGCATTGTTGACATTGCTGTGAGCAGATGGACCATTAGTGCATTTGCTGCCAAGCCTTCCGAAACCCCACGCACCAGACGTGGCAGCATGGCAGCAAGTTTGAGAGCAAGTGGCAGCTTGCTGACTTCCCCTTAGTATTCTTTTTTTACTTCTGTGGATGTTAAAATTTCTTAATACATGCACGTGTCTGTATTTGTATACAAAATATCATCCTTATGAAAAGGCAAACAGTAACAGTGACCTCTTACATGGCTGTTTGATGCCTGCCACTTGGTGATGTTATTGATGGATGTTGAACGCTGCAGCCAAAATTCTGTTTGCCACAGTGGTGACAGCATCCTCTGCCATGGGCGCTGCATCCTCCAGGGCAGTGCTGTGCAGCAGACTTGGGCCCCATGGGGTAGATGCAGGGGACGCTGCGTCTCCGCCATCTGGTTGGCAGCAATTGGTTCTGAAAGCAGTGTGGTGCTTCTCTGCTGGTGGACTGTGGTGCTTGGAGGAGGATGTGGTTTGCTTACAGTGGCTGTCAGGAAAAGTGAAAGGGACATTACCACAGGTCTTTCTGTGATATAAAGCAGAACTGCGCTCCGTCACACGCTGCCACTCTCAAGTAGCTGTCAGCCTATTGCTGCAGGCATACCGATGCTATGCTAGGTTTTTCTTTATCATACATTTTCTTTCTAAATTCTACATGTAACGTAAGGCGGTGGTGGAAAATATTCCTTTGAATAAGGATACTCCAAGCAGAAACTTTCTTCCAGATTAGTAATTTTCATTTGTAAAGTCACTTAAAGCTGTTGAGAACAGCAAGACCTCCTATGGCATGGGATAACCCTGATGAAAGAGGTTCTGAAAGTATGCCAGGCTCTGGCCCTAAGAACTGCAGGGCTTAGAAATGATCCCATTAGACCTTTATTTTGCATGGCATTTGGCTGCCTGAGCCAGTTCTAAATACCCTATCAGACAGTCTTGTGCAGAGTCTTCCTTACTCAGTCAAGCAATACTGAAATTGTCTTTATAAGTATGATTTAAAAAACATTTTCTAGTCCTTACAATGTTGATATTCTTTCAAGAAAATATAAGCTCTACTTACTAGGAAGATCATCTAATAAAAATTTCTTAATTGTAAACTAAAACATAATTTTCTAATGTATTTATATTACCTTTCTCTAATCAAACTTAGGTGTTCATATGCAACCATGCAATGTATTTGTAAGTGCATGTGTGTGCCTTTCTGAGAAACAGGTCGTCCTCTCTGCCAGAAAACAGTACTCCACAGCTTGTGGGAAGGCATTGCAAAGCATCATGCTTCGGGGCTTAGCCTACTCAACAAGAAAAAGGTTTCGGAAAAATAGTTGAAGTACAAATTGAAAACAAATTTGGTATCATTTACTTACATTTGTTCACCACTATTCTTTTTTTCAGTCATGGTTCAGTTCTGTGACTGTGTTAGATCAGTCTGTCATGAGTGACTCCGTCACATGCTCTCTCTTTCCTCACTCCTTGCCTGCTCCCATCATAAGCAAATACCTCAGGACAAAATGATACAGCAGTACTTTCATTATTATGAGGGCTGCTCTGAAAGTAATGTCTCCTGTTTTAATACATTGGCCCACAGCATCAGGGGTACGGTGATATGGCTGTAGAGATTGAACCTTCCCACTATTATTCAGTTACATTTTGTTACCATGAGGCAGAATGACACGGAAGTGCATATGAAGCAAAGGTGTGTCACTGGATACCTCCATAAAAAAAAATGGCACCTGCTGACATTCACTGATGCTTGCTGAGCTTTTAAGGAGACCAAACAGTGGATTTTAGCACAGTGAGGTGGTGGGTTTCAGCAGTGGCAACAGCAGTGTGAAAGGCATGCCACGTTCTGGACAGTCACAAACAGCACTCGCACCACAATGTGAAGATCGTCCCAGTCAGCTCATCCTTGTGAACTGATGGATTATGAGCAGGGAACTGTGTCTGGAACTGAGTATTGACTTCAGTGCACTGGAAACAAAGGAAACAACATTGGGATATCACAAAATTTGAGCCAGGTGGATCCCAGAATGCTTACACAGGAACAGAAAGAACACCTTGTGTGAGTTTGTCAGGACCTACTGAACAACTACAAGGCTGAAGGTGACAGTTTCCTGCATGGCATTGTTACCGGTGACGAGATGTGGTGTCACCACTACGAGATGAAGTCAAAACAGCAGTCATGGAGAGGCGACTTGAATTCTTCACTGAAGAAAAAGTCCAAGACACAATTCTCGGTGGGTAATGATGTACGCTGTCTTTTCTGGATTTTCTGGAACTTTGGATCAACTCTGACCACTACATTGTGATGCTCCTAAGGTGAAGGCTCAAACTTCCATAGTTAGACCAGAGAAGAAGAAGAGAATCTTTCTCTTGCAACACAATAACACCAGGCCCCATCCCAGTTTGAAGACTGTGGAGCACAAGGCCAGTCTTGGTTGGACTGTCCCATCACATTCACCATATGGTCCTATCACATCCACCATATTGATTTGGCAACTTCTGATTATCATCTGTTTGGGCCGAAGACGGACTGCATGGACAACATTTTCCTACCAACACAGCAGCTGTGGAACAGTAGGGCACCTCCACTTGTGCAGATTTTTATGAGTGTGGCAGGTAGGCTCTTGCTCATTGCTGGCAAAAGTGCATAGCTAATGCTGGTGCCTGTGTTGATAAAACAGCGTTTTGTAGCTGAGAATTTTTTCTATCAAATAGTGTACTTGTGCACTAGCTTCACCTGCTAGAGGTTTCACCCAGCCTGGGAGAACTTCCACCCTGAGAGTGGAAGTTCACAACTGCTCAATTGTGCCCTGAATGCTTCTCCCATGTGGAAGGAATACACTGCAGGGGCAGCAGCAGACAATGTGTCTGCATGAAGGAGGATGGGTTTAAATACTTTTTTACTTTATAAGTAACAAACAACAACAGATGCAAACTAATTATAAAATTACTTCAGGCTACTAAGTCTGTGATCAAAACCCTAGAATGTAGATAACATGTTATCACTGAATATTTTGCTTTGTTTTTGAACGAGACTACTTTCCGTATGGAACTTAGCTTTTTCTGTTTCAGATAGTTAGTGATCCAGCTGACACTTTATCAATTTCTTAAAAGAAATGGGGTGTCTCATCCATATTGTGTAAGTGAGGAATGATAATGGCCTCCCATGACCAACCATCATTCTTCCAGTTCAGTGTCAGTGTTCTTGCACGTCAAAAGATGTTGAAAAGTATTTATGTAGCACACATTTTTTTTCCCCAAAGCTTCTATCCTGAGAATTTGAAATCACCTAGAATGTTTTAGTGATCAGTTTACTTTCTCATAAGTGAGTGACTGACACATCTATATTAATAGATTTAGTAAACCTGCATATCAACGCCACTCCCACCTGGTTTTCCTCCATTCTCACTAGGGAGCAGGTGTTAGCATGCATAGCAAGCCAAATCATTACACCCATCTCTCTTCCAGAAATACCCAGAGTGTCTTTCATTGAGCTTTCTTTGCAGAGCTCCAGCAAATACAGAAGACACTTCACTAGTTGGAGTAACATCTGTGCTGCTGTCAGTCACTAAAGATGCTGTTACCTGCAACTCCATGCATGCAAACTGGGTATCTTCTGCAGTCTGCTGCAGGAAGAAAACCTGCAGGGACAAAGGAAAGATCTTTTTTGTTCATAAATATTGCTTTGGGACTGTGGATTTGGGAGATACCTTCCATGTTGGAGCAACATGTTTTTACATTTTCTGTGTGATCTTGATGTATTTTGGAACTCCTGCTCCTTTCTTTTTAAAATGATAACTAAAGGACAAAGGATTTTTTGTTGAAGCTATTTGCATCTTAATCACCATTTCATTCTGTTTCTTAGGTGGCTCTCACTACTTTTCTTACTTTTCTTCCTTCCTTATTATATTATCATCAAACTTCTCATGAAGCTCTTTCTCTTTGCACTGCTTTCTTTCATGAATAGGGGAGAGTCCTGAAAACAAGTCTTCAGATTCACAAGCACTTAAATCACTTCTAGGCTCCTCTGATCGTTAGAGGCTCTATTCACAAAGCGGGAAACTACAACTGAAAGGAAAAATTCCTCTTAGTGACTTCCAGAGGAAATGGGCCATTGAAAGGGCAAAGCTGAGATAGTGCATCCCTCAGTAATCCAGCCAAGAGATTAATAGGCAAGATAAAAATAGAAAAATATAATTATTCTAACTTCATTTCCTCTCTTAGAAAATATAAGAGCAGGCAAGACCTTCACAACCCTGATTCCCAGGTTTACATCTCCCTATCAGATGTGCATGACTTGAAGCACATGACAGCGTTAGTAGTAAAACTAAGTGAATAATTCATGGTGAATAGCTTATTTGCTGAGTTACTGAAGTCGTTTTTTCTGTATATGTGGAACTTTTCTTTCAGATGACAGTTTCTTTCAGCTTACATATTGTTCAAATGTACTCAACTGTTTGCTTTGCTTTTTTTTTTTTTTTCCTAATATTTTGACGTACTCACAAGCAGCTTTGCAGGTATGGAGCAGTAACAGATTCTTGACACAACAACTGGTCCCCTAAGCCACGTGGAAGAATTTGTGTTTCCCAGCTGGATGAACATAACCTTTTTGCTGAGGAAAAGTACTCAGAAAAGAAGGCAAAGCTCTTTGATTTTCATAGAGAAAGGCAGCATTTGGCTTGAAATTCCCTCTAATTCTTTAATCTTTTTCCTTTCTGGGTCACAGAGGCATTGTATGAGGTGTCATTCTTATTAGGTAAAAGGCTAATGTAAGGTTTATTGGCTGTGGGTAGAGTTCAGATTTAAATTTCCTCTGTCACATTCATCCAGAGTAATTGCCTGTAGTTTACAGACCTACCAGAAAATGGTACTGTCAGACCCCTATCTGCTGCTTTTGATTACTTTCATAGTGGGACTACAGAAAATGTGTTTTTTTTTAATCTATTTTGCTTTTCTGTGTCAAGCAATATGTCATCTCACACCAAATCTTCAGCTCTTGTTGTGCAAGGGCTTTAGGTGCTGAGTAATAGTGAGAAAGAGAAGGATTATTAGAGTTTGTAAAACCAAAATTCTTTGCAGGGAATGTGATGGCAAGCCCCCCTGAGCCTGCCGTTCAGTTCAACACATACATTAAGAGGCAGATCTCCACTCAGCTTCCCCTACTCAAGGGAAGAATAACTTGGCGGTCTGTATCCCATGCTTAGGGAATAGACAGAAGTTGTATGTGATAGCTTTTGCTCACAGTTAATTATTAGGGTTTCTTTTTAGAGGCTTTGTGGACATCGGAGCCTTAGAGGTGCAAAGTAAGAGCTGAGAGATCATTTAGCAGATAACATCCTTTAACATTTGCAAGTAAAGTATTTGTAACAGCAAGACTTAGCAATTCTTTCTCTAAATCTCTCTTCTGTTTTTTTTTTTCTGAGTGTTCTTACACATGATTGTGAGTTATCTGTCTGCACAGAATTGTTTTTGTGTATAGAAAGCAAACAAACTGCCTTGTACTTGGCATACTGACATTATTTTGGCCATTCTTTCTTTGCTCAGCATGAAAGTTGTAAAATTATGCCCTCAAGAACTTGTGCATCACCTTAACAGTTCTTAGCTGATTAGATAGATTCCTGTGTTAGGAAGGTATGCCTTCTAGCAGAGAGACCTTTAGAGCCCATCTGTTCTGCACTTACTGCTGAGGTGAAGAAATCTGTGCTACCATACCAGGATATATTACTTCAATTAATGTGGGAAAAATTAGTTTTGTCGATTCTTATGTAAAACACATGTAGGGCTAAGAAAGGTCGGACAGAAGTGGGATGCAACAAGTTAAGGGTGGAGTTTTAACATGTCCAACCTATGTCACAAGAAATTATTTGGGATTTTTCTTGACTTATACCTTCTGATTTTCCTTAGAAAAGCAGCTGTTACCATAGTAACAGCCACATTACATGGTTCCGTACTTACGATACCTCTGAGATAGACCGCAACGAAACACACTTCTTAATATGTCATGTAAAAATCCTGTACTTGTTAGTAAGAAAAATCTAATTTTTGGCAAAGCAAGACAGTTTTGAGGTTTCTAAGCCGTGGTTAATTTGTTTGTACTCTCTTTTTTCTATCCCTCCCTAATTTATTACAGGTGGCGCTTATATTCCTACCTATTAAGGTGCCTGACACTTCCCATTATAGGCTTTTGTCTTCAGCTGCGTACAGCTTTTACCGAATGTTAACTGTTTATACTCATGTTTTCTACTCAGGGACTCTGCTTCATGCATAATCGTTTTGGAATATCTCAGTCAAAACTGTGCAGCCTTGTCTCAGAATTGTTGTGTGCTTTATTCATTTTTTTTTCCTAGGATCAGTGGATCTTTTTGAATATTTCTGTCCCATCTGGACAGAACATCTTGTGTAGGTTGTGCCTTTGATATATCCACCAAAATCTGAAATTTCACCAGCGTGTACAAATCTGTAATCCCTCAGTATCCTTGCTGTCAATTCCTAACTTCTGAATGCTTATGAGAGTTCTTAATAATGTGTTTCAAACACATACAACTATTAAGTGCATACGTATACACACACAAACACATGATGATTGTAGGTATGCACCTATTACATAGGTTCCAGTGGCTGTCTGGAGAGTGACAGGTATAACACCACTATTCTACTTCTGTCAGAGGAGTAAGAGATCAAACACGGATATTATAATAAATGGAGAATGAAGGTAAGACAGGTCTGGCCCTTGCCAGTGGCACGAGTCCATGAAGAATCCAAAGTGATAAGGACCTCAGTAGTCACGTAATGTTAATTTGCAGCCTCTTTGGAAGCTGCTGTGGGGACAATTAATACCTCAAATGTTTCCTAATGGTCTTAAAAAAACAATGGACACTTGGTTACTGCAGTGGAATGCTGTATTGAGATTCATTCCTCATGGAAAATGTACTGAGGTCAGTACTGCTCAGTGCATGCAGAATTACATTTATGGTCCTTGGTCTGACTCTGCATGGAATTTTCTTTTGGTATTTTAGTATTTCAGTATTATGCTTCATTTTCTGTATTTTAATATTTTTTTGTACTGTGCGCTCTATGAGAGTGTTGCTATGCTACAAAATGGCACTGTGTCAAGGTACCTGATTTAACTCCGGAGGGCTGGTATGGCTTTTTTTTTTTTTTTTTTTTTTTTTTTTTTTTTTTTTTGGTGCATTACTCTGTTGCTGTTCAGTGCAGTTAATTTAACTGAGACACTGCACAAACATAGATCCTGACACCTGCATTCTCTCTTCCATAGCCAGCCTGGAATGTTGTGTTGTGTTGTGTCATGTAGATCTAATTTGTGCATCATTTACCTTCTGGATGCACATTTCTTTTAGCATCCAGAACGGAAAGAAGTCTGACTCTAAAGCCTTGTCAAGTCCTTGGTAACTTTACCACTTGCTGTTTTCTGAAGAGAGCTAACATGGAATTACAAAGGTTGTATTATTTAGCACAGAAGGAAGAAGAGAACTGCCATCTCCTGCGGCCCCCACAGTGCTTGTTTCCTGACTGCTACTTTGATTTGCCACTGGGGCAGCCTCCTTCAGTCTCCTCCTGGCATGAATACGGCTAGTGCTTTGTCATTTCCCTTGCTAGTGCAGATCTGAGCTGCTTGGTTTGTAGAAGGGAACTGCCATCCCAAAGTTGGCAGGCAGAAAACAAATCAAACTCAGTAATGCAAGGAGGATCCCAGTAATTCATGATTCTCTGAAGCACTAAAGATAGCAAAAGGCATATTTGTAGGTGGGCATAGGCTATGTTATACTGTCACTGTAACACTTTATTTTGACAAGCTAGCAGATTTGTGGTTGTTTTTTCCTCAAGGTTTTGATGTCTCTCTAGCTGTAACTGTGGCGTTATTGATAGGGCTGTGTGCAATGGCAGGTTTGCCATGGGAGATTGTCAGAGCACAGGAGCGAAGAACACAGATGGGCACGTAAGCATGCGAGCTGTGCACTATGTGGAACACAGCATTTGCTGTTTCTCAAGTAAAGACTTCTCAGGGAAATGATTATAAGAAAACAGCATGCAGCTGCCAATTCACAGGACCAAAAATTTACCTAATTTTCTCTTCCTTGCAATTCTCCATTTAAGAACTGGTAAGCAGAATATTAAACATAAGCACTGTAGTAAAGTAAACTGCGGTAGAAGATCTGTCAGTCAGCATGGGGTTTGAGACAGGAAACCTTTGTGGAGGTAGCTGAATGTGGGCAGTGCTTTTTGCAGTGGATGGTAATCTGGAAGAAAGCCTTGTAGTAAGAGCTGCAAATGAAGGAAGTAATCTCTCTATTCATTTTCTTATCCTGACAGTGTTCTTGGAATCTGTTTGTTGTCTTTTCCTCCTGTCTTTTCCTCCTAACACGCTATGTAGTGCCATACGACAAGGCATACCAGTGGAGTAAAGCTGAAGCAGGAGAAATAAGAGTAGATGTGAACTTCTAAATGTGAGAACAATTTATCAGGGGAACAATGTACCTACAACTGGTAACCTGTCACACTGGATGAGTTTTTAGAAGATATACTTAACACAGAGCTTAACGCAGAGTTGAATAGATTAGAAACTATGGCCTGTGTATTGCAAGTCAACCCACAAGATGAAAGCCTCTGAGTCTTTTGGGAGAAGGATCTCTAACTCTCATTTCTCTTGGTTAATTTCTTAATGTTCCTTAATTGACATTTATTTTAATTTTGCCTAATGTCAACACTTGCAGAGAAAACTATCTGACAGTATCTAGATGAAAAAAGATAAACACATCTCATGAATATCTATTGTTAAAGAACCAATATATTGTGTTTATCAAACAGAGAATGTTCAATACCAGATTGTAAAGTTAGATTGGCATAGAAATATCTTCGTGTCCAGACAGAATTTGTTGCCTTCAATTCTGCAGATCCATTTGCAGGATCATTGCTACAGTTTTCCTTCACAGTTCTGTATTATAAGTTGTGATCAAAATCATGCAGTTTACACCTCAAAGAGTATTGTGTATTAGGACGAATATGTGTTTGTAGCCAGATCATTATCTGACAGATTATGATACTGTGAGTAAGTCATAAAATGAAGGATGACATTCATTTTACCAAGTGCAAATAAAAGTATTCTGGAGAAAAAATAACCCTTGGTGTGTAGTTTCATGTATATAAAGCCAGCATCCCTGGGTGTGAATATCTAATTTAGAGCCGTGACTTCATGCTACTTAGGGGATAACTGTGTGGCATAGTGTGCCTAAAGCTATGGTACTTCAAGTGTGCAGACTGAAGGATTTACTGGAGCACAGTTTCTCTACTTTCCTGCTTAAGCATGTGTTTGCTTTGAAAAGCAATGACGTGTACCTAGATATTGTTTGTGTGTGTAGCTGAGATGTGGTGAGGATTCTCAGTAACACCTGGGAGCCAGAAAGCGTTCCCTTTGGTGCCATAGTTTGGACTCATCTCTTATGAAAGGTGTTTTGAAAGCATCAGCTGTCATTGCTCAGAAGTTGTCATAGGACCAGTGGAATCTTTACAGTGTTGTATGTAGTTAATTGCTAAAAGAAAAAAAAAAAAAACACATATCCTTTTGCTATAGGATGCATTCCCTCTCTGAGTATTTTATCCAGATTATTTCATTCTATCAGAATGAATACAGCACACCTTAGAGAATGATGAAGAGTGACGTACAAATACAGAACAGGCTTCCTGTAAGGAGAGATAAGGCCCCTTAGCTTCAAAAGAAATGACAGAATGGAAACTGAGAGTGTAGTAAAGTCTTGAAGGAATAGAGATGATGGTTAGAGAAACATTATGCACTAATTATCTCAGTGTAAGAATCAAAGGGACACAGGTTTAACATGAGCAAAATGAGTGGCTGATTTTTTTTTGTTTTACTTTGCTTTTCATATAGTGCACAAGGATTACTTTGTGTGATTCAGTAATGTGTATGTGATTGAGTAAATGCCTAAATAATTTGGAAAAAGGTTCATGACTAGGTATTAAATGTAAAAGTCTGGATGGATTACCCAGATTACAAAATCCCTGAGTTACTAGCTTCCAGAAAGTAGTAGGACATTGTCATTGTTCTATGATTTTTGGTTATTGGTATTCCACATCATAACATCATGTAATGTACTGGGAATTAAAGAGTTAATGCTCCAGTTCTGTGGATTGTGTATAGTTCCGGGTACTTGGTCCTCAGAAGAACTACATTCCCCAGAGGACTTTGCTGTTCTGTTACCATTTTCCAGTCAGAGGGAAAGATAAAACAGTTTGCATATCTTGAGACATTCCCTCTTCTCATCCCGTCTCTCATCCTGGCAGCATCTCACTCCCCAGCCGTCTCGCCTTCAGCAATTAGAGTAAGGCCTACCTTAATTTTTGGACACACACTCTCTCCCATTTTATTAGATTTATTAGCTTAAATTGTAATTATATTGTATTATAGTGTGTTATTTTGCATTCCGATATCTTATTTAGTAAATTAGTTTGTTTCTCCTCAGATCGTTGCCGCTGTTTTGTTTTTAGGCCCATCTCCCTGCCCTTTTTTCCCTTTTCCCTTTCCTGGGGCATGGGTCTGTGGATCCCCTGCCCCATTAGTCACGGAACCGGGCCGAACCTGCCCATAAACCATTGACAGACATGCAGTGGAAATCAAATTCTACTTTGAGGAGTTATCATGGGAATTCATACTGAGGAGCAGAGATGTTCGATCCTTGGTTTGCAGAATGGTAGTGCTATTGTTTTAGCTTACTTTAACTCTATTTGCTTCCAGCAGAGTTGCTAGAGTTCTAAAGCATGATCATGTTTTTTCTCAAGGAAAGTCAGAAAAGTAAAGGACAGGGTAAATGCGCAGAGGCCAAGAAAACAAAAATGATGAAAGAACCATTTTGAACCCTGTACTGCATCTCATCAGTCATCCCTCACCAAGGCTAAGCAAAGTTGCAGTCTAAGGTGCTGAAAGGAATTTCAGCAGTGTCTTTATTAAGTAGTACTTGGACCCCCTCACCCCCCTACCCCAGAAAGATAAAACAACAACAAATCACCCTCAAAACACAGAACTGAGCTTTTGCCAAAATATACAATTAACTACTCAGACTTAATTTGATTGTCCTAATTGCATCTTCCAGGGATGTAGCCCTGCTGTGTTCTTGTAGATATTTACAAAGTACTTATCTAGGAAAACTTTTACTTAATCTTTCAAAGTAGCAGCCAGAGGATTTTAGGTAAAGCCAGTGGGACTGTTGCTTTCTCAGATAAAACACTGAAAATACTACAACTACAAAATATAGTTATGTATCTCCTCACTGCACAGCCTATATTTGATTGTTCAACTATTGCCTTTAGGATGCATCCAGGTAAAGATAATGCACAATTGTGAATGTTATGTCATCCTGCCATCAGGAAAAAAAGGCTGATGTCAGTTGTCACAGTGTTTCCAGAGGCTTGAATACAGTAGTGTTCTATGTTTACTGGAGAGGAATTGTACCTTTTTCTAATTTAGTATTAAGCTCATAAAATCACTCAATCAATAACAATCAAATTTGATAGCAGTCTTTTTATAATTTATTATTCTTTTGCAGTACTGATAGCACTGAAATTCTGTTCAGAATTATAGTTTTATACTGTCATGTCTTCCAAACTTTAAAATCAGCGCAGGATTTGACCTTCACTGCAGTTATGAGTAATGCAGCTCAGACGACTTAAACGAAATCTGCTCTCAGTTTGTAGTTACGTCTAGACTGCTGTTAATGTCTCTTTCCACTTGAGATTTTTGAGTGTGTGGAAAAATTGAATGATAAATGGTTGAACTCCTTCGAGAGGTAATACTGTTGCAGTGTTTGTCAATTTACTGTTACCATTGTTTCAGCTGCACTCATATAATACACTTTCTTTCACTAGTTGACTCAGTGCTTTTTCTGCAGTTGCATGCTACTCAAACATATCCACTATTCTTTCCTTCTTAACTCCTGCTTAGCAAATAGCAAGAAGACTAAGACTATGTCATGGTTTTATGATTTTTGGTTATTGGTATTCCACATCATAACGTCATGTAGTGTATGTACTGGTTCTCAGAACAGAACTACTACATTCCCCAGGGGACTTTGCTGCCCTGTTACCGTTTTCCAGTCAGAGGGAAAGATAAAAACTCGCAGATCATGAGACCTGCTCTCTCTTCTCATCCTGTCTCTCGTCCCAACAGCATCTTGCTCCCCAGCCGTCTCACCTTCAGCAATTAGAGTAAGGCCTACCTTAATTTTTGGACACACTCTCTCTCCCATTTTATTAGATTTATCAGCTTAAATTGTAATTATATTGTATTATAGTGTGTTATTTTGCATTCCGATATCTTATTTAGTAAATTAGTTTGTTTCTCCTCAGATCGTTGCCGCTGTTTTGTTTTTAGGCCCATCTCCCTGCCCTTTTTTCCCTTTTCCCTTTCCTGGGGCATGGGTCCGTGGATCCCCTGCCCCATTAGTCACGGAACCGGGCCGAACCAGCCCGTAAACCGTTGACAGACTATTAATTTTCTTATTACATATGAAGTATTAGTGGGAGAGAATTTGCTTACTTGCAGCAGATTTGGCAAAGGCTTAGCAAGCCCCTTCCTTATACTCCAGGCTGCAGTAATGCGGTAATGGATTACAGAGAAACTTTATTAGGAAGAGAGATGTGTAAAGAAAAGCACCAGGACTAGGTGCTGATAACTCAATTACTTGCAAGTATCTGTCTACAAGCAAGTACAACCACTTTAGCACACTATCAGAGGAAATGAGCAACACAACTAAAACTCTCTCTAAAAATCCTGGGCTGTTGCCATCTGCACATAATAGCTGATTGTACATTTTTGAAGTGGGAAATATCTGTTTGCTGGTATCTTCTGTTGCTTTACAGTGTGTTCCCATTATATCCACCAAATTAATCTTCCTTCTTCAAAGTAAAACAAATGTACCTTCAAGAAAACAAACTGTGGGGTCTGAACTTATTCCTGCTGTCATAAGGTGGAGAGATCAGAAAGTTCCTAATTTTATGAGCAAACCTAAAATCCTTTGACATTTCTGAAAATCTTTTAAAAGTTATACGTTCCTAAAAGTAGACTTCCCTTCTAATATCTGAAGAGTGTGCTGTCAAACCTGAGGACCAGAGACAACAGATAATTTGCAAACAAGCCAGAATACAAAGGCAGTTACCTTACCTGACCTACAGCCTAAATTTTTCCCCTATATATGTGTAAATTTTTGATGAGATATTTGAAAGTGAGGGGTTGAAAGATGTAAACAGATGTGTTCAGTCTGTTGTGGATGGAATGGTGACTGCTAGAAAACTTTGTGATCCACTGCCACTACTGCCTGTACAGAGATTTTGAAGTGAAGTTTCCCAGCTGAATGAAAAATCAGAAGTAGGGCAGAAATACTTATGATCAAGTATCAAGACCCTTGAGTTGGAAGAGAAGCAGTTGCAGCTGCCTTAGGCTAAGTAAAGTCAAACATCTCCCAGTGAGTGCCATATTTCTGTATGGTTGGTTTCGGCTGAAATGCGTTGGAGCAAAGTATAGTTAGGATTTCTAAATTTTCTGTCACTTTTCATGGAATTAGCCTAGAAAATACATTGCACAAGAATAGCTTCTGAGTCTCTCAGTTCCTCTATGCTTTTCTGTTTTTATCTATTTTGTACTAAAAAATCTCCTTGTTTAGGAATATCAAAAGTAGGAGCACCAGCTAATTGGATGCTATTTAAAAAAAAACAAAACAACACAACAAAAACAAAGCAAAAATCCAACAACACTATGTCTATGGAAGCAATATCCCTGGCTTGTACCCTGAAGCCAAGAATGGGCAGTTTGCACAACTTCTTATTTCCCAGCTATGTGGCAATATTAATATCACAAAACCTGCTAGGATATATTTCCATCTCGAAAGATACGGGAAGGAAACCTCCCTTCTCACCAAGTGGGAGTGTGTCTTCCTTACACGAGAATGAATACACATTTTCCAGAGAGTAAAATGAGACCAAAGCAAAGCTAGACTTCTCAAAAGTGGCCTCTTCTGTGCACTGGGTATGTAAGTTTTAAGTTAGAAGATTTTGGTGTGAGAGATGGTAAAAACCAAATCATACCAAACCCCTCAATCTCTGTACTACTAGGAACTGCTTTGAGTATTTTGACTTCAGATGCATGCATCACTGAACCCAGTAATCTGAATTTCCATGATTCTTTTCAAAGCACTCTAGGCTGAAGTGTCCCATAACATTGCAGGCTATATGTAGGAATTATATACTTACAATTGTACCTTTGCAGCTGCAACTGCAACTGAGTTGCAAGCTGACTAATTTGTCTCATAGCTCCTTCCTGACATGACAGGATTACACTGGCTTGCTATGAGCAAGTTTTATTCAGAAATGGTCATTAATAATTCTTCTTGTCAGTAGCACTTGACAAATAACCATTATAAACAACAGAGTTGTGTCATACTTGCTTTTGGGCCCACATGTGTAGGAAAAAGAAGTCCCAGGCTTGTAAGTTGCCTTACAACCCGACTCTGATGGCAACAGTCAAACTGCGATGTCAGTAGGGGTAGAGAGTAATGGTAATGTTCAGCCTGTTGAATTGTCTTATCTGCCCCCAGTGATATTTTGGTGTGGCAATGAAGGGATACAAACGAATAGCTTTGAAAAACTGCTTCTAGATTGCAGAAAGAGCAACTAATCTGCTGCTTTGATCCTTTTTCCCTGACCAACAGAGCTGCTGAGAGAGGGTGGTAGCTGGAACAATTCTCAGGACATGGCAATGATTAGTGATCAGAGACTGTATATTTGAATATGTAAGTAGGCTAAGTAAGGAATACAGTCTAAATTTACTTCCAAGCTCTTCTCACAGCTGCAGCCAGCACCCAAGATGGCTCTGATCCAGATCCTGTGAAGGTAAGCTCACCCTTCTGCTGGCATTTCCCAGCTTCTTTAGAAGACTGGGAGCAGGAATCAGACGCACCCTCACCTTTCCCTTCTCAGATCTCTGAATAAAATGTGAAATCAATAGCACCTGGTTCCCCCTCCCTCTGCCCCTTCAACGTAATTGTTACTAGTACATAGCCACATATTTCTGAGTGTACAGATCAGTAAGTGCATGAAGCAGAGGATGAACAAGTAAGAGAGGGATTGGAGGAGGGGGAGAGGAGAGGGAAGAATCACTTCCCTTGTTTCAGTATGCTCTTCCCACTTCATAGCAATGTAAAATAGGAAAGGATCTCAGAAAGCTATCACACACACATCTGCTCCAGGTGGAATGAGCTGCAGCTCTATTTTCAGCAGCTTTTGTCAACCCTGCTCCTTAGAGGTCCCATGCTTCCCAGGCAATTGCTTTCAATGCTTCACCATCCTTATTGTCTGGAAGCTTTTGCCCAGTATATTTACATTATTAGTTACTACTTTTTGCAACTCAGGCTTGTTCCTTCCTGTCCTAGCTACTATGATTATAGAAAATAGATTGTGATTTTCTTCTGTTAAGATCTTACTTAGACTATGTTTATGTTTCAGCTTACTTCTCTGTGAATAATCCTCCCCCCACAAACTTCTTAATTTTTTTTTTTTTTAATTTTACTCTTTCCGCATAGGTCATACTTTCTTCACTTGTTTCCTCAACACTCTTACCAAATAGTACAGCTATTTCTTAAGATGTGGCTGTCAAACTAAAACATCTTGTTCATCTACTATGTACCAGCACGGTTTGTGCTTACTGTCAGCAAACTACTAGCTTTTTCAGTGAAGTGCCTGGTCCATAATGATTCTGAATTTTACCATGATTGTCCAATATGTTTACAACTACATATTGCTTGGATAATTTTCTCCACACCATTACTTTTATCATTCCTGACAGTGTAAGTGTAAATTTTACCACAGCCAAGACAGGCATGTGGACAACCCTAGCTGATACATTTTGATAGAATTTACTTTCATTTGATGCAGGGGTTTAGCCGGCTTGAAACATATATTTTCTTTTTTTTTCTTTGTCAGTATTTCCCAAACTCGTTTATAAAAAGCAACACTGAAAGTACTTGTAAGACAACATGTGATATTCACAGTATTGTCCCTATCCTTTAGGTATTTGTCTGTATCCAGAAAAGGAATCAAGACTGGCTTATGTTGACTGCTACTACATTTTTGTTTGTTTGTTTGTATAACAACAAGAAAAATTTTGTTTCATTATTTGTTCCAGTGATCTTCCAGGAGCCAAATCTTAAGTAACCACCCTTCCTGAACCTCTCTGCAGCTTCTGCTGGCTCTGTGATTGCTTCAGCCCATATCCAAATACAGATTTCATCTGGGGCAGCTACCCTGAGATCATATTTATTGAGAATTCTATTTATATTATTATCTCTAGTTTTAGTTGTCTTTAGCCTAAGAGTGCTTACTAAACAAATTTAATATTGTCATATACTGGGAAAACAGGAAGATATTCTCTTGTGTGATCTGAGTAGTTAGCATAGTACTAATGATAGTAACTATAATTAGTATTATATAGTATAATCATTAATTATAGGTTAGATATCAAAACTGACACCAGTTTAAAAAAGAAATAGTGCTTTCCATAATTTTTTCTTGATGTCTTACTTATTTGAATGTAATTTATTTCTGCACTTTATTGGACTGTAAAAGCACAATGATCAGCTATCATTTATTTTTAGTTCTCATGCCGTGATAGAGTTCTGTAATTCATCTAAATACAAAATTCATTTTTATTATACTATTCATAGAATAATTGTCTTTCTGTATAACTGATACTAAGAGCATTTGAATTTTCTCAAACCTTTAGAGATCCATTGTGTACTTAGTTTTAGATGCTGTAATGTTAATAACATCTAATATTAGTGTTCCACTTTTCAGTAGGTTATGATTTTTACAAAGAATATTACTACTACTGTTCATGTTTCACATCTAGATAAACTGAGGTAGAAGCAGTTACAACAAGCAGGTAACGCGGGCCTCTTGTCTGTGGTTAGTTATTGTATTCTCCTGCATCATTGTCCACAGGTCTGTCCTTTGGAATACACTGACTCCTTTGAGATTAGCCAGTGCTTAAAATGAAAATTGTGTAAACATCTTCTTAATGTTGGGAACTAAATATGGAAAATTAGTTTTTATTGCTCTTAGTTGGTGGCTTTAGAGCAATGTATGAAATAAGGATTATCCTTCTGGCAGACAGTCCGGGACAGAGAAAATAGCAGCTTTTGCAAAGGTATCTTTATTTGTTTGAGTACCATCCAAGTCTTCAATTTCTCGTGAGTCCCAAGAACACAAATCAGTGAATTAGGTCTTGCTAATCAGCCTTAAGATTGATGTTTTTTTTTAAAAAAAGTTCTAGTGTGGCATTTACGTGCTTGTTGTAATGAGAGGGGTCTTGCAGGACCCTGTCCCAGTTAGCAACCCAGTTGCTGGAGTACCACGAAGCCACAGAAAATGTCATAGCTGTGTATGATGATTAATGTTAGAAGAAAAAATTATAGATGGCTGACAGACTGGCCACATCAGTACAGACTAAAAGGTTTATTGATATTGTGCAAGGCTGTGATGTCTTTGTGACTGGTAAATGGGCAAATAATTAAATCCTGAAGCCATGGAACAAAAAGGGAATGTTAGAGATCAGGATTAATTAAGCTGAAGAAAGATGGATCGCCCTCTCCTTTGTGCCACGACGTTTCTCTGTCTTATTTTACAATTTTCCCTTCTCTTATTCCTTCTCTTTTTCCCACTTTTTTTCTGAACTAAGTTTTATTTTATTTTAGATGGTATACATAGCTATGCCTTTTGCAACAGTTACGAATTTCTTACCCGAAAGCAGCTTCAGGCTACGTTTGAGTTTCAGCATAGAACACCACCAGAGATAAAAGCTACATTCTAAATCTGTTATTTTTTTTATTTCTGCGTAACTGATTAAAAACAGGTACGTTCAGATTTTAAGTTTCACTTCATCATAGTTAATTTTATTTCCTTAGAAAGCACAGTTTTCCTCACCTTAAGTTGATGCTTTTACAAAAACTCATGTTCTCATCCATATCATCTCATCTGATCATTCTTTTTCACGTTACTTGTCTTCTAAACACATTGCTCCCTTTTTCTCCTCTGCAGATACTTTTCTGACACTTCTGTTTTTTGGTGAAACAGTTGGCAATTGGCAGCTCTGCTTGTATTAACAGTTTTGACATTGCCCTGACCGAAGTGCAACACCTTGCACTTGATCTCGTTGAACCTCATTAAGTTCACATGGGCCCACTTTCTGAGCCCATCCAGGTCCCTCTTTATGGTATCCCTTCCTTCTATTGTATCAACTGCACAACTCAGCTTGGTGTCGTCAGCAAACTTGCTGAGGATATATTTGATCCCACTGTCTATGTCATTGATGAAGATGTTGAAAAGCACCAGTCCCAAGACAGATGCCTCGGGGGCACCACTCGTGACCGGCCTCCACCCACCTCTGGCTGTGACCATCCAAACAATTATTTATTCACAGAAAAGCCCAGCCTTCCAATCCATCTCTTTCCAATTTAGAGATAACAATGTTGTATGGGACCACATCAAAGTCCTTGCGTAATTTCAGGTAGACATCTGTTGCCCTTCCTTTGTCCACTGATGCCATCACTCCATCAGAGAAAGCCACCACATTGATTGGGCATGATCTGCCATTGGTAAAGCCATGGTGACTGTCTTGGATCACCTCCTAATCTTGCGTGTGTCTTAACACAGCTTCGAGGAGGATCTGCTCCATGATCTTCCCAGGCACAGATCTGAGGCTCACCAGCCTGCAGATCCCTGGGTCTTTCTTTATCCCTTTCTTGAATATAGGAGCAATGTTTTCCTTTTTCTGGTCACCAGGACTTCATCTGACAGCTGTGAGTTTTCAAAAACGATGGAGAGTGGCTTGGCAACCATATCAGCCAGTTCCTTCAGAACCCTGGGGTAAATGTTTTCTGGTCCCACAGACTTGAACACGTTCAGCCTCATGAAGTGATATTGTACTTGCTCTGATCTTACAGTGGGAGGAATTCTGCTTTCCTGATCCCCACTAGAGGTTCAGGGGCATGAGAAATCTGAAAACTCTGACGGTGAAGACCAAGGCAAAGAACTCATTGAGTACCTCAGCCTTTTCCATATCTGTTGAAGCCAGTTCTCCTTTTCCCAGCTATGCCAGTTTCCTGCCTCCTCTACTTGATTTCTTACACTGGGGTTTGGAGAGCTCTTGTGTCCTTAAAGAGCTGTCAGCTCTGTTCTGTTCCTGTGTCTCTAAGGATGGTTTCCCCGAGGATTCCATCCAATAATACCTTTAATAGCTGGAATTTCACTCTCCTGAAGTTCAGGGTCCCTACTCTGCTCTTTGCCAGGCCCATATTCCTCAACTTCACAAACACAGCATGAGCATGAAGCAGGGTGTGGTCACTACGTGCTTGCTATATCTGTAAAAGTAACAAAGAACAAGGTGAGGCCATTGCTCTGTGAGATCTAACCTCTCAGTACATCAGTATTTTGGCAGTCACATGGAAAAAAAAAATATGTTTTATAGTACTTCACAGTGCTAAACACAAGAATCCTACTTTTCTTCCAGATGGATTTTTGTTCCCTTGTTGATTGAGCTAGAGACAGTTGGAGTCTTTATAGTTTGTCTGACCTCCCAACCTGGCTTAAATTATTGGTTATTACTGAGATCTTTGTCAGCTGACCTGTAAGCTCTCTACTGCTTATACATCTTAGCATATGATTAATGATCTTACTTCTTAAAAAAAAAAAAAAATCAAGATGCCTGCTTGATATTTGACCATATGAGGAGAGTCCAAAAGGTCTTAATAAATAAATAAGTAAACAACTTTCTTGCCCCTATTCTTTCATGTTGATCTTTATAGCTGTTCTTGTGCTACTTCAACTCTGATGGTTTGAAAGTGTTTGCAAGGGATGTAATTCCTTTTGTGTTAATAGTTTCTTTTTGCAACTCAGTGATGCTGTGTAAATCTGTGAGGGACAGAAGGCCTGAACTTCTTCCCATAATTTTCCTTTCAACATAGGGAAATTAAGCAAGGAATCTGATTCCCTTGGATGGCAGCCAGGATGGGTCTGAAAACTCAGAACTAGATGGTAAAGGGAGAAAGGTGTTGTTTACCGCCAAGGGTTTTCAGTACCCTGTTTCATCGTCTGCTGGAAACTAAATTTCCCTTGCTAGCCTTGCACATATTTGGAGGAAAGCATTTAACCATTGAAAATGGTTAAAATGTTGAAGTAGTAACTAATTGTTACAAACTGAAAAGTGGCCAGGTGGAAGAAGCTGCCATTTTCGCTGTAAATTACGTAATTTAGTTACATTAGTCAAGTATACATAGTTAAAGAAGTTATTTCATTTTAATCCCATTTCTTGTATGTACATATATATACTTTAAAAAAAACATTGGCTTAATTGACTCAATTTCACACAGGCATTTCCTGGGAAAGGAGCACTGTAACCTTTAAGGAAGAATATTTATATAGCCAAGATATTTTGTAGCCTACTATTCTCAGTATCCGTTAAAAATGGTTAGCAGATTCTTCTGTCAAGGACATGCTATGCTGCCAGGCTGCAACAAGAATGCAGCAGAGACAAAGACAAGGAGATTAAAGAGGTCAGGGGTATTAGTCATACAGCCCACTCTTTTTTTTAAGAGTGTATTCTGTGGGACTAGTAGTCAAATGAATCAGCAGTAAGATGATGACATGCATGATGACTGGAAACATGCATAAGATAGTTTCACTGACAGGTAAGTGGTGATAATGCACATTTTTGTGAGATGCTTTTTAGGCAGAGATTCCTATTATCTTTTTCAGAGCTTGCACTTAAGAGAGTTAGTTACAATGTTATACAGACAATTAAAAATGCTAGTAAAGAAGATGAACTGCTGGAAAATAGTTAACAAGTAAAAGCATCAGAAGGTAAGATTATTGCTGGAAAATATAATTTCTGGAAATAGGGAAGGTGAGGGTGTGAATGTTTTGTTGGATAAATAGAAAGAGCATCCTTAAGACTCAATCATTAAATGACAAGTATAGGAAGAGGGAAGAGTGAGCAACAAAAACTGAGGGAAGAGGGTGTAGGATTTGTTCCTTACTCAAAGATGTTGGCAAACAGCCTTTTTTGTTACCCTAAATGTGTAGGAATATGTTCTAGATGAGTACTGACATCTCTACTTCCAGATTTTTATGTGAGTATATTAATGTTGAAAGAATAAAGCAAGCTTTCAACTTTCTGATTTATCTACAGGTTATTTGTATTTTTGTGTATACAAATCGAACAGAAAATTGATTCCTGCTGTTGATATTGTTAGATTTGCTATGCTGGTGTGTATTTAAGTGCATGCAAAAAATATTATTGTGACATGAGTTCTTGATGGCTCAACACTAAAGGTTTAGTTGTTCAGATTCCTGCTGCTGTTTTCATGTAATGGCTTATGGCAAAGCAGTAGGATCAATAAAAATGCTCAGAAATCAAATCTGTCAGTTAAAATTAGCAGCACAAATACTGAAGTTGCCCAGTATGCTAAATCTGGTGAATAACTGGAATTCTTTAAGTTGTAAATTATGTTGAGAAGTCAGGGCTAGTAGAGGTGATTTCCTTGTGATTCTCTCCTCCTGCCTCCCGTGTGCCTCCTGAGGCAAGTGAATTATGTACGCAGCCTATAACATTCTGGGGAGGCTTGCTCACCTCTAGCTTTTGAGCCCCTGACATTTGCTGTATGGCTGGAGGCTGGAGAGGGAGCTCAGGTTCAGAGGCTAAACAAGCTTGAATGGAGGTACAACTTCTGCCAGAGTACCTTCCTATCATCTGACTAGATTGCCTCTTCCTTCTCTGTTCAGGGTAAATGTCAAATTCCTCTTTCATCCCCAACACTGCAGTACGTGGGTGTCAGCTGATTCACTCTCTAGCACCAGAAAAAACACTCTTGCTGTTCTTTTCAGGGAGCAGTGTTTGGGCTGAAGTCAGCACCTGTGCAGAGACAGAAAAAAATTTCTTCTCTTTTCCTGTAGTGAAGGATTTTTGATTTTCTGCATCCCAACACTAAAGAGTTTCTTTCTTGTAAATGCATTTGGAAATTGTATCAACATCATTTGTAGTGGTAGTGATTGGGCAAGAGTTAACAATGCTCTGAAATGTTTGGACACGATTGCTTCTGTAAATACATTTCTCTTTAGAGTAATGCCTTTGCGGAGTTGACTGCTGTCTACAGCTTGTTTTAACGTTGTTTAGAAGATCCTTTTAGAGAGTAAAAGTCTGAGTAGCTTGTAATTTGAACTTACTATGAAGAAAAACCTCTACTTGTGGTTTTTAGCTCATTAGTACTAATTAGAATGCTTTGTGCATTGTTATTGCACTTTTATGTTGTTATAAAAATCATTAGAGCTCTACAAAATCACTTGACCATACCCTATTATAAGAACTAAGCAGCAGTATATGTAAAACTAATATATTGCCAATCAGCTGGGAGTGGAACTGGGAGGTAATGTTTTTATTTTACTTTTCCAATGCTACTAAAACAAAACATATCCAGAAATTAAGAATGTAGAGGTTCACTCCAGCACCTTATGCAGTTAAGCTTAAGGTCTACAACGGTCTTTTGCCTACAAGTCAGTCCTCTTCCAGCTCTTTATGTTCGGTATATTTCCCCTTCAAGTAGCCTAGCCTTTGCATTTCTGCAATAGGATCATAGTTCTTCAAATTCTATGCATATCACTTAATTTAAACATATAGTATTTGTTTGTGGGTGATCTTGTAAAATGTACTATATAGTAAGAGTGTCAAGGTTTTAGGTATTATTAGTCATGAACGGCCAAGGTCTTTGGTCAGTATTTCCTGTCCAAAATAGTTAAATCAGTGTTAATAATAAAACACATCACTAGTCTAATTTGGTTATTACTACTGATTTT
The DNA here is from genome assembly GCF_002078875.1 of Numida meleagris. Taxonomy (NCBI): domain Eukaryota; kingdom Metazoa; phylum Chordata; class Aves; order Galliformes; family Numididae; genus Numida; species Numida meleagris. The sequence continues at coordinate 22,893,128 of NC_034413.1, forward strand.
AGAGTTTAGTTTTCCAATCAGAAAATGTATGCCTTTTATTCTGAAAAGATACATTAAAAAGATATATTGCTGTGTTCAACAGTGGACTCGAAAACAATATCCTACAGTTTTGTAGCACTGATCTATAACAAATAGTTATGAGAAAATCATATTAAAGTTTTGATCAGTATAGTACAAAGTAGTTTTATTTTTGTATATATATTGACAACTTCCTCTAGTGTGATAGTGTGAAGGATTTGTTTTGTATATTGCTGGGCTTATTTACCAGATTAGGAGTTTGCTTGCAATGAAGGCATACAAAACTTTCTGATCCTTGCCAGTTTTAATAGTTTCGTTTTTCTGTACAGAGGCAAAGATGCTTGATTTGGGAAGGACTGCCATAAATAGTGTATTAGGCATAGAAACCCTCTCCAAGTTTTTACAAGGTAAGTCTTTTCACCTGGAAAGTTTATTTGAAAGGGAAAATATTCACTTAAGTTTTCTAGACTGGCTTGCCCTAAATCCTGGTCCAGAAGTCCTAACTTTGTCAGGTGGGAAGATGAATTCTGTGCAGTGTGATGAATGATTCTGAAGTTTTGTGGTTCTGCCATTTCTCTCCTGTGGCATACATCTGTGGAAAGTGCCTGTGCGTATCTATTCATGTACTTGGCACATATTTGATGCTTCTGTTAAGGCAGTCAGACCATCTTAAACAGGGTAATTTCTTTTGCAGCAAAGGAACATTAAGATCTTTCCTCTTAGACGTGGTATATGATCATTCTGAAATAAAATCTGATACTGCATATTTGTACAAAGCAATGAAACTTGAGATAAACTGGCTTGTATTGTTTCAGTTTTTATGGCCTTTTGGGCACTTTTAAATGTTTGGTTTTGAAACTGTTGCCACAGGGCAAAAGAATGAGTGTTTACCTAACACAAAGAAGAGCTTTTCTGCGTCTCAGGAATTGAAAACAGTTGCTGGCTGCTATGAAAAAATGCTGTATAAATGCTAGACTTGCAAAATACTGAGAGGTTATTAACTGCATCTTGTCTCTTCCTGCTGTTTTGGGCCTATATCCCTTTTTCAGGTATACTCAGAGGATCAGAACTCTGTAGGACTTCTATTTTTTGGGGGGGCAGGAGGTGTTGGGAGTGTTATCCTATTGTTGGTTTTGAATATTAATTTATTGAAGTCAATCTAAAAAATGAGTACATGTCTGAATGTTTAATGGAATTTTATTTTTGTCCCCCACTGGTTCAACAAATACAATTAAATTTTCATTTCCCTCTCTATCAGCCAGTGGAGGTGCTGGGACTAGGAGACCAAACCTTCTTCACAGGTGAGATACCAGTAACACCCTTGGAGGGTTGTTCCTTCTGTGTTCTGGCACTTGCGAGTGGCTGGAATTTGGATAATGATGTGCTCAGGTGGAGGATTCAGATCGTGTTCCTGATAATGGTAATTCAGTACTTTGAAGTAGAAAAGCATGGTGGATATCTATAGTTGTCTGTTAAGCAAGCTTTTCACATTTACATTTATGCATGGAGAAGGTCTTTGGAATGAAAAGTTGCCATTATAATATGCTTTCTCTTTTGTCTAGACTTGATCTTTAAATAGAAAATGAAATTTTGTTCCAACAATACTGAAAGTGCACTACAGTACATTACAGGATTTTGTTATGTATGTGGGAAATCTGTACAGTAAGTGTAATAAATTATGCATATCTTACAGGAAATTCAGGAACAGAAGTTACAGAACTCATTTTGTAAAAGTGAGATTCTGCAGTTGCTTTTTCTGGGATGCTGTATCTTACAAAATGGCATGGTTCCTAATCAGCTTTTGTGCATTATAAAACCATAATCTTTTGCATATAAAAATTATTTCATTGTTTGATAGGGAGCTACAAAAAATGAACAAACTCTCTGAAAGATCAGTAGTGTAGAAACCGATTGCACCGCTCGGTTGTGGGCTGCCAGTTCTGCTGCATATTTCCCTCTTCCCGCAATTAAAAAATAAAACCAAAAACCTAATTCCCTTTAAATCCAAAGTATCAGAATAGAAAAATAATGAAACCAGTGTTTTCAACAGCTTTTTGGCAGGAGGAGGATGAAAGGGATGAACCAGCATGCCTTTCTGCTTCAGGTGGAAGTGTCTTCATGCCTGTCAGGGCTTTCTTATGGCTGTGGAGCAGGCCTGCATGGCTGTGGGGCCACAGGGAAATGGCGCTTGGCTGTGTGGCATTTGCAGGCGCCCCTCTGCCCACTCTGGTTTCCCAGTCGAGCAGGAGAGGCTCTTATGCACTCTCAGCAAGGACATCTTAAATGTGAGGTGAGTGTGTACAGAAAATACCTCACCAGGTCATTTATTTGATTTCTTTTGACACCACAGGGCAGCTAACATGCTGACTGATTAGAGGATGATGGCTGAGGGCTTCAAGTCATAGAGAATGAATGCATGCAGTCTCAAAACATGGTTTGATAGGCATCAACTTTCAATGTATACATGATACAAAGCCTTGGGAAAGTGTTGAGTCTTGAGGTGGAGCTGCAGGTCAGTCAACGCGGATGCAGGGAGCTGTGCTGAGCTGAGACTGGTTGTGCTGTCTCAGGTGTGCCGCAGCCTTGTCTCTCTCAGGAGACCTAATGCTGTTTGCTTTTCTTCTGCTTGTTTCATACAAGGCAATTTAAATTACCTATTCCTTAATGATAAACTAAGGGTGATTCTTTAGGTATGTCGGGGATGTATTTTTGCTTGTTGATACTCTGGAACAAGCTACTGTTCTCTAGACATAAAACCCCTCATTAGCAGTTAGGAAAAGAGAACAGATGTGACCCCTTCTTTCTATGAAAATATTTTTTGCTTAGTCTTTGTAGTGGGTTCAGAGTTGCACACCACAGAAATTCAAATTTCAACATAAATGAAGCTGTGGTGGAGCCAAACGCCTTACCATTTTCAGTAAACTGAACATTGGAAAATAACCAAGATGTTTATGTAGGAGCTGAGCACCTCCAGGGGACTTCCTTCGGAGGGATTGCACTGAGGGACAAGGAGTTCAGCAGGGGCTGAAGGCAGACTGGAGAACTGAGTGGTGAAGTGGGGTCAGGAGGCACCACCTGAAGGAATTCAAGGCTGAGAAAGGTATTGGTGCAGGATAAATTTGTTTATTTCCTGAATATTAAAGGGGAGGTTCTCCTTTCACTGTTGATACCGGTGAATGGTGAAGTCTGTCAACATAATCTGTGGTCCACGCTTTGTCTATAAGAAAATGGTGAAATGCACCATGCTTGGAACCAGCATTTAAATATTTAGGCATCTAGTGTTGTACGAGCTTCTAAACTTCAGAAACCATTTGAGAGGAAAGCTGTTTCTTTCCTCATCACTCTCAAGACTGCATGTTAGGTGATCAGCTCAGATTCAAAAATAATTTCCTCCTTCACCAACAGTAAAACATGGAAAGTCTTAGAAAATAATTTTGAAGCAATAGATTTTAATATTTGTTGGCTCTGTAAAACCTTCATTTTTAAAAATAATTAGAAGAGTAGTTCAGACCATGGTAAACACAACAGTTTTTTCTGGTTGTGTTTTTTTCAGGCTGTGTAGACAGGAAAAGATCTTAATGTTTTGCTGTGTGTTTGCTTAGTAGTCCTCCCATAGGCAGCATATGGATTTGTTTTTGTTTCTAACCCACGTGGTTTTCTTTTCCTTTGTCTGAAATGATACTGTGAAACTGAAATCCTCAGCAGTCCTGGCTATATGTTTGACTCCTGCTTTCCAGGACCCATTGACTGATTTTTTTGATTTTTTGGTTTTTTTTCCCCCTCTTTGTGCAAAAATAGTAAATACTTTTTTTTTTTTTTTAATTTATAACAGTAACATGCTGTGCCTTGTCCCTGAGACTGGGTTGGCAAAGTCTCCGTGGCTTCAGAGTCACAGCTAATTTGAGCCAGATCAATGAAGAGATTATTAAATAACTGAGCTCTTCCATTTGCGAGGCTTCGCCTCTGAGGCACATTTTACTTTCACCTCCAACTTTGGCAACAGTAAAACAATCAATATTGACTCAAAAAACATAGGCAGTGAGAAAATGCTCCTGGGGGATAACTACAGAATTATCTTACTGTTGCAATGCCTTGTTAGTGAGTATTTCCTGTATTCCCTTTATTTGTGCAGATCCTCTTGCACTACGTGGAGATGAATCTTTTGGCTCTGACTTTTACCTATTATTTTTAGATTGTTTTATCAGACTTTCCATTCTCTAATAGCTCTCCTTATTCCACTAGTATTCTTCCTCTAAAGTGTCCCATTTGTGCCAACTCCACTCCAATCACTGGAGGATGCAGTTCTGAGTATTAGAAGGAACTCCTAACTGAACACACTTTATGCTGTTCTTGATTTCTCCCTTCAGACCAACACATCAGTAGCGTATTGTACAAACTGCTATGACTGGTAACTGTTCTTACTGCTAGCTGATCTCCACCAGACTCTGACTGGTGCTCAAAATGACAACCAGTTATGCTACGAGTTACGTCTTCCAAATGATAGTTTTTGAGGTATATTTTTTCTATTTCCTTTTTTTTCTTTTTATTATTTTTTTTTTCATGGAGACAGAATTGTTTTCTGAAAAGTGAATCTTCCCTATTGCTGTTTTCTGAAGGACTGGGTCTCTTTTTGAGTGCAGATATTCTCTCCAGTTCAGTGGTACAGCCATATTGTGGTAGAGCTGAGTGAGTGAGGTAAATTAACAACCCAGCTGTTTGTTTCTTTGTATGTTTGTTTTTGTTTTGGTGGTTTCTTTATCCTATTATTCTGTCTATCACATTTACAAGGTGCCTATCAAACCACTGTTTTTACAGGCACAGTAAACTATTCAGGGTTCAGGAATAAGAGTGAACAAATAACCTGGGTGGGAGTGACAGCAGGTGTTGAAGGTAGCTTTATCACAAAAAAAAAAAGGAAGTGTCTGCATCCATAAAACTAATCACATGATTCCACAGCCAACTTCTGCAATTGTCTGTCCTGAGTGTATGTCAGTTTCTTGCCAGCTTGTTACCACACATGGGATTTCCCTGTAGATACCCAGAGACAGCTGGAATCCGTAGTTTTTGAAGGAATGATAGAATAATAACTTGAAATATATCTTGAGTTCTTATGTACTTTTCCTTTGTTGGTATTACTGTTGTGTTTTTCTCTTGGTATACATTTCAGAGTGTAGGTGTTACATTATTACTCAACACAGGAATGTTTGTTTTTGAATGTTTTTTTTGTTTGTAAAACCCTTCATCCCTAAGTCCTTGCTTACTAGTCATTGCTAACTTGACTGAATTCTTCTGCTTTTAAAGTGACTTCACTTCTGTCTTGCCTTTAACTCAAAAACAAAGGAAAAAAGCACACCTGTCTAGGAAAGCTCTATTAAAGAACAAAAAAAGATATACAAAACAAGGTAGCAAAAGATTAGTATTGTGAATATTATTGAATGTTGTATGCAAAAGGAGAGATACCTATTTGAATGAGAGAAAAATTGTTATGAAAGCAGTATTGTTTTTCACTTCTCCAGTAGGTGTTGATTCTTTACATATCACCAACAATTTCATGTTTCCAGTCAGGTGTGTGTAGTCAAGTCAGGAATGAGCGACCTTTACCTTGAAATTCTGTTCAGTCATGAAGCCCTTGGCTTTCCTTTTAACCTAGCAGATAACTGGGCCATAGAGTTGACAATTAAAAATTGAAATTTGGGAAGATGAGAATTGTAGCTAATTTAAATCACATTGTTTTAATGTCCTTTATTAGTGATGTTTGATAACCATCATTTTTCTGTGCAGGAAAAAAAATCCACAAACAGGATTGAACTGTCTTAGCACTCTATCTTTGTTACATCTGGAAAACTTCTGATGCATGCCTCTCTTTAAATATGATTCTGATTTTAGTGCTTAATGCATTTCTTAGGAAATGAACACAACTTCCTGTAGTTAAGTAAGTTATTATGTAAAATAGCTTTTAATTCTTTGACTAAGCCAGGTTTGATAGTAGAAGAGCAATAAAGCTTAAGCACTGGATTGAAGCTGTTGAGAACTAGAGTCTCTCCAATCTATTACTCTTTGCAGTTACATATGTACTTGGAGAACTGTGTTTTCTTACATATAAAACTCTCACATCTCTCCCTAATGGCCAATTAGAGATCAGTAGTGTGACAAAAATCTCCTTCCTCAATAACAGTGTTCAATAAGGAGTCACGCTTTGTGCAGGTTGACGTGAACTGTAAGTGTTCTTTGTAACATATACCAATAAAAAGAACAGCCTTCAGACATCCAAAAGGGCACAGAGAGGAAAGTAAGCAAAAGGCACACTTCAAGTGAAAACCGGTTAGCTGTAACAATCTTATTGATGGTTTGACTATTAGTCCTCATGTCAGCTGCTGAATGTTCTTTCTGCCCTGAGACTCCTTGCAGGCCTGGTTAACCTTTAGTTGCTGCTGTTCATCAGACACTTGAGGAAAGTTACTAGGAAAATATCTTGCTAAATATTTTGTTTTAGATATTTTATAGCTGTGCCTGTACAGAAATATCATGTGAGTTCCGTTACTTGTGATATATATTTCAGCAGTGTTTTAATAACAGTAGTAGTTAGCAGTTGCTTCAGAACTTCTGTATCCTAAATCGTTAGCTTTGTAAGGAGCAGGCAGTTTTTGCCACTCTTCAATGTCTCTCAATATATTTTACAGTTTGATTGACAAAAGAAAAGGAAAAAAAGAAGAGTGTATTAGCTCTTCTACTTGCTTGAATGTTTTCTGGGGAGTGAAAAAAGATCTGTGCTTTGATGTGTTGTGAATAGGCTGATGTAAGCTTGGGGGATTAGTGTCTGAATTGTGGGCTCACCATCTGGGAGAATAATTTAATTTATTTTCTTTTTTAAGAAAGGACTGCAAAAGACCTTGAGGTCAGTGCAGCTTGATGGAAGTGTTCACCGTGAGTCCAACTGGAAGAACTTCTGGAATTCTAGTTTTATTTACAAGCTATTTCAAAACAAGTTTAATGGAGTCCAGATCCTCAGTACATGTATATCTGCTGGTAAAGTTAACAATATTATCAATCTCCACAGCAAACTTTATCCCAGTGAAGTATATATTCTTCCTTCTCAGACCTTGGCATGCTGGTTTTCAGGCAATCACAGGCTCTCATGAGAGGCCCTTCTGTTTCTCCCACATTTTGCATCTAAGTTTGTTTAAAGTAATGAGGCCAGATGTCTGGTCTGAATGAATCAGCACTCAGGTTCAACTATTTTCCTCCAGTTAGACTTCAAAGGAAGGAAGTCTTCAGTACTCATCAAGATTTCTGTTTCTAGAAATTCATGAAAACTGGCCACTATTTGGATATTGGTCACAATTTAGGATAAATGCACACATCATACTTGTAACTACTACAGTTCCCCCATAACTTGCAGATATTTTACACTGGAAAATTGAAGAGATCTGGCTCTTCTAGCCCAGAAGCCCTTTCTCATGCAACTCCAAAGGGTTTGAATGGCTTAATTATTGTACATATATGTATTATTTCAGAAATAGACTTTAGCTCAGCAGATGCTATACACATAAAAAAGTGTTGAATCACCTCTTAACTAATTTATTAGGTTTAGTAGTTACATTTTATAACGATTACTGTGGTACTTATCTATTAAGCTACGTGACTATTTTAGAATTCTCTTCAACAAATATTCTGGTAGTGAAATGCCCTTCTGTATTCTCGGAAAATCTGGCTTTTGAATATGGAGGGCACTACCCCTACCTTTCTAAATGCAAAGAAAGTCAGGTATACAACATGAATTGAAGTGATGCTAAGTTTGTCCAAGTTGTTTGTTGCTCTACTTACCTCAGTGGGATGTGACACTGTTAGAAAATGGGATGATAGATATAATGCTGTAGATGCTCTAGAGGAGTACTCAGACATCTCACTGCATGGCACATAGCACTACCCTTCCTGACAAAGAAGCTCTGTTATAAACTGTCTAGGTTCCAGTTTTCCATGGAAAACTCTTCATTCCTGAAACAAAGCTTATGGGTAAGCTGTTAAGTGCATGTAGTTGATAAGTATCTCTTTTCTGTTTTGTACTACAGAATATTTCTGAAGACCTACACAGTTCTGGGAAAATTTGAGTTATTTGGATGCTCTACTTGAACAGGAAAAAGAGAGATAATGACATACAGAGGATGCCTGGGAGGTGGCTATTATGTTTTTGTTATGGCAATTGTAAACCTGGAACGTGTTATGACATGTCGCGTAGCTATTTGCCCTAGTTCTCTAAGAGTGTGGAAGGCCAGTGCAAGGTCTTCAGTCTTGCTGGCTTCCCAGTTTTGTCTTTGATGCACTCTGCCTTCATTTGGAGGTGGAAAACTAACATGCAAAACAAGAATATGTCTGTGTATGTGCCTGCGTTTGTTCAAATGAACATACAGGGTACTTGATCCCTGTGGGCCCCTTCCAACTTGGGATATTCTATGATTCTGTAGCAGAAAGGTTTAAAAAATACATGCATATATAAAAAAAGGTCTGAAAATGTTTTTGATAGCAGTTCTTCTCAACCTGTAAATCTGACTAGGAACCCTGCTTTGTGTTTCTGCAACCCACAGGAGAGCTGCAACAAACACCTTTGTGTACCAACAGTGAGACAGTGGTACTGTGCTGAAATAACTACCTAGCCTTGCTGGAAGGGTGCATGTGGTGGGGAGGAAAGCACTGACAATAATGGAGATGTGCAGCTCTTGGGGATACATGGAGCCATACCACATCTGCAGTGCTGCCCATGGCTTATGCAGGCCTGCTGTCAGGACAAGTCCTGAGGCAGTGCTGTTACTGGAACGTAGCAGTGCTCTTTTGCTTTGTTCCCTCTTATGTTGTGGTGGCTGTTACTACTTTCATTTCTATTAATGGATCTCTCTTGTTACTAACACAGCTTCAGGATATGGTAGAAGGCTGGAAAACTAATAGTATTTGCTGGACACTGCTGTGGTATTGCTTGTGCATGGTTAGTCTGCTTACTTTTTTGAAATACAAAAATAACCTTGGTATGTTTATTAATTAACATTCTAAGAAACATATTTAATGTTTTTACACATTTTACTGTAACATAAGTTAGTAGAATTAATTAGGAATTAGATAGCATATGCCATTTATTATCACAGGAAAACTATTATTAGTGAATAGACCATTAAATGATTTGAAATCAAGATACTGCTCTTCTGTATGCAATGCACCTGAGTGACTGGAAGGGGTGGAGCTGCTTCCCAGCCCTCATTTAAGGGTTGGCAGTGAAGGCAAGGGTATCTTGCTGGAGATCCTTGTGTACCTGAGGCCTCATGAAGGTAAGCAGCTTCTTTCCTTTGTTTCTGTCGCTGTTGCGTTTGAACAAATCCTCACTTGCTGCAGCCTCAGGCCTTGCTATTCTGCTGTCATTGCTGAGCTTTCCATTGCGTTACAACTGCATTTATCAGAAAATGTATTTAGTCCAGTGTGGTAGAAATAATCATTTTTGGCATCAGCTCTCAATATGGAGACTAGGTTATATAATACTTCTAGGAAAACGCCATGAAACATTCTGTTCTCAGACCATTTGTTTGTGTGTTCACTGATCGGGGAAAAAAAAAAAAGCAGAAAGATTTGTAGAGAAGAGCTGGAGAAGAGGAATGAAAAAGTAAATCTGAGAATTTCAAGGAAGGTAAAAATAGGTACAGAAGGACTTGGACAGTGAAGCCAGTAGATACTGTACCAGTAGATATTGGGGAAAGAACAACAGCAATAATAAGATTAGAGTCCAGAAAGAAGAGGAAAACTGAAGTGACTAATTCTACTGGAGAATTGGAGGGGAATATTAGAAATCAGTGATAAAACCAATGAGTAGAATGCAATTGGCCTAAGAGGCTAAGAGGTTCAGTGGAGCTGAATAAATAAAGAAATAGATTTTTGGAGGCTATTAGTTTGTGAGCCAGTATGTAACACTAGTGGTCTAGAGTGTAAACAATCAAGTTATCTGTAGTTGTAACTATAGCTCTTAGTTGGCTAGGTCAGATACCTCTACTGAAATAACACTGTGTTTATTCTGGTGATCACTTGCTGGTGCTGAGGCTTACACAGCCCCTGCTATGCTATTCAAGTCCTCAGAAACTAAAAATCTGACTAAATGTATTGTGAGAAGGAAGCTGCTTCTCCCTCTCATTCTTTTAACCCTACAACCACCCTATGCTTTCTGCCAGCCCCTAGTTGGTATTTAAACATATTGCTGTGAAGCCATACAGGAGGTGATGGCAAATTTTACAAACAATCTCCTCTCCCTTCCCAAAAGTGCATGTAGCTTTAACTTGTCTCTGGATCACTGAGTGCCTGTACAGATGCTTGCAGCAGTGTGAGGGTGGGGGATGAGTAATGGGGTGGATGACAGTGTTCTTAATGGCAATGAGTGTAAGCTTATGCCAGCATGGAATATATGTGTGTCTATAGCCACAAACAGTGACTTAGCAGGCAAGGTTGACTTGATGGGATTTTTTGAAAGACCCAGTCAGGGATTTTTTTTCTGGAGTAAGAAGTTAAGATAGAGTCATGTCAAAAGGCTATGGAAATAGGTGATTTCCATTCAGAATGCCAGCGTTGTGCCATCGCAGAACAGAATTTTCTGGAAAACATTAAGAGAAGTTGTGTGTTGGCATTAATTTTCTGCTTGTTTCCTGATGTTTTTGCAAAGGACACTACTTTGTGAACAGTCCGGGAAAATGCAAGCCTGACTCAGAAGTTTCTCAAGAGATCTATTTTTTTTTCTTCCATAATGACAAGAAATCAAACTGACCTGCTTTCAGTATGAAATTTAGAATAAATCAGAAGTCTGTCAAGTTTGAAGAACAGTCATTTATATAATTTTGTTAGTAAAACTTGTATCTTTTTTTTTTGTGAAATATTCTGTGTGTGTTTTGTACACACAGCCCTTGCAAATATTAGCAGATTCAACCTCCAGTTCAGCCTTAAAAGTTTATGTGGTCATTGATATTAGCACATAATTTTATGTTAACTGTATGTAAGCCCCAACTTAAATAGATACATAAACAAAGCCATTTGCTCTGTGCTGGAGATGTTTGCTGGACCAATCAAACTTGAGCATCTGGGCTTTGTATGTGTACAACTACTCTCTTCGTTATCTCCTTCAAATCCTTCCTTAAATTTGCTTTTGCTCTCTGATGCTCATAAAGTTTTCATCAGGATCTCTGTCTGCTATACTGGTACTATTATTGTTGTTTTTTTTTTAATCATAACAACATTCAATTAATAATAGTCTCTGGGACATAGTATTTAACACAGTTGGGTCACAAATTTGATCTGAAGTATTAAAAAGTGTAGACTAGCAGACTTTAAATGTATCTTATCTCTAATTTGTATTTTCATCTTGGCTTATGTACACTTGCAGTTGTAATCTTCAGATAGAAATATGTTGGACCTCATGTGCAGAAGCTTGTTTGAAGAGACAGGTCCTGGCACCCCAGGCTGAAGGCTCGACATCCCTACAGACATAGAATTCCCTTTTCTGCTGTAGGTGGAATAGACAAGGAAGATAAAACATTGACTGAGGTATTGGAGTCTTATGCTGGTTGGGAGTGAGTCAGCAGGGATTTGGGATACAGGTAAGGGGTCATAGTGATTGGAGGAGTTAAGGTCATTGGCACAATGCTAGTAACAAAGGGGCTGTCCATGTCTGTACGAGACTGGCAAAAGTTGCAAGAGGTTTAAGATTAGAAGACAGTGTTGATGGTTTTGAAGGCTGCAGTGAGGCTGAATGCTCCCTTCTGTACCTCATTCACCAGCCATCTTTCTTCTGGGCACCTGCCAGGGAACATGGAAACTTTTGTGTTCAAAAGCTTCCAGCCCCTCTTTTTGGAATTCTTTTCCCTTCCCAATACCTCTGAGCTACTGCTCCAGGAAGGAGAAGGAGAGCTTGAGCACTTTCTGATATGAAAAGAGAAAGGACGTGGGCATGGCAAGAGCAGAAGAAAAATTATGGACCTTGTTCTTGGTGCTAGAGAGAAGCAATTTTTTTAAGCAAACCTGCATGTACTTTTATTTATCTTGAATTGAAAATCTGGATGGTTTCTGCAAATCTCAGTCCTACATTAGAAAGGACTTTTACACTTAGTCGTGTACTCTGATCTTATTTTTGCCTCTTCAAATCTGTACATTTACTTCACAGAACAGTGCCTCCAGAAAAAGAGGTTGAAGTGTTAGGTTATGGATTAGAACTGCTGATGAGCAAACTTCCTGAGTATGCCTGTGGACAGACCTCTGCCATTGTAGTAGGGTCTGCTCCTGAAAACTAACTCAAACTCCTGAAGCGAACTTACTTGGCTTGTGAGCACAGGAAATGCTACTGCTGTGATGTTTCCAATTTAGTTGTATTCTAACTAGGAATGCCTGCTGTATGTATTCTTAACATATGTTAACCTCTCTGCTGCAGTTCTTGCCAAGAAACTGTCACATAGGTATTTAGCAAATGAAACTGCGTAGGAAACTCCTGTTGTAGTGCAGTGCCTGGTGTAACTAGTTAGGCACGTTTGACAGAAGGGTGAAGAGAAATAAAGCTACATATGTACATTGTTTAGGTAAAGTGCATGATATTTTGCATCATAATTATAATCCTTTTAGATGCTAGTGATCTCCAGAAAGGCACAAAAAAACAACAGCTAAACAGGCAGATGATGGAAATGTAGTCCAGCATGAGCCTTTCTCCCAGGCTCAATGCTAACAACGTGAGGTGGGATCATGCAGGGCTGTTGTTGCAAGCATCCATATAAATGCGTCTTTTTTGTACACTTGTACTCTGTATCCGTAGTATCTCTTTTTATCTCTTCCAGTCAGGTCCCCTGAGCTCACCTCTTGCCTTCCATCCCTGAACTTGCAGGAACACATGCCACTTGATTGGAAAGCAGAGTTTGTAGAATATGCTGTTTAACAGTATTTTCTCCAAATAAAGGGAAGTATTAGTTTCTGTCTAAAGGGATTTGGTTTTGCTGATCCAGTGCAGTGGCCAGGTGTATTTTCTGAGAAGTGGAGGAGAAAGGGCTGTGGATATGATCTGTAAGCAGGAGCAGCTGGTGGCAGGCAGGGCTGTATGGCTGGGGAGGCTGGCACAGCATGTAGCACGCTGCAAGTCACTGTAGGAAATGAGCCAGAATTAGTCTGAGAGCAGAAGGGCAGAGGGGAAAATATATCAAATAGTGTTTTAAATAGATTTTGGATACACAAAGTGAGTCAGAGCAGCAAGTCTCAGATGTTGTATCTTTCTTTTATCCTCTGATATATAAAACCTGTTCTAAATTGTAGCTGATTTCTCTTCCCCTTACTTGTCTCTGGACTATGTATTCTTTCAGGCATGCAAGGGATTTTTGTTTTCTTCCATTTGGGAAGTCTCTCTCAGCTCAGGAATGGTACTTGGCATAAGAAGCACAGTAAAAGTCAAGAGAGATTGAACTGTTATCCTTACAAAGAGAATGTGTGCAGTTGTACTTAACACTTTGTGGTGTCTGGCTCTTGTAACTGAGATCACAAGTATGAAGTAAGTGTCTATTACAGTAATATAGGCAAGTGATTTCTCAAAATGCAGAGGAAAGGAACTAGTGTGTGGTCTTCTAACTTCTACTGCTGAATTTAAATTACAAAATAGATTTACAGAAATGCTGTTTTCCGTTCAGTATGAGAAACCTCATAATTGTACCTTTTTAGTATTGTAAATGTTGGCTAGTATTGGACTTCCAACAAGAGAGTCATAGATAAGAAGAAATAAAATGGAAATTAAACTGTAGGCTGAACAAAATCATGTGTTTGATTTGTGTATATGTATACTTACATAGAGTCAGCCTCAACTTGTCTACATCAGCATAGGTAAATTGTAATGAGTATAACCACTTGTTTTTCCATATCATTTTAAAATATGTATGTAAATAATTGTATGATTTTAGAACTATTTGAGAGCAATCTGAAACAAATGTATTTCCATGAGCTCTAGGCTAATTAATCTGGAAAAAAAAAAATCTCACAAAGTTCAGCTAACAAAGCAAATCCATGGATATATAGTAACATGGGCAAGATTTAAATAGTAATCTCAGTGGAGGAAGTTTAATAACTGTTCATATACCTTAAAAGGAAGGGTCTGGTGGGAATAATAATTTACCGTGTTTTTGTTATGACTTATTTTACATACAAATAAACTAGTTGTATCATTGTTCTAACACAACTATGTAGCAGGGAACGAAGATGCTCTGTGCCTCAAACTCAGATCTATTATCTATCCTGTGTTGAGATTCACCGTCAAAGCTCATGGCTTCACAAATGCAGATCTAGATGGACTCTGGATAGGTTTTGTTTGGTATTGCAAGCAGCAAACTTAGAGAGAGTCCAGCAGAGGGCTGCAAAGATGAGGGTCCTGGAGCAGCCTCTGTACAAGGAAAAGCTAAGAGACCTGGACTATTCATGATACTGTGATTGTGTGAAAACTAGCTGTGGCCACTGACCACTTTGAATGAGCACCTCGTTGTGAAATACCAGTGCTTCTGAGTCTTGTAGGCTCTTCACATTTACTCTGGCGATGCTAAAAATAGGGTGTTTGAATGTATGGGCCTATGTTTTCACTGCAGGAATATAGCCTTTTAGGCAAAACTTTAAATATTTTTGAAAAGCATCTTGGGAAACACACATTTCATATGTGTTACACCACATAGCAGATTTCAAGGAAACCTCAAAATCAGATTTTTTTTTTTGTAATCCTTAGACTCCTTTCAGGTATGTTTTCTCCTGAGACATTTAAAACTGAATTCTTGATATGCAGTACCATTGAAATCGATATATTTTCTGCATTATCAAACTTTCCCATAGTTATCTGGAGTATTCTTTGAACGCTTGGAGATAAGCAGCACACTGTGTAGTACATGAATTCTGAGAGAATGAATCCTTGAATCTCCCTAGGGAAGCTGTGTTGTTCACCTCTTGATTGTGATTCTTTTTTAAAGTGGTAGTGCTTTCTTCCCTTACATTTGAAGGATTGGCTGTATGTCCTTAAACCCTGAGCTTTCAGTTGTGTGAGTCCAGGTGTGCTCCTTGTGAAGGACCTGGAAATCTGCAGGGTGCATCTCCCTTTGCTGCTGGGTTTGTTGTTCAGTTTGTCAGGTTAGACAGAAAATACTGATCAATTCTAAGACAAATGTCAGAGGTTTTATTTCCAGCCAAGTTATCCTAGCCTTCCATCTTCTGTCATCTGTCTGAATCCAACAGAAACTCCCACTAATTTCTATATACAAACTTTGGCTGGCTCCAGCTGTAGCCTTAGGATGTGCAAGACATATAGGGCAGTTTGCCCATGGTAACTTCATCTGTGCTTTTTGAGCAGTTGCTGACCAGTTTCAGTAACAGTTGATATTGGTTTTGATTTCTGTGGATGATTGTACTCCTCTTCTCTCTGTGGATGTGGAAAAATAGGTGACAGGAAAAACTGCTGTTCTCTTCTAGATGTTCCTGTCCTCGAAATTTAGCAACATTTTTTTTCTTTAGAAACATAATTGTAAAGCTGTAGTGGCCAGTTCTTAAGAAAGTGGAATTAGTATCATGAAACATTATTCTGAATTTCTTGTCAGAAACAGCAAATATATAGAAAAATAAAAAAAAATATGTATAGAATAATAAAAAATATAGCAGATATATTGTTGCAGATGCACACTTGAAGCTGTCTAGCTTGCAGTCTGCAGGTAATGCAGGCCCTGTTATATTGTGCTGTCTACTGCAAATACAAACTAACAAGCAGATCCAGGTGATACAGGATACCTGTTCAGCCTCTCAGCTCTGCGTTCTCAGTCCTGCTCTGAATTTCTGAATAGCTCTTTGTGCATGTGGGTATCATTTTGAAGCTCCTTTTGCTATCCTATCTAGCAGTATTTTTCTTTTATAATACTGACTGTCATCCTAGGTCTGAGGATTTTATGTATTTACTGATTTGCCGTTGCAGCTTCCATAAAAATCCTCCCCTAAGGAACCCCAAGAAGTGTGTGAAAGTGAGTGAGCTTCTCTTTTTAGTCATCAGGCTTCTACTGTGATTCGAACGATCAGGGTTGATGGAATAAATTAATCCAAGTATGTAGAGATGTTGAAAATCAGAAAAAGTGACCGGTAAAGGAAAGAAGAACTGCACAAGCTATTCTGCAGATGTTTTATACATTTATGTACACTTACATGGACGTGTGTCTTTTTCAGAACGTCTTACAGTATTTCTACCTCTATTAATATTAAAAAAAATAAAGTATGGGACCCTGCTGGTGTCTGTAACTCAAGTGGAGACCAAATTTTCATGGTATTTTTCCACGTGCTGTAGGTTAGAGGAGGAAAGAGCATACAGAAGGAGGAAGGATGATGAGGTGTTTCTCACTTGAATTTGAAAACTGCTTAGGCTGTCCTTACAAACACATCCTTCCAGTGAACATCAGAGTTGAAATTCCTCCTGCCAGTTTTTCATTTTCCATGAGTTGGTGGAACACACAATCCAGAGTACAGGCCACATGTGATTAGAAGAGCAGAAAACTTAGTGAGAGATGAGAAGCAGATTCCTACTGAGGTCTGCTGGGGTTTGAGTATGGCCAAGAGATGCAGTAGCGTGTGATGTCACTGATTGAAGCCAGCCATGTACCATGTTTGCAACAAATTGTTCTAGGACCTCAAGTACCTGTGAAATTACCTTGGTGTTGCTATAACTGCCTTTCACTTCAGACCAAGAATATACTTGGAAATGAGAGACTTTGCATGGTATTTCACAGTTTTGCTGCCTGGCAGGTGAATCTAAACAGCATCCAGTTCCCTTCCTTCTTGTGCTCCTGCTGTGATGGTGCATATTTTTCTGGGTGTTTGTAATCCTGGGGATATGAAAAGAAGGGAAACATAAGAAAAGACATCATCAATTATTTGAAATAATTCTAATAAACCCAAGAGATGTTGGCAATCTGTTTCCATACTTTTCTTGGGCATAGATTTCTTTTTAAACTAAAGTATTTTTTTGTCAGAGTGTACATACTCTATGCAGTACCTCCATATCTATGCAGTACAGTAATCACTTCCTAATCACTTATCTTCAAATTTGTGGAGTACACCAGTATTCAGGCTTTTCTCCATCATTTCCTGTGCTTTTGAAGGAAACTGTAACTTCCTTTCTCCGTTTCCATACCCTCTTCTGCTTAAATTCCATATTCCTTAGGAGCAGTGCTTATGAAATGTGTGTAATGATAGTGGTGGAGTTTTAAATGAGAGGTATAAACTGTTAAATTTGCCATTGGGTTTTTTCTTTCATTTTTATGTATTTGTTAAGATTAAATTCATTATTTGCACACAATATTTTTCTTGAAGCAAAGAAATTTTCTATCCTGTGAATTAAATTCAGATTAATATCAATGCATTTTAATGTACTAGTGTTTGTGAGTTCATAATGGTATAAATTCTTACTGCTGTTAATTCAGAATCGTTATAAGCCTATAGAGTTATTTTTGTAACAGTCGGAGATCCTTTGCTTGTATTTACTGACTATAATCAAATCTGTCTCTTGGACTTCCTGTTTCTGTTTTTGTAACAGCAAAAAAAAAATTGTTTTTTTCCTTTGAAATCTAAATGCACTTATTGTTATAAAGTAATGTTCTGATATTATGCGTGGGTAAATTTGGTCTTGCATTCAGCTGGGGACTTGGGGTAGGATTTAAGTATAATACACAGTACTTTTATTTTCCTAACTATTAAAGAATGATCCTCAGTAGCCTTGGTCTTTCAAAGACCTTGCTCTGATAAACTGTTATATATTTGTACTACAAAGCAAAGTAACTAACAGATACTGTGTTAAGTGGTGAAGCTATTTGTACATTTCAGAATAATAAATTTTACCAGCAGTTGTAAGCCAGTCATATTCTTAAGGGCCTGCTAAAGTTGACCTTACTTTTTAGTTGCTGTTCTTTACAGCTGTCCTGATTGTCTTTTAAATACTTAGACTGCACACCAGGAACACTGAAGATAATGGCAGAGCAAGACCTCTAGTATCTTTAATGTTGCCTGAAGATGCAGAGTGGTGTATGTGTTGTGCAACCCCTAGTAAGAAAATTGGCTGTAGTAGTGGTGTTCTTTATAAAAGCTGTGGAAATGCCACTACTTAAAGGTAAAAGCAACCTGTTTGCAGCCTTAGACAAATGAAGTGAATTGATTAACTCTGTAACTGTACATCCATATAAATGGATTAACTTAGACCTATCTTGTGTGAGTCATCTTAACATGTGAAGGGGAACTTTAGGCAGGTATCAATTAGTTAATTTTAAACACGTTTGCATTCAGCATCTTTGTGTAGCAGATGATTCCTGCAGTAGCCTATGTATGTGTGTCAAGGAGACAAATTTCTAAAAGAAATTCCCTAAATGGATTGCTATCATTGTGCAGCATTTCAGTAGAGGTGGTGGGTGGCAGGTGTCTATCATGGTTTTCTGATTTTTGGTTATTAGTATTCCACATCATAACATCTTGTAGTGTAGGTACCTGGTTCACTGTTACCGTTTTCCGGTCAGAGGGAAAGATAAAAACTCGCATATCACGAGACGCTCTCTCTCTTCTCATCCCATCTCTCGTCCCGGCAGCATCTCGCTCCCCAGCCGTCTCACCATCAGTATTAGAGTAAGGCCTACTTTAATTCTGGACACACTCTCTCTCTCTCTCATTGAATTGGATTTATCAGTTTAAATTGTAATTATATTGTATTATAGTGTGTTATTTTGCATTCCGATATCTTATTTAGTAAATTAGTTTGTTTCTCCTCAGATTGTTGCCGCTGTTTTTGTTCTCAAGCCCATCTCCCTACCCTTTTTTCCCTCTTCCCTTTCCCAGGGTGTGGGTTTGTGGGTCCCCTGCTCCATTTGTCACAGAACCGGGCCAAACGCCCGTAAACCGTTGACAGTGTCTTACATCTTAGTTGCTGTTTTCCTGTAGTTCAGCAATTAACAGTTCTTCCTCTGTGCCTCTGGGTACATGTGTGTCTATGTCTGAGCTGTCACTGGCAGTTAAAAGTCAAATGCAGAGGCAACCTGTGGTACACTGTAGATCATGCAGCCTACTAAAGTTGCTACAGAAATAGTGGCTAAATTTGAAACATGCTAAATTCTGTGCCGCCTGGTCTGTGGTAGAGCTGGCTTGTGAACACTGACGGCAGATATCCGTCCTTACCTTATCTATCATTCAGATAATGTGACTGGCCATTTGAACAAATACCATGGGAGCTGGTGAATTTTTGTATTAAAAAAAAATTGTAAGATAAGCTTTAATAAAACACAGCTGAGCAGGTAGTGAGATGACTGGATGAAATATAATGGCTTTTCATATAGTGGGTCAGTTCAAAACATGGTACTTTGTTCTGCTCTTAGAAGATATAAAACTGTAAAATATATATCATTCCATTATCCTTTTTGTCTCTTACTCCCCCTCTCTCACCATCTCCCTTTACTTCAGTGGATCCATAACATCTGAGAATAATCTGGTGAGTGGTGTGCTTATCCCTTGGGAAGTGAGCTGCTTTACTCATATTGCTACCCAGAACAGCAGCTGAGAACAGTGGGAAATCAAGTGCTGGCATTTTTGTTGGCTTCACATTAAGCAACAGGAGAATAGGTTATTTGCAATGGAATTCACACTAGGTAGTCAAGATACAAAGATCAGCATCACTCAGCAACGGACTACAGGAGCAGAACTGAAAGAACAAGCAAGCATTAAATAAGAGAGTATGTATGCAGTTGTGCACACTGAGTGAGCATCATCGCGGAGCCACAGCAGCATGCAGCCTGTGTGCTCTATGCATTACTGCTTCTTATAACCTGCACACTTTGTACAGATGGACTCAGGGGAGTGAAGGCTATCCTTGAAAATGTGAAATTCTTTTGCGTGATTTTTACAAGGCCCTTTGGAATAACTGAAGTTCCCTCCTACTTGTCTGCGAACACAACTTGAGATGACTTCCTTCTTTCTCGTTTGCCTTCCTTTCACATAATTCATGTACTGCTTTAAAGCATCTTGGAACATAGAGAAAATTTCTTTCTGCCCTGTGTTTCTGAGATTTGAGTGGGATATAGAAGAGTTAATTTGGAAAGGACCTATGAAAATCGAGTGGCCATCTTGGACTAAATTTCATAATGTATAACAGATATTACTGTCTATAAGACCATAGAATACTTCTCTGTAAAATTTGTTTCCACAGTTGACTTGATAATGTCTAAGAAAAGGTCATTTTATTTTGTGTCATGCAAGTAAGAAATGATTTTATAAGGTCTTCTGCTTGCTTTCTTTAACTTAATAATATTCCATCCTTTACATAAATGAGTAGAACCAAAGGTAGGATGCTTCTCTTCTCTTGTCTTTGGAAGGATGAGGTACAATGTTTACAGATACCTGTTGGCGCATTACATCCAGTTGTATATGTTTCCTGCTATTTAACAGCTAATACGGAGTGTGAAGGACTGCTATAGATTAAAGTTGAAGTGAGATGTTTCATGATTAAACTGAAAATAACATGCGCCTTCATTCCTAAAGTAGTTGATGTAGGACGAAGTACATTCACTGAAGCCTGAATGGCTGTCTGGGGACGCTTAGAATGAATCAGCTGTAAGTTTTCTGAAAGTCATACAACACCCTCTAATATTGTTTTATGCACACTGAGTCAAATAGCCCAATTCATGTAGGATTTCGGTCAATACCTTTTGAAAATGAAGCTCAAATGATCACTTAGGAAAGAATAGTCCATGAAGAACTTATTTTTCCCGTGAGAATGAGAATATGACTGCAGACGGTTACTTCTCCATGAGCTGTAACATACTATGTTCCAC
This sequence comes from Numida meleagris, assembly GCF_002078875.1. Taxonomy (NCBI): domain Eukaryota; kingdom Metazoa; phylum Chordata; class Aves; order Galliformes; family Numididae; genus Numida; species Numida meleagris. Next base: position 22,914,004 of record NC_034413.1, read on the forward strand.
CACAGATAGCAGATTGTTTGAAATACAGTTTCATGAAATCAGGTGATGAGAGCACTATTTTTGAATAAGTGTACTACTACAAAATTATGCTACTGTTGCCCTGCTAAGGAGTTCTTGAAATCCAAACGGACTATAATTGCAGAAATAAGATACTAGTGCATGGCACAGAATGACAGATATCTGGTGAAAGACAGTAGGGCACCAAATTTGATGGAGAATGGGAAGTGAAACCCTCTGCTCTCCACTTTTATATTGAAGGTGACTGAATCTCAGTATTTTCTCTTGCGTTTGAAAGGGTTGCCTGGATGCTTGTGTACAAGTGTTTGTTTCTTTGTAGTGATTATGGCTTAATATGTGTATTTCTATTAATAAAGTACACGCAAAAAGCACACCAGTATATAATTAAAATGTCAATTTTATAATGTTGTACTATGTATATCATTATTCAAGATCCAACACAGGATACACTTCATGACACAAGATGCAGAGAAATGCAGTGAATTATGCAGTGGTACATGCTTGAACTCTTGCTTTCATGTATATTTTATATTCATAATTTGTTTCACAAGCTGTCAGCTCTATTGCATCTTAGCCATGTCTAAAAACCTGAGCATAATAGCTGAAACAATTATAGGTGATTATGGATTGACATTTCACTGAAAGCTAATTTTATTTAAACCCTATATTCTCTTCTATGTTCTGCTAACATTTTTATAAATGGGTGACTCATGAATTTTAAGCATTATTAATAATTTCAATAGTCAAACCCTTAAAGGGATTGTAAGCTTCTTACTTCTAATTCCCTGCCTTCCCTTTTTAAACTTCATTGACAAATGAAGTTTGATTCCTGCCTTCTTGAATGAGTTCTTTTTTTCCACTTAGGTGCTGGCTCGTTAAGTTGCTAAAATATCTGGTGTCTTGAACTATAAAAACGGCGAATACTGGAAAGAGACTGAAGTTTGGGTGTGGGGTGGTTTTTTTTTCCTCCCCCTTTTCTCCTCCTCCCCTTCCGTGCATTTTTTCCAAGGCTCCATGCTGGCTGGACTTTGAAGCTTCTAGGAGAATATTTAAAAAAAAAAAAAAAAAAAAAGCTTTTGGAGTGAAGTGTAAGCAGTAAATGATTGAAAACCATAATAGCATTCTTGGCATCTGCTTGACAATTTTATATAATCAGATGCCTCCTTTTAGTTAGTGGTTTGTTAAATCACTGGTTTATAGATTTTTAAATGTTTCACTCTGTGCAGCTCTAAGGCTCAGCCTTATTGTCCTGGAATTGAAATTGATGACCTGGAAGGCATTCTTCTTCCCCCGTCTCTTTCTATGTGTTTTCACCTTTTTTTTTCTCTTAAAAGTATGTCTGAAAGGGTAAAATTATGATTGAGTTTCAGTGTAACAACGAAACATTAAACAGTGAAGACACAACAGTGTATATTCTGACTGGGGAGTGCTCAGCTCCAGCTTACGTGATCATTTTTCGCTGTATGAATGTATGTAAGAACAAGGCATTGTTCTGCAACAGAAATTCCTGCTGGTAAAAGTTTACCTTGGCTAAAACTCTCTAGAACACAAGAATAGTTGCTGTGTAGCAATGCTCCTTACCCAGGAAAGGTATGGTGAACAAGTAACAACATATTGATCAAGGACTTTGTCAGTTATTACAAATGACTAAACTATTTTTTGCTTAATAATTTGAATATGTGGACCGCCTTTTTCATTCATACTGGGCAAAATCAAATCTCGGTGAGCACGTTCACTTCTTGTGTGATATTACATAAGTGGTAGTATAAGAAAACTCTATTCAGAATTTTGCAACTCTGTCTTTATTTCTTATTTATTTATACAGTATTATTTTGATAGTTGCATTAAAACCTTGAGAGACACAATCTAGCAAGAGAATCCTGTTGTGTATACAGAAACAAGTGAGTTGTCCCAGCCTTCCATTCTTTGCAACAACACTCTGCTATACATGTATATTTTCAAGCAAAACACGATTTAGCATCTGGAACATAACATCATATTCACTGTATTTCCTTTGTGATAGTAACTTCAAATTTGGCCCTTAGTTTGCATTGCTAATAGAAGAATTCAGTATCTTTAATTTTTGTAGCATCTGCTGCTGTGCAAATAGTCTTCAGAACGCTCTGAGCTTTGGAACAGGAAAAATGCTGGATGAACAATGGTCAGTGACCACTGTGTTACCCTGAGGTTACAGTCAGTCTGATGTTTATGGGTCTCTGTCACGATCTGGAAATAAATCTTGTTCTGAGTAAGATAAATATATGTCTGTTTTTTGTTGCCAGGAGAAAACTAATAGGTTTACAGTGTTTCCACAACAAATACCACAGAAAAATTTCTCCATTCTTTTAATGCTAGTGACTTAATTGCAATTGTGAAGAAATTTAACAAGTTACTAATGAGATGGGATTCTGAAGTGTTGTGAAGTCCCCAACTTTCCCTTGGTTCTTCTGAAGACTGGAAATAATTCTTTAAGGATTTAGTAGCTTGACTATTTCTTTCTTGTCTCCTAATGTCTTTCTGCTGTTTGTTACTGGGCTCTGTAGCATACTTTATCCACATGTGGAGCTGTCCTAGGAAACTGCAGGGCCCACCCTCAAAGCTGACAATGAATCCATAGAGACATTTTTTTTGCTGGAGGATAGGGGTGGTATTGGTAGGTAGTATGGTGACAGTCCTGCTGCAGTTGAATAGGGCACTGGATGTATGCATTAGGTGACTTTCAAGATGCAAAGCCCAGCCCAACCTGTGCCCCAGGGGGAGCATGCTGAAACATGGCACTGTCATGAAATATGTAGTGCTTGTAGCTGCAATATGTGTGTGTATAGATACATAATTTTGGTCATACTTTACTGGCCAGTGTAAGATAGCGTAAGACTGTATCTGCAGCAGTTATGCTGTTGTGAACAGCAGCCTATGTCCTGCCTGGTGAGGGTATTCTCTCTAAAACACACTTTTTTTTGTCTGCTGATACACAGTGCAGTGTATTTACTACATGCATTAAATGCTTTGTATACCTACTGCCTACCTACACTAAAGGCAGATATTCTGTAAATTTTTCTAAACCTTTAAAAATATTTGTCTTTTCTAGAACTTTCCTCTTTCAAAATGTTTTGCATTTAGAAAAGTACATGTGCTAAAATACATTATATTGAACCATCTGTGAACAAGTACAATAATCCACTTCTGCTGCATATCCACTCTGCTAATCATCTACAAAATTTGTTTGCATAGCCTGCTGTCCAAATAGCTACCATGCACCAAAAGTAATTTTCTGTAGGAAGAAGGAAATGTTTTAGTATATGTTATTAGAGAACCAAACACTTAAAAAAGATCTTCAGGTACTTGATTCTCAGATGAAGAAAAGTATGGTCTGAAAAAAGGAACACAAAAAAGGGAGAGAGCATACTGAGATGAGAGAATGGGAAGAAATTTGGGGGGTGTTTTATTATTATTATTTTTAATTAGAGATGGGTGATAGTCTGTGTCTGAGTATGGGGTTAGCTGTTGTTTGGCATAAAACTTAAGATGCTTGGCTAATTCTGACAGAAGCATGAGTTAGTTGACCTAGGCTAAAAATCAAGTGAGGATTTGTGAGAAATACTACACTAAATCTGTCTCAAATAATCTTTGAATAGAATTACCTTTTTTAGAGACTGCAAATATGTGAGAGAGCAAAAGTTGTATTCAGCAGACCCCTAATTATATTATTTGCTCAACCAAGTGGAGATGTTGAAGTTCTTCTTGTTCATCATATGTGGAAGCTTACACCAAGACACTGAGCTCACAATTTTATTGTGCTTTTTCTTTTGGAAATGACACATTTTTGTATGCATGGCATGTATGATATCTGTCAACGGTTTACGGGCGTTAGGCCCGATTCCGTGACAAAGGGGACGGGGGACCCAAGGGCCCACGTCCCGGGAAAAGGGGAAAGGGGAAAAGGGTAGGGAGATGGCCCTGAGAGCAAAGAACAGCGGCAACAATCTGAGGAGAAACAAACTAATTTACTAAATAAAATATCAGAATGCAAAACAACACACTATAATACAATATAATTACAATTTAAGCTGATAAATCCAACACAGAGAGAGAGAATGTCCCAAAATCAAGGTAGGCCTTACTCTACTACCGACGATAAGACGGCTGGAGAGCGAGGTGCTGCCAAGACGAGAGACGGCTGAAAAAGGGACAAGGTCTCGTGATCTGCAAGTTTTTATACTGCGAGCTTCTATCTTTTCCCTCCGGCTGGAAAATGGTAACAAAGGAGCAAAGTACCGTGGGGACTGTAGTAGTCCTTCTCTTCTGAGAACTAGGTATGTCCACTACATGATGTTATGATGTGGAATACCAATAACCGAAAATCACAAAACCATGACAATATCCTACATTTGCTCATAAAATCTGATGGAGTAACCCCAGTAGAATCATAGATTCATTAAGGTTGGAAAAGACCTCTTTGATCAGCTAGTCCAACTGTCAATCCATCACCACCCTTCCCACTAAATCATGTCCTTAAGTGCCACATCTGCATGTTTCTTGAGCGCCTCCAGGAACAATGACTCCACCACTTCCCTGGGCAGCGTGTTCCAATATTTCACCATTGCTTCTGAGAAGATATTTTTCCTAATATCCAACCTGAACCTCCCCTGGCACATCTTGAGGCCATTACCTCTTGTCATGTCACTGTTACTGTCCCTTGGTACATCCTCCTTTCTGGTAGTTGCAGAGGGCAGTAAGGTCTCCCCTAAGCTTCTCCAGTGTAAACAATCCCAGTTCCCTCAGCCACTCCTCATAAGACTTGTATTCTAGCCCTTTTACCAGCTTTGTTGCCCTTTTCTGGATATATTCCTGAGCCTCAGTGTCTTTCTTGTAGTGAAGGGCCCAAAACTGAACATAGTACTTGAGGTGTGTCCTCACCTGGGCTGAGTACAGAGGGATGATCACTTCCCTAGTCCTGCTGGCTACACTATTTCTAATACAAGCCAAGATGCTGTTGGCTTTTTTGGCCACTGGGGCATGTTGCTGGCTTTTGTTTAGTTGGCTGTGGACTAGCACTCCCAGATTCTTTTACACCATGCAGTTTTCCAGCTACTCTAACCCAAGCCTGTGGCATTGTATAGGATTATTGTGACCAAAATGCAGGATCTGGCACTTGGTTTTTTTGAACCTTGTACAACTGGTTCAGCCCATTGATCCAGCCTATCCAAATCCCCCTATAGTACCTTCCTACATTCAGGCAGATACACAGTTCCTCCCAAATTGGTGTCAACTGCAAACTTACTGAGAGTACACTCAATCAAAAGGCTGCCCCCAACACTGACCCATGAGGAACATCACTCGTGGCAAGTTACTAGCTGGATTTAACTTCATTCACCAGTGCTCTCTGGGCTTGGCCAACCAGTCATACTTTTCCCCAGTGAAGCGTATACCTGTCCAAGCCATGAGTCACCAGCTTCTCTGGGAACCACAGGCCTCTCAGCTTGACCTCAGCATCAAGGTAGGTTATGGAGCAGATCATCTCAAGTGTGATTATAGAACATGTGTGGGACAATCAGGGGATCAGGCCTAGCCAGCATCCTCCTTGCAACCCTTCTTATAAATGAGCATCATATTGTCAAGTTTCTTGTTGCCTGGGCCCTCCCTGGTTGACCAGAACTGCTGATAAATGAGGGAAAATCTGGCAACTTCTCAGGGCCTTTTCCCAGTAGCTTTCAGACAGATGGTACTAGTACTTTTAATACTATCTATTTTAATATTTATGTTAATATCCATCATCTGTCTCTGAGTTTAACCTGCAATCCAATCCAGTCTTTGCCCAGAGCTTCCTAGAGATCTTATCTCCTCCAATCAAGATAGTGTTCGTAATACCAAATGCTGGGATGTACTTTTGTGTCAGCCTCTTATTCCCCCCTCAGAAGACAGGAGTACTGTTGCTTTCCCTGATACTGGGTAGCACAGGAAGTGAAAAGTCAGCCCACCACTGAGACTTGTTGGCTAGGAACTGAAGTGGTATCACCTTGTTCAGTGAGTATGGGTAGTGTGGACAGGCCTCCTACTGGAGGACTGTGACAGACAAAGGCTCCACCTTAGTGTTGTCATATAGCCTTGTGGAGAAGTCCTATGCCAGATATAGAATGGCAAAGTCATGCAAAATTTTATGCTATTTACTTAGGTAGAATTTCCTTTAAGTGAGAGTTTCATCTCAGTCATAAATCTGATTACACTTTAAATACTACTATTTCAGCTAAATGCAGTAAGATCTACACATGCCTAGTGCTACTTTGCAGCATGTGGCTGCAAAGTAGCCTATGTAGCCCTTACTGAGTCCCCTGCTGCTTAAAAAAGTGAAGCAGAGCTAGGAAGCAGAGGAACATTGCCCCATGCTTTATTCTTGGTGAAATATGTGTGTCCAAATCACAAATGAAGGCCGAGGCTTTGTATCTCATACTAAAATCTGATTTCTGTGGGTTAGACGAAAGTCAAGTTAAATCTGCTTGTTTGAGTAATGCAAATGAGAAGACAATGGGGAAAGAACTGCATAGGTCAACGCTACCACAATGTCCAAATGAAGTAAAAGATTTAGTTTTCAAAAAGCTGCATCATAAACATGTAGCTGTCTGTAATACATCTCCTTAAGAAATATATGCATTTTGTGCAGATTGTGCTTTTTGTTGGCTTCTTACACAAACTATAGATAGAATTTCTTGTTTGTTTTTTAATGAAATTGGTAGTACTTTAATGCAAATATGCGAGCATCTCAGACCTTACTAAAAAGCACATATACAGGGACCTGTGTATTTACAAAGATAAAAAGTTCAAGAAAAATGTCCCAAATATGTCCTTATTACTAAAAAAAAATTGCTGGTGAAAACGATATTTTGAAATCTTTTACATGGCCCAAATCATATTCCTTTTACCTAATTCAAAGCCCTATATCACACTTTCATGGAAAAAATGGTTTTTCTCATATTAAGAAGTAATAATATTGGTTCTGCAACTTGTTTTGTATATGAAGTAAACACCACATCAGGATGAATGCATGTGGACAAAATAGATATTTGTTGGGTGCTGTATAGCCATGCCTTTGCACCCTAAGATTTACTACCCTCCTTTTGAGGAAGGAGGAGTAGTAGCAGAGGAATGAATCTACCTAAGCATTGCACTGCAGCTTTAACGAGGAGATTCACCTACGTGTGAACCCAGTAAGGCTGCAGAAAGCTTTCAGGGAAAGGAGCAGCATTATAAATATTTTAAATCTTTCTGTGAGCAGGGAACAGTGTGACATATGTTTTGCATTTCACTGCCTGCTACAGTACCATTATTTTAGAATCTGTCGCCTTTCGTAGGCTATGCACTCATAGACAAATGCCATCACTTCAAAACCAATAGCTAAGCTGCCTCTTTTCTTACTGTTTCTTTCAGTTCCATCTGACAGTTAAAAAAAAAAATTTGTTGTTCCCCCCCACACACCCTGTTCTAAATGATCTGACCTAAACAAGTGTAGTGTACAGCTGAGCTTAAAATACAAACATTCCCTTTGAAAGCTGGTACATCCCAAAGTAAAGCAAAATAAGAAAGAACCCCAATGCAGAGATAAAGCCATCATATGGGAGAAGGGAGAGTGTGTTTAGTGTCTGCTTCAAAGTGGTAGGAAGAAAAAATCCTCGTTCAAGGCAAAACAGCTGCTGTTTTCTTTTTCTTCTTTGCTTGAACATTGCTTGAATAGCCACAGTTGTGCCTTCCAAAGCATTGCATCCACAAGGAAACAAGACATGGTAGCAAGGAGATGCATCTGAGGCAGGCAGCAGTGGCACAGGGACATGAGCCCGCATCTTCCAAATTCTAGTTCAGCTCTCTATCCAATAATTTTTGCCTACTTTGTGGGATTTAAATATGTGCAAAATAGCATGAAATATTTCATGAAAAATTGAATAATTTGCAATAAGATGACAGATTTGGAAATAGTTTGTTCTTTATGCTGTGTTTTCAGTGTCATGAAATAATTTCAGAAATTCAAGGTGGGATTATGGTATTTCAGATCCTGATGACTTTGAATTTGCTTATGAGAAATCTGTAGCTGCTAGTCTATGCATATTTTTTTCATTTTTTAATGAAAATTAATTTTCAATAGCAACAATAAATAACTTGCTAGAGTTCTATTCAAAATGGGGAAAATGTGCAGTTCTGTCTAGTCCACTTTCAGTCTATTAAAGAAGAATAAATGTCATCAGTTAAAAATTGTAAAAGATGTTTGAATACTTAAAAACAGAAGACTTTGCTCCAAAACCCATAACATTTCCAGCTAAGACATATTCTTTGTAGAGCCAAAGGAATACATTTGGATGCCATTAATACAGATTAAATTCAGTTCTTTGTCCAGAGCCGATCTATGTGTCCCTTAAGTAAAGACAGAGATTGTAAAAATATCATCCCACTGGCATTTTAAGATCTAGCTAGGTAAGCATAAAGGCAGAGCTGTTCAGGTGAAAGTAAAAGCTGCTTTGTGGGTGCTGAGATGAACTTCATATTCTCTGAGATCTTCGACAGCTCTGTTTGAATTCTATGGGTTTTGTTGTTTTCTGTAGCGTGTTAATGAATTTTTTAAAGCTTGAATGTCTTTCTGAAAGAAATGCTGTTCAATTATACATTTGTTGATGATGATGTAGAAACTACTGGGTGAGATCTGTAGCTAGTATTGGCAGATGGCAGAACAGCCAGCTGAAGCAGTTCTTCTGGCCTTTAGGTGGGAAACTCTTGCATTTGATGAAATTTACAACGCCTCTTATAGAGTACTATGTAAATCTAAGCTTTAGCAAGGTGGAAAAAAATGAGGAATCAAACATATCTGAGATTTTATTCATTCTGGAGTAATTTTGTTTCCCTTGGAATTCTGCTGTTTTTCTTGACTGAAGTATGAAGTTCAAAGGGTCGTTTGCCTGATAGCATGACAGTAAGGGGCATATAAATTATATATTATGATATACCTCTAGAGTTTCATTTACCACATGCACGTCTGTAATGGGGAAAAAACATACTTTACAATGTTTTAGGAAATGGAATGGCCCCTTTTGATAAGAAGCAGCATATCGGATGATGTAACCACATTTAGTGCTGCTATTTCCTTCACACTTCTTGCAATCCTTGTTTGACTTTTTGTCAGGCACAAAAAGGAACCCAAGCCTGAGTGACTTAAAGGCACATTGAATGAAAGGTGTAAAGGAAATACTGTAACTACAACAGTGCTGTGGAAGAAGAATAAGGACACAGTAAAACCAATACAATATTCTGTGGAGCTGTTTAAGAAGATTAATTTCTTTCTTCCATATATGCTATTCTTCTTGCAATATAATTAGGATAATAGATGACGATCATACATTAACAGGTAATAGTAATTAATTTTATAATCATGAAATAGGCATGCACAGTGTGGATGGCACAGTTTGTATTTAACAGTTTCCTTTGACTTTTACAAAGGTCATTTTTGGGGGCCAAACAGTTCTGTGGGCCATTCAACAGGCTAATTAGAAATTGGCAATGCACAACTGCAGAGAGTTGTCAGAGGTATACAGGGATTTCTTGGCAAATATTTTTAGAAATTCTAAAGGAGCTGTTTTGAAATATTGCCTCATAACAGGTTTTTCCTGGGTGAGAGCTATAGATTTGTGCATTTTTGATACTGCCATGTTGACAAAACAAAAGTTGAATAGAAATGTACTCCTGAGTCTAATACAAACCACAACAAGACCCTTGTTCTTCTCTTCCTCTTGTCTCGATTACGTATCTAGGATATTTGTCAACAACCGCTTCCGCTATTTGAAGCAAACTGAAATAATGTCACAGATTTTGCTTGTACTCATTTAAGAAAAATGTAGACCCATGAATTCTAATGTGACTTATCTATTACTACCAGTGGTTTGGTGGAGCAGTTTCTATGATTTTGCTTTAAAACTTTGTAGTGTTTAAAAAAATAAAATAAACAAGGGAAAAAATTATCAGAAATGTATGCCACTATGAAAAGAACAGATTATACTTATAAAAATGCTGAAGTGGCAGGTGTCTTTCTCCTCTGCACCTAGCTTAGAGAATCCAAGTTTACTCTTTTTGAAGTTAAACACTCTAACCTTGCAGTCTTCACTGAGGGCTGCTGGTGCCCTCACTACTGAGGCTTGTAGGCACAATTCAAAGAAACTTTGAAATTCTTACCTGATTTGTGTTAAGAGGCTTGCAGTTGACTTCCTTCAAACAGGCTTTCACTTTAGTCATACAGCAATGGCCAACACCAAAAATGTGGGCTAGACTTCTGTCTTAGTTCTTTAAATACAAAAATTTCAGTGATCCCTTCTGATATTGTGATGTATGCACCTGAGATCAGGATCTGGGCTGCCTAAATTCCAGTGTGAAAATCTCCAAAAGAGTCAACAGTGAGTTCTTACACTGCCATTTAAACCTTCAATGAAAATCAACATGTTTTTTTCTCATCCTATTGAAGAGGTTTTGCTACAGAAACAAATCAGTGTTCTGTTTAAATACTGAGCTTCGGGCTTGAGGGTCACGCTGTAGACTGAGCACAGGTGCAGGACTGTGGCTCCCAAATAAATATGCAGCTTGCTGCTGGGTGCTCTGGGAGGGGAAGGTATCCTCATCACCTTCCCTTTCTATGCCTCAAAGCCATTCAAAAAATGTCAAGATGGAAAGGATATAATTTTTCCCACTTTTACCCCCTGCATCTCTGTTTTGTGGTAATATCCAGCTGGTTTTCAGAGAACCTTTTTCTGGCAAAATTTTGCCTGAGAAAATCCTGACCGTTACCATGATACAATTCATTATGTAAAACATATGAGTACTTGCCATCAAAACCCAAGATAATTTTTTTTGCACCTTTAAAATGTGAACCAAGACTACAGATTTCCTGAGTGTCAACCCTTCCAGAATGATTGCACTGGAAACTTAAACAGTGACTACAGAATGATTAACAAGATTGTTTTAAGTATACAGGGTGGTTGTTCTTAAAGTTGTTCTTTATCCCATAGCACTCATGAGAACAATCAGCTTAAATTGTAAGGATTTAGGGAATCAGTCAGTCTATTGTTCCTCCTTTAGCTTGACTCTTGTGTACTAATGCCTTTCAGCTGTTTTAAAAAGTATGGCTGTGAAATAAAATACATAAATGATTTGTTGTTTTTTGCTCCAACCTATCGCCACTACCTTCTTTGAAATGAGTATGTTCCAAATTGCAACAGTCTTATCAAGGATGTATTTATGCACAGTAAGTAGAAACAGGGTAAATTTGCAATTCTTGATGTGAAGTGAATGAGATTAAAAAAAACCAAAACAACAACAAATCTTTAAATATGAACATGGTATTTATAATCTTATTATGACAAGGAACTTCACACCTTTTATTGTAGAAATTAGATGGTGGTGTATTGATATAGAATTATATTTTGCTTTGTAAGATCTGTTTCTGTCTTCAAAGCTGCATTTCCAGGACTTCACAGTACTGCCTCCAAAGACTGTAGAGTGGCTAAGAACTAAATGTGTTGTTCTCATTCATATCTGAATTCTATGCTTCTGCAAAGGTTGAGATGCTCCCAGGAGTGTTAAAAAAACATTATACCAGCTGTTGATCACAGAAAGACGTTGAACATACCAGCAGTTTTCTTAGGGCTGACTGTGGGTAATTTCATAAGCAATGACCTACACAGCCCAGAGTACTTCATTGGCCACCTCCCCCTTCTCCCCTAGCTGTCTCAAATGTCTTTCAGCACCTTGTGAGGGGAGCACAGCAGCATGTTTTGCAGCTTCTGCACCAAGGAAACGTCCTGAGAGGCCAGTCAGAAGTATGGAAGACTGTTAGGTCTAGTTTTTGAGAGTTCCCCTTTCATGTCAAGGGTGAAGGAAATTGCTATTTTTATTGTATTAAGTACGTATTAGAAAACTTAAGAAATGGGACAATAAAGGACTATTAAAAGATCAGAAAAGATTAAATAGGTTAGCATTCATTTTCTAACACTGCAGACTGTTGGCACTATAGTAGGTAATGTGTTTAAACACTGAAGTCCAACAGAAAATTTATCAGATGGTAAACACCACGTGTAAAATTATGAATTCACTGGTGATCAAAGTGGGAAAGATGAGACTGAAAGACATGAAGTCACATGTTCTCTTTGAGGGGAGAGCAGTAGCATCAGACTGTGATATGAAGGCAAGCAAGGCAGTTGTGTTTCCTTTTACTCTATTCAGACTGTGTCTTCTCCATCTCAGATCTTCGGTATGTGTTCTCTGAGCTCTGCTACTATGTATTGTCGTAAAGAAAAGTGATTAAAGGAAAATCTGTATTTTGCAAAGCCATTGTGTCTAAACAGTTTTTAAACAAAACAGAAGAGTTTTGTTTGGGTAGAGCCTTGTGTAATTTAGCGTAAGGCTTTATGTGTTCCCAAGCAGTCAAAGTAAGACTCAATAGGATGGACTAGAAATAAAAGTAAAGTAGGTATGATAGAGATAAAATGAAGCTCATGTGTCTATGAGCTACACTGAAAAAAACTTTGATCCCCTCAAGTAAAACCCAGCTTGGAACTACTGTCATGGTTTTGTGATTTTTTGTTGTCGGTATTCCACAACATAACATCATATAAAGCACCAGTAGTTAAAGAGTTAATGGGGACTGCCTTTTTGGGGTGTTTTTGGTTCTCCGAGGGGGAGGGGAGGAGAGGAGCTGCGCTCCCCAGGGGTCTCTGTGTCTGGAGGAGGTGGTGAAGCCGGCTGGCAGACCGAGCTCCTTCCTTCCTTCCTTCCTTCCTACCCGGCAGAGAAGCACGTGGTCCCTCTGCAGCTTACGGTGTGAGAATCTCAGCTTGTAACTCTCTCTGTTTGATGTATTGGCCTCAATTTCGATATAATATTTAGTAAATTAACTTTCCTTCTCAGATTGGTGCCGCTGTTTTGTTTTAGATCAGTCTACGAGTTCCCTACCTTTCCCCTTTTCCTTCTGTCTTCCCCAGGGCGGGTCCCCTGCCTCACTAGCTGTAGGACCAGTCCGGGCCGGCCCCTAACCCGCCAGTTTTTTTTCTCCTTTCCCTCTTTTCTGGGCCTGTGGGCCTGCTATCCCCTTGTCACGGACACAGATCCTTAGATAACGCCGTGACAGCTACGCTGTTTGTGTGGGATGTGGTGCTGATATAAACCACAATGTATGGAATCTGTGGAATGGAAGGAAGCTAATGACAAAGCATTTGCTACTTTCACAAAGAGCAAAAAAAAGGCCTCTGACTCTTGTCTGTAGAAAAAGCTTAATATAAGCCACAACCATTACTGTACACACCAGCCCTAATTATTTGCTAATGGGTGGAGTAGTTAAATCAAATGTCTTTCATTTACTGTTGGATCAGTTCCTCCTATGACAATCTCTATAACTTCTTGACACCATTAAACCATGGAATGCTTTCTAGTATGACTGCAGAGTCATTTCTGTTATTGGTGAGGGCTTTCTGCTTTTGCTGTAGCAGCAAAAATGATTAGCTACGTATCTGCCAACAAACTTTTTTTTCCACTTGGGTGTCAGTCTTGTCTGTCAGAATTTTTGTTAACATCTCCTGAGATACTTGAAAAATGTAGAACAAAACTATTCATGGTGCTGACATTGGACTGCTAATCAAGAGATCTCATTTATCAAGGAAAGACAATATTTTGGGCTTTATACAGATTCTTACCATTAAGAAACACATTATGACTCTATTCTTTTATAATACTGTGTGAGATAGGGAAGTTGTGTTTTTTTTTTTTTTTAAAAAAGAACCCTAAGTGGATACGGGCAGCAGGTTTGCATGTGCTGAATCTGAGAGTACTGATGTTGCAGATACACAACTGTGAAACTGATTTCATTTATTTTGACAGACTTCCCTGCCTGTTAGCTCTTGGACAATAATTTTTTATGGAACCCAGGTTTTCTCTTTCTGCAGCTGATCATCATGATGCCACAGATAGTTAGTTATTCCGTCCTGAGTTCTTTTCACAGTCACAAAATACCCCCATATCTCACCTCCTGTTGCAGAAAAGGAAGTGAACTTTCCTTTTCTTACAATTATGGTAAGATGTCTCATAATTCTTTATGTGTTTGTGTTGTGAAAAGTTCCAAAGCATTTTACCACCATGTCATGTCAGGAATTACTTCTCTTGCTCTGCTTGTAAATATGGGATGTTTCCTAGTATCAATTCAATAGAATCATCTAGCATAAATATATATATATGTATATCATAAAATGAGGTCATAAATAGAGGGAATAGAAACTCATAGTACAAGCACCTGCTTGATGCTTTCAAGAATATGTGAAAAGTAGAAATTTCTGGGAGGCTACTTGCACTTGGGTGAAAGAGCTGTTAAAGTTGGATGTGGAACATTTCGATGTCTTTTAGCATCCAGTCTGTTGCAGGCTTGCTGAAATTATTCTAAGCTTGTCTTCTTACAAAGGCTAGATCTGCAGTTTTTAGACTTAGACAAGTCATAGTATTGGTAATAGCTAATAATAGTAATTGCTTGCAAAGTTTGTGAAGACATTTTAATCTTTGGAAATTACAGATTACTGCCTTGTAATATTATGACTTTGTGTTTTTGTTGCTGATTGTATAGTGACAATTGTACAAAATGTTGTCTAGAATGTAGTTAACCATAGATCAAGAATTTTGCTATGAGATACAGTATTAGGAATATGTGTGTGGGGGAGATTTAACAACAAAGAGCCCAACAGACTCTGGTAGATCTTATCTCTATGAGGCCTCCGGAGTCTGGAGACAGGGCTAAGGTGTAAACAGAATAGTCTTTAGTACGCACAGCTAATGGTCACTTCTGGGACAGTTAAGCAACCCTTTGTTTGTTATCTACGTTGTTGTGAAGAACTTAAGGATAATTAACCGTGAGTGGATTTACTGCTTACGAGTGAAGGATATATAAGGTGTGTGTAAAACACAATAAGAGAACTTGCTATTCTAAGAACTTGCTATTAAGAGAACTTGCTATTCTGAGAACTTGCTATTCTGATGCCACACTGACTGGGGGAATTCTGTAACGGGACCAAGCGCCGACATATGTGAACTATCACAAAAAAGTCTCCATGCTTAAATGCAAACAAAAGCAGGTATAAAATGATCAAAGAACATATGAGAATTGAAAGTACTGTTTGTTTGTTTGTTTTTAACCCCCAGCCCAGCTGAAGTAGGCTCTAATTTTCTAATAGTTCTAAAACTTGAAAGTCAAACATGTCTGTTTTCTCAGCTGTATCAAGGGAGTGGAAAAAGGTAAAAATGGAACTGCCTTGAGATGAAAATGCATGAAGCAGAATTTAATTCTGACATATCACTTAGCGTGAAAAGTGAGTGTAGAATTCTTAATATGTATAATGGAAATGGTTGCAGATTTTTGTTAGTTATGTAACTAGTGATTCCCCAACAAGCCACGAGTATAGAGCTTAGAGTACATAATTAGATGTGTATATTAACAGATGAATAAATAATACCCCAAGTATTTAGGACCATTGGGAATTCAGGGCTAGTTATATGCATTTTAATTTATTTGTACATTGGTTTCAGTGGTGATACATCAGGGATAATTTGGTCTTATGAGTTTGTTAATGATTCTGAAATACCTGTGTTAGCTGAACTGTGACAGAATCTGAAGTGCAAAGAAAAAAACAACAAACCAGCAAAAAACTCTGTATGAATATATACGAATCTTGGATAGTTTGCATACCAATGAACATCTATAAGAGCCAGTGCCTAGTGGCAAAAAATTCTTCGTACCCTGTTCAGCCTATGGCAGAAGATAGTTCAATCTAAGGGCATATTGGCTATCTAGTGAAAGAAGGAAGGCAGGGAAGTGTATATTCCAAAATTTGCGCTCTTATGATCTCCATGAAGAACCGGTAAATATAAAAGTGCAGGATCAAAGCTTCAGAGCTTTACTGACAACTGAAATACAAACATCAGATCTTTTCAAATGCCCTTTGAATAGATTTCAATGTTAGAATCTCATGCTTATTGCACATTTCCTAAAGTTTTGGTTGGAGGTAAACCTTTCAAGCTGAAGTCCATACATTATTCCCTGCATCAAGTAACTTCTAAGCATATCCTTTCTGCCCCCTTTACAAAACTAGTTTGACCTGACTCTCTTCTCTTTGTGGCTCAGCCAGAAATGTCTGTTAGCTACCTACTTATTTAATTGACCTTCTGTGGTTCATACCTCTTGCTTTGCAGCTTTGAAGTGTCAAATGTACAATCCACTCTCTCCCCACCATTCTGATGTCTCTTAGGAAATCCTGCGCCCACTTTGTTGCTGAGCAGTCCTTAACAGCAAGAGCAGTAATTGTTTTTGTATTCAAGAATTCCTTTGTAGCTCTCTCAGAAGATATGCTGTACTATATTTAGATATAAGATGACATTAAAAAGCATACTATTTTTATAAAATACTATTGGCTTCGGTAATACTAGTGAAATTCAAGATGGTTAAACTTCCTACTGATTTTAGTGTAAGACAGAAGTGAGGAAAAAACTTCATTCTATTTAAGGTTATGATTTACTGTTTAAAATACCAATCTTACATAAAGCTGATTGCTATCTTTAATTAAAAAAAAAATGGTGCTTCGATATAAAAACTACAAACTCGAGGAGTTTGTCTACACCATACTTCTTGTCTGGCTATCTATCCTATCCTATATATCTACTTATTTATCTTTATAAATTTCAAATTAATTGTCAAGTAATGTCAGGTATTCAGAAAAGATAGTCCGTAGTTCGCTCGTATGTTTATTGCTGTGGAAACTACAACTGATACAAAGAGTGCAATAACACTGTTAGGTAGAGAAAACTCTCAGATACAAAACACCCTGTTTCAATGTAGTCACCACTATTAGCTATACATTTTCACCAGTGATGAACAAGAGCCTGCATGCTGTTCTCATAAAAATCTGTGTGGCCATCTGGAATGTGGCTTGTTTGTCACACTGCTGCCACCACTGCAAAAACGCACCACTCACCTTCTCACTGTTTTCACATTCACTGTTTAGTCTCCACAAACATTCACTAAACACCAATGAATGTCTAGACGTGCCATTTTTTCCTCATGGGGGAATTCAGTGAGGCACCTTTGCACTTCCGTGTCAGATGCTATTTGGTCAGACTGCCCCTCTGCTGCCATCTGTCACATGGCAACAAAATACAATAAAACATTGGCAGGAAGGTTTGGCCTCTACTGCTTTACCACCAACATCGCCTTTGATGCCATGGATCAACGTAACAAACTAGGAGGCATTACTTTTGGAGCAGGCCTTATGTGATGCTCCCCGTTTGTTTCATAGAATCATAACATTGTTTAATTGAAAGAGATCCTTGAAGGCCATCTAGTTGAACTCTCCTGCAGTGATTAGGGACACCTACAGCTAGATCAGGTTGCTCAGAGCCCTGTCCAGCCTGACCTTGAATGTCTCCAGGGACAGGGCATCCACCACCTCTGTGAGAAACTTATTCTTGTGCTTCACCACCCTTGTCATAAAAAAAAAAAAAAAAAAAAGTCCTATCTAGATCTCCCTTCTTTTAGTTTGAAACCATTTCCCCTTGTCCTGTCACAACAGACCCAGATAAAGAGTCTGTCCCCTGCTTTCCTATAGCCCTCCTTTAGGTACTGAAAGGCCACTATCGCGTCTCTCAGAAGCCTTCTTTTCTCCAGGCTGAATAGTCCCAGCTCTCTCAGCCTGATGTCTACTCAGAGAGATAAATTTTTAATGATAATACAGTTCTCTAAAACAGTAGTCCAGCACGAACTATTTGCAGTTATCTACCAGGAACGGTTTTGACAATTACTGTGTAATGTTGTAGCATTCTGGTCTTTAGTTTTGCCTTAGGGCCCACAACTTGCCTGCATATATTTTGCCATTGAGGACTGGGCCCTAAGTCATTGGGCCACCAACTGCTGCTGCGAGGCTGATTTTGGTTGAGTAGCAACAAATTTGCAGGTCATTTTTCTGCAGTAGATCTGCAGGTTGCCACTAGATGTGTAAAAAGTCCCCACCCTGCATTCAACCTTGATGGATAAGAAAATCCTTTATGATCAGTACAGTTCTCCATGCTGGGTGCAGGGAACTGAATGTGTGTCCATCCACGTTCTTCTGCCATCAGAATGGCCACTCCATGGATTTGTCTGTGCAGATGGACTTCTTTTTGTTCCTCTATTTTGCTCCTGTATCCCATGTACTCTCTATTTATCCTTTTGTAGTGTTTGTATTTTTGTTCTAGAAGAGTTTCTATTTGTCCTTAATACACTTTTAAGTATTCAATTTAGTGGATACTACCTTAAAACGGTGCAAAATGAGAATCCTGTAGCCTGGTAAACAAAATTCAGGGAAGATCAAGGACCTGAATTAGGTGCAGGTTTAAGTTTAAGGAATGCAAGAAGGAAAATTCTTAAGGATGGAACACCTTTGTTTTGTGGCTTGCATTTTACTGTCATCTGTTTGTTTGTTTAATCCTAGAGCAGCAGATGCAGTAAATATGTATTTCTTGGAAGAGTTCCTGCATTTGCCTTCAGTGGACGGTGACTGTAGCTGTCACCTGACAGACCGTTTATTCAGGTAGTGCTTGCAGTATGTGCTTGAGTACTAATTCACAAATGAGACAAAGTGCAACCAGCTACAGAACAGCCAAATCCTTTCCATGTTTTCATGCTCATTACTATGTGAACTCAATCAAGTCTACAACCTAGCGCAGAATATTGACAGCATGAAACCTTGAGGAGCATGTCTGCATTTTGGCAAATTAGATTTACTATCTCATCCTATCTAATAGACTGTTGAGAGCTCTGCCCCTGAGACAGATCTCTTTAGCTGAGTATCTACCACCTCCTTGTAATTTTTTTTATCTTCAGTCTGAATGATCACAGCTTTGTGAATATGTTTCTCTGTACTTTAATATGTTTTCTGTCAGGAAAAATAAAAGCTGGATAGCCAGTACTATCACAACTGCAGTTCCTAATAAAAGACAAACAAGGACCTGCATTAAAGTGTACTGTGGAAAAAAAAACAAACTGTCATTTTATTTTTTTTTATGTAGCTACACTTTTATTTACATATGTAGTCTTATATACACACGCCTATATGTATATAAATAAAATGGACTGCTGTGTACACCAGCACAAAATAGATCTGCCACCATCCCTGACAGTCTGCTGGAAATGGAGTCAATTGAATATGACTCGGACCCATAGACTCATTGTCCAATTCATCAGTGAATGCTCTGCAGGCTCATTGATTGTATGTAAGACCAGCAGGAATGCTTGGCTTGCTTCATGGGGCTGTCGGTACTGTGCTATTATAAACATCCTCTGATATGCGCGTGTAAATAAGTTCAGATTGCTTAAATTTGACAACTTAGACACATTTTTTATGAACCAAAAAAAGAGACAGAAATGCATGCGGAGACTGTTCTGTGAGGAAGTTAGCTTCATTCAGAGCTGAGAGCATGGACAATGAATCATGTACTATGTTTTAAAGTTAGTTAATGTAACCTCTGACAGGTAGATACTCCAGACTATGTTTGTTTTAAGAGAAAAAGTGAGTGTTTCTCTGTATGGGTTTTTATTTAGACCAAACTTCCAAATTAGTGAAAGACTGTAAATGGAAGTGGTTTTCCATGAGCAAGTATGCCACATGTACAACGCTTCAAATATTTTCTTCTAAAAATTATGCACGTGGAATGGTTACAGTTAGACCTCAGGGAACCGGAGTTTTACCAGTTTGTGACACTGTAGGTGTGCCTGTTCTCAGGAAAACAAAATCACTTTTAAATAGGAACAGTAGGTGTCGTTGCACCTTTTATTTCTGTTTCCCGGTCTCCCTGGTCGTCCCTACAGAAGTTATTTGAAGTCTGGGATGTGCCGCCGTGTCCCTTATTCAGGGAAGGACAGCAGAATCCCTTTGCTGGCTGCTGTTAGTCTCGCAGGCTGTACTAATTACTTCATTGTGTCATATGGCCCGCTGGCAAGATATATACAAAAAGATTTAACCACAGTTTTACAGTGGGTTCTTGCTACATCTGCATGGGCGCCCCCAGGAAAATGGCACAAGTTAAGTTAAGCTTTGTATGAAAAAGCACCCTTTCTCTTCTTTTTTTTTTTTTCCTTTTTATTTTTTAATGAGAACAATAACTACTTGTTGAGGGATATGATTTTTTTTTTTTTGTCTGTAGTCAGGCTGAATTTTAGCAAGCTTTTTTTCCAGTCTTCTGTCCTCTGTGAAGCATTTTGTGAAATCTTTGTGAGCTGTGGTAACAGAGAATGTGATGAAACATTAGCTTTCTTGTCAGTTGCCTTCACTAGCGTGCAACTTAGATGAAGAGTTCCTGTGATTTTGGGTATCAACAAAAACCCTCTCCACGTGCCTCTGAGTTTGGTGAAAAGAGACAGGAAAGTAAGAAACATCAGCTTTTTCACATACACAAATATACAATATGTCATAATATTTGTTTGTTGAGCATTGAGTAATTTCAGAATGCTCTTGCATTATTTGACTGACAACTTTTAATACTTGTGCTTAGGGGTGTTCTGGATGAGTTTTCTGTAACCACAGTATTTCATCTACTCCTGCTCAGGAGCCAGAAGTCCCAGTGAGGAGGAGGAGGCTGGTGATGCTGCAAGGGCAGGCTGAGTACACAAAGTGTGCTATTGCTGTTTGCACTGATCTCATTAGTTTATTTACACATCCTGATTTTACTTTCTCCCCGACCAACTCCCTCTACCTTACATTTCCTGTGTGCTGGTTTCAGTGCTGCTCACACAGAGAGAACAAACAATTCAATCAGGCTGCAGAGTTTGCAGAACAGGCTGTGCACGCCTAACTCTCATGCTGCCGGCAGACGGGTTCTGAAAAACTGAACTGCCTTCTCATTTGTGTTTGTTTTTAAATGGCAAGTCATTACTCCTGGGATTCCAAGCCATTCTCTCATCTCTGCTGCTGAAGGAGTGTTTGTTTTTTCATGACTTTTAGAAGGAATGTTTGGGCTGATTCACAGGGGCTCTATATGTTGTCTTGTTAACTCTGTAGCTTAAATACCACATATAGGTGCATGGTCTTCTTGTTGTTGACCACAAGTTTGTAAATGAAAGTCCACTTTGTGAGTTTAACTGATACAAAAACATGAAAGTTCCCACAAAAACAACTTCTCAATTTAATACTTCATTCAAGCCAGTGGGAAAAATGAAGAGGAGACAAAGATCTACTAGCTTAAATATTCAGTGGGCTTAACAAAAATTGCTTTTGTAAGAGATCTGTTCTCCACTTACGATGACAAATGCGTTGTGGATTCTTCTAAACTTTTCACCCTCTGTCTATGATACTCTGGATTTTTATTTAGGTGATCATTCCAGAAAGACCAAGTGACTTGATGGAATCACATGATGGTAAATTCTGCAGGCTGAATTTTGTTGTGTATCCAAAAATCTCCTCTTGTGTATTATTGTGTAGTATGGTGGGTTACTGTTAGAACAAAAAGTGTTTCAAGTGAAGCTGGCACCTGGTGTTAATCACGCTGTTTAGTTACCAGCCTTTGTCATTTTTCTGATTTGTTTTTAAGTTGTTTTCTATCCCCATTTTGTTTAAATCTGACTGAAGTATTATATATACCTAGTATATTATCTATACCTGGAATTAGAATTATGTGAAAACTGACAAAATAGAGTTTGAAGTTGAAAATACTGTTAAGCAGAAACTTCTGATCTGTGTTCATTTCCTAGAATTTTAAAATACCAAGAATACCAATTTTTCTATGGAAAGCAGACATCAAAGAAACTTCTGAACATTTATGCACTTAGCTGAGGTGAACCCACATTTCAGATACTTTGAGATTCTCTTGTTGAATGAATAGCATTAAAGCCAATACCCCAAAGTGATGAGAAGCAGAGTTACTGAGTGTGTTGAACGATTTGGACTGGGCCATGGGGATGTCTCTGGAGCAGCCTGAGCAGAGGCTTCGGGAAACAAGCTGTTGTCATGGCTTCTGAGTCCTCCCTAATGTTCAAATCACAATAGCTGAAGGATTAAGTGTTTCAAGGAAGGGCTTGAAACTGTGAGTTTGTCATGAGATGGTGAAAAGGGGTTCAGAACAATCTGTGTTGGCTGTTTTCCAACAGGGGATATGCATAATAGCTAAAGATTTCATGTAGTGTAGAATAGAGAAGCATTCTTTAGAAGCAAAAAATTGGAGGTCACTGAAAAACAGGGAGACTTTGATGCTGTGAAAATATAATGTGTGTGTGTGAACGTATGAGCATGTATGCAGGTTTATAGCATATATTTCTGTCTTCTCAGTTTCCAGGAAGGTGGCAAGGGGCAATAATATGTTTATACAATCAGTGACTATGGCAGCAGTATGGAACGGGCAGAAGTGGAAGAAATGTGCTTAGCCTTTGTTTCCTTCAAGCTTTTCATTAGAGTATTGTAGATTACTGCAACAAAAAAAATTGTAATTCGGTTAAAATACTGCCGTTAAACAAAGCCAGATGTAGTTAAGTAGCAAAATATCCAGAAGAAATGACTTAACGTACAAGCTATGTGTGGATTAATGCAACTCCCTGTACCTCCCCCTACCCAATATCTCTCTGCTTTCCTCAAAGAAACCCCAAATCAAAATAAAACAGAGATGGAAAAAAAAAAAAAAAAACAACCTCAAACCATAAAACTTAAGAATCTAAGACTTGCAGCTAAGCCAATCACCGTAAGGCAATTTGTTAATGGTTTTGGCAGAAATGATCCTGTTCAGCTTGTCTTCCTGCCATGCTAGCAAGCTAGCATTTATCCATATGTGAAATGTTTTATTTCCCCTAACAATATTTGAATGTTTTCTTCTTTTCTCTGAAATCTGAAGAATGATCATAATTTCACTGCTGTAGCAGAGAAAGTTAGTTTAAAAGCAGCATGCTGTTTATAGTTGATTTTGTGAAACCTATTACTATCTAAGGCCCTAAGGGTGCAACTTAGAAGCAATTTGGATTCTCTCCAAGCTCTCATATTTCATGTATCAGATCATATGTTTTTACTAGTTATATGAAACTCTGTGAGAAATATTTAATTGGAATAGTAAATAAATATGAAAATGTCACTGATAATAGCAGTGATAAGGGAAATCTCACTACGTTACCCTTCTGGATTTTTCTGCTGCAGAAAATAAGAGAAATTGCATAATTCACAGTAATTTTTACAGCTAGAGGTGTTTATACACAGGTGTGTCACAACTTGGGCAGTGGAGAGTGTGATCTCCATTGTAATTCATTAGGCCTGCAGAGAACTTCAGGTACATGTAGTATCCGGAGCTTTGACACGATGGCTCCCAGATGCTCACAAGAGAAAACTTTTTAGATGATGATAGGAAAATAACAGTGGAAATCAAAAATTGGGTTTTGTTTTGGGTTTATTTAATTTTATTGAGATTTAAAACCCTTAATTTATTTCAGTTAATTTAATTACATATCAAGAAAGACGGTTTGTTGCAAAGTGCTCATATGTCCCAAGAACAAGTATACCAGGCTGTTTTTCAGGGAGAGGGGATTGAAATTCAAACCTACTTTGCAAATCTCATTGGTCACAGTTTTTTTGCTGGCAGACTTAAATATTTCTTTCATAAATAGGTATTATGCTAAATTTAATTGTTGTTCTTACTCTTGAGCCTAAATTGATTTTCTTTAGGTTAATAAGAAGGGGGAACAATTACTAATTGGACTGTTCTTCTGTGGATATTTCTTCTGTGGGCATTTTTTTTTTCACTCTTCCATTGGAGTCCTTTGCTTGTCTCTGGCTTCTGTGTACTCATATGATAGGCATAGATTCACCACTGGAAGACAGTACATCTCTACTAGTAAACATAAAATGACTTGGTATAGTAAATTAGAGGTCGTGTTTTATTCAACTTGTTACAAGAGGTTCACTTACAAAGAAGAAAGTAATATGAACTACTCTAATGCTGCATCAGAGAGAAGGAAAGGATTACACTGATTCAGAAAGAGTCACTGAAAAAGCAACAGTCGTACTATTTCATTAGTCTCTGCTGACTCATTTTTTCCATGTCATCTATTCAGACGGCATTTCTCTCCAGTCTTTTTGATTTTCATGTACTTTCATTTGAGAAAAAAAAAGTCTTGATTAAGGAGAACTGTTGGTGTAAGGCTCCCACTGGCAAAAATAAATAAATAAGCGAGTCTGAGCTCTGCTCCTTCTGAATGCCCTTAAGGACTCTGGTGTTAGCAACTGAGTTGTTGCTGGTATAGCTTTCCTCTGCAAGTTCATTTAAAGCTACTAATTAAGAAATGTTTGACATGGCTGTGGGTGCATCAAGGCAAGGGGAAGAGGACTGCAAATATCAGAACACTCTGTTTAAACAAAATAACTATGAGAGTAGTAGTGATTGACTTGAATGTGATTCCTGCTGTGTCTCATTTCCTAAAACCAGGATATTCTGTCTGCTGTAACATCTGTTTTTTCTATTTTCTTTGCTCAGTACAGAGATCCCGTAGCTGCTTTAGATTTCTGTCAGGTATTGCAAGATATTGTTTAAATTTCCACTTTGGTTATTGTTTAGAATCAGCAAAGTTATTGTTTTGGTATCCACTTGAATGAGGAAATCCAAACCTCTGATTTACTTTGTGTCTCCATGGCATTTGGCTTTCAAGTCTAATGTGATGGAGAAGGTCAACTTCAAAGGGTTTCATGGATTTTATTACTTTCTAGTTAGCATTAGAAAAAGAATAGTAAAGATGGTTAGAAGCTGGAGAGTGGGTTCACCCCTTCTCCCTCCCCCCACCTTATGACAACAGAGAGGCCAAAGCTGTTCTTAAATTAAGTGCTAAAATGTTATGTACTTTCATTGCTATAATTCCTGGATTTTATGTTCAAAATGCTATTGAGATGCAGTGCAAGTTTCACACATGTGCAGGTAGAACAAAGGAAGTTCATTGTGTAGATCCCTCTGCCAGATTCATTAGCATCTCAGATAAAGGAATTTTGGAGCAAGGTTCCCTCCACACTGCTCTCTGGAGCTGTACTTTTCCTCCTTTCCAACATAGCTAATTTCTATTCGCAGGTCTTCTCCTTGCTTATATGCTGATCTGCAGCACAGCGGCTCTTACCTTTCTTCCCTTCTAGTTTTTGAGTTTTCATGCTCGCTGCCCACTGTTACAAGGAATAGCAGCAAAGGGCAGTGAGTGTGATAAAAATGGTAGTGGAACTGGAAAGGAAGGGATTTTCTGGGGAACAAAATAATACCAGGCCAATTCAATGCACTTTTCATGTTCCCAGTCCCGGATAGTCTGAGTGTGGATTACCTGATCGGTTGCTTGAGCAGAAGCCTTTCTTTATAAGCTATTTGAAGCATTGATCATTCCACTGGAAAGAGTACCTTTCCTCAGATAAAATAATGCAGTAGATTTTAAAACAGATGGGAAAATGATAAAAATGAGCCAATTTTCATATTTTTAATCTTCACTCCCAAGGGAATTTTATTGCCTGACGAGACCATTCTCTGTTTCGAGGGCCTAAGACAATAGATCTCCATTTGACAGTAGCATCATGTTTTGTTGTTATTTTTTGCAGGAGTAATCTTTGATAGATATGTAGGGCCAGATTTCTGTCTCTTCCTCTGACACTTGCTGATGATGTTCTAGATAGGACCTGGCCTTTTGTAACATAGCTCCTACTTGGTTCAAGTAATAAAAGCTAATAAACATATTTTTAAAAGTAAACATCAAGAAGATTAGAAAAAGATCAGAAACGTATAATGCTTTGAAGACAGGGCCATCTAGTTCTCCTTTCGTATTAAATCAAAATTATAATAATTGAGAATTAGTTCAGCTCTCATTATTATTAACAGACTCATTTTGAGTCTGTTATTTTCCATGTTATCCCATGGAGCTGATAGCTACTTTTACCCGTATATAACAAACAACAAATAAATTGTGATTCTGATTGGACTATCTTATTTTTTAGCCCTTTGCTGTTGCCTAAATAAGATGTGAGCGAAAGGCAAATGAGAAACTTGGGCTTTTAATTGGTATTTACCTATTTTATGTTATGGTTCTGAGGCTATACATGCCATTCCATCCTTGCTATTATTGCAGTTGCAATGTGCATAAAACTACGCTTGCGATCAAACAAAAAATATAGCTTTACTGATGCCTGAACACAGAGTGACAAACGGAGATAATGTCCCCATTAGTGAGCTTAAGGTACCTTACTGGTTTGCATAAGCAAGGTCCAGTTTTCCCAAAGAGAAATCTGTGATCCTGATTTTGGTTTTATTCTCTTTTTATTTTTGCATTTTAATAAAGAGCTGTTGGAGTTCTCTGCATTTTTTCTTCACACCTTTGCAGATGACTACTCTGTAAAATTGTGCTGATGGGACAAATAATAAACTTAAGAGAATAAACTAATTATTTCCATGTTATAATAAACATTGAATTTATAAGAATGAATTGTGTTCTCAGCTATTTAAGTTAGGCTGATTAGTGTGTTTGAAAAGCAGACAATTTGATTCTGTTTACCAGCCAGGGAACAGGTACCTCACCCTTCCAAGCTATTTACAAGTGCATAGGAAAGCCTGACACAGCATCCTCATCTGAGAACACGTGGCTCAGGTAGGTGGGCCAAGATATGTGTAGATGAGAGAATGAACAATACAAAAAACAAATGGAGTGCCATCAGTGAAGGCGACTTCTTCTCTGCAACTGTTGAGTGTGCTGGATGTGAACAAAAATGTTTTGGAGCAGCTGTTCTCTTCACACCCCGAAAGGGGCCTCTCTCTATCTTTTCTGCTCAGTTGCTATGTTTTTCTCACTGTATTTTCTAATCTACATGATTTTAGATTTTCTAAAGCACTGGAGACATGCGGATCTCCACTGTCAACGATCTGTCATTATCTCTTTTTGAGAAAGTGATAAACATGGCTTTCTTTTTCATTTTCAGGCATTCCAGATTTTTGGTGTTTATATATTCTTGTAAAAGGATTTCTGTAAACAGTATGTATGTGGGTTTTGACTGTTTTGTTGTTTTTAAACCTGTTTTGTAGCCATTTGGTTCTCCCCCTCCTTCCCCCCCCCTCCCCCCCCCCATTCTGGAGCTGGAAGATGAAGCGCTTGCTTCTGGCCTCTGAAACTTTCTAGGCCCAGGTGGCTGTATCAGGCAGCCTGCATTATCCCCAGTATCAGCAGGAACTCATACCATATAGTAGGTATGAAAGGATATGTTAGAAATGACTGCAAGTGCTTTTCACCAGAGGAGTCAAAAAAGAATAAGGTATATAAGAATTTGATGATGAATGATTAATAAAAGTGAAAAGCTTTCCTGAAAATTAATGGAAGAAGGTGATGATACATCGCTAGCCCCATGTGCTCATTCAGAAAAGTAACAATACAGCCTGCAAAGAGTTACTAAAGCATGTAGCATTGTTACATCCCAAATACAATGTATTTTAAATCTGCTAACTGTAAATGGCAGGTGAATCTGGGAAGAGGTATTTATCCCGCTAAGCTGGGAGCAGCAGGCTGCAGCACCCTGTGTCCTGCTATGGTAAGTTCCCTGTGGTAGAGGAAGGCCTAACAACAAGCACTGCAAGTGGAGAGGAAGCTCACCAAGTCTGGTTTGAAATATCCTTCAGCAACATTGAAGGTTGTCTTTTTTTTTTTTTTTTTTTTTTTTTGTATGTGATGGTAACAAGGTATTGCTCTGGAAATAACTCTTAAGGGGAGGAGGAAAAGGAAAATGGCTGATCAGAAGATCAGTGACAGCAAAAGTACTAGTTATTTAGACTAGATATGTTGGGAGACATTGCAGATGAGTCTGGGAGAGGCTGAATGCATGCAGCCAGAGGAAAGGAGTAAGTTTTGTTCATGCAGGTTCAAGCTGAATCTGGCTCAGAGAGATAATATTACTGATGTATGGGGCTCTCTAAGGAAGTTCAAAAAAATTCTTTGAACCGAGTATGACAAAACTACTTTTATGGCCACTGAATTAACATTCTGAATTCCTGGTGAACATAAAATCAAGCACTCCCCAGGTAGATTGCTCTGGAAGTTAATCTGCTGGCCCTTCTGTAATATATGTCATTGTTATCGTGTGTTAGAGGACACACCTTAAAGGGAAGCATGAATGCACTTGTATGTATGTGGTTTGCCATTTTGTCAAGATTCATTTTCAGGGAAATTTTTCTTCACTCATTTACTTTACAAGTTAAGTCAGTGGATCATGATGGAATGCAAAGACAGAATTGGGATGGAAGAAGTTCTTATATGGCTTTTTATCTATTCCTTTCTTATTCATGCAACAACGAGCAACACTGTTTCAGGCTACAGATGACAATGGATCAGGGGAATAAATAGGTGAAGATGTAAGACTATTTCAAAATAGTTTTGGGGGAGTAGTATATGTGGTACTAAAATATAAACAGCCTGAAATTCACACATTTAAAACTGTTGATATTTTACAGTTAGATCTGATTGTACTTCTGCTACTGCAACCTTTCTCCTTCTACAAGTTGGTAGGCATATTGCTACCAAATATGATACCCTCAGATTTTCTTCTTGTAATTCATGGGACCTGTTCACCAATTTTTTTATATCACAATTTTGTATTTTATAAGGATGGAAAAGATTTAAAGAAAGTCATTAAAGTAAAAAAATTGCCCTTATCTCTTGCAAAAAGAGTTTCTGAATTTAAAGTTTGAATAAAGCGTTAAGGCCAGTACTACAAGCTGAGTATAGCTTTCAGAAGCAGAAGTAATAGCACATAATAGAAGTAGGTAGGAACAGTGTGCTAGGCCTGGAAACAACTACCTAATTTCTATTCCAGCTTTCTTCATTAGGCTCCAGAAGTTTGACTACCTTTCTAATCTTGGGGGAAGTGTTGTGCTATCCCTTTTCCTCCTCTCCTTGTTCCTTTTCTTGTATTTCAGATGCACAAATTTCAGGACATAACTCAGTGAAAAGAAGTTATTACTTTTAGCCTTTTCCTGTCTGAAATGGCAGAAATGTGCTAGTAGAAGTGAAGAGGATGAGCTACATAAGGCCAATTGTGCACAGTAGTAGGAAATTTTAACATATTCCAATAGTTGGACATAAGTGCAGTGACAGGTAGTATATTTTTGAGTTTAGTTTCCAAGAAGCTAGAAGATTAAAAAAAAAATAAAGAGAAAGAAAGTCTTAAGATATAACCTAAACATTTTATATAGGATGTGTATTTTGTTTTGCATTATCATCTTTTCAGTTAAATGAGGCTATAATTTAAAGTGAAAATAGTCTTACATGTTGTAGAAGAAATCTTTGAGATCTTCCAGTGATGTAGGGCATAGAAAAACTAAAAAATCTCATCATGCCTTGTTAAGGATTGTAGGGTTACTACTAATTGAGTAAGAAAATCTGAGTTACATGTCAAGTTTCAAATGAAGTTAAATCTGTATTTAATGTATTTCCATGAAATAACAAGAAAGAATGTTCAGTCACCTGCAATGTTACTTCTGCAGTTTTATTGCTTGTACATAGAAGCCAGGCAATTGGCTCAATTTGAAGTTTGAGTGGACTATGCATTTCCAGCAAATACTAACTTGTAACATATAAGAACATGGATTTTTTGGGAGTGATGGTTGTGTGGAAGGCATAGCATGTTGCTTTTGAGATCTTCTGAAGCAAGCATGTGGCCTAAGAACATTTGTACAAAAGTAGTTGTGAGGAGAGGGGGCAATATTTTGTTAAAACAGAGGGACCTGAGGAGATAATGAATCAGTTGTAGAGTATCAAAAAATGTTGATTATTTCCAGAAAACACAGGAATTGAATGAACACTGGCAAGTACTTATCTGCAGCACACCTGAATATAATCTGGCTTTCACTTTGGGGTTTAGTCAGAATTTAAGTCACTACTTCTTGTCAGAATTTTATTGCTGTCTGACTAGCAATAGAACTAGAAGGAATTGCCTGAAGTTGCTCCAGGGGAGGTTCAGGTTGGATATTAGGAAAAATTTATTCTCTGGAAGAGTGATCAGGTACTGGAACAGGCTGCCCATGGAGGTGGTGGAGTCACTGTCCCTGGAGGTTTTCAATAAACATTTAGATGTTTTACTAAGAGAGGTGGTTTAGTGAGGAGATATTGGTGGTAAGTGGGTGGTTGGACTAGATGATCTTGGTGGTCTTTTCCAACCTTAGTGGTTCTATGATTACTTCTAAAACACTAAGTAAGGTTAATTATACTCTGGATATAAAGGCAAGCCTAAGTTTTGTGTAGTCCAGGGAATCCAGTGAGATTTTTTTTGTTCAGGTCACATAGCTGTGGCATGGCTGTATCCTGACGCCTTTTAAACTTCTGTGGCACTTCAGAATTTTTTTGTCATACCAGGATCAAAGCTCAAGACCTGCTTGAGGTTTCTGGTTTATTTTCCCATTGAGTTCTATGTGTGTTTCAGCTGAGTTTGGTTTTCTCCATGCTTCATAATCTTGATTCACTGATGGTCATACAAATGCATCTATTAGCATAAGGATTTTATAATTATATGACTTAAAATGACAATGATCTGTATATAGCTGCCTGTAATCTTTGCTTTAGACATCCCTTCCCTCAGCTTTCTGTTCAAGAATGGTTTCCATTTGCATAGTGTATTCAGACACTGAAGCACTGCTATGTATTAGAAATACTACCAGGTATTTGATTTATCTGGGAAATAATATCTCATTATAAAACTGATTCATGGTGCTATTTTTTCAATTACTTTTCAAATGGTAGAGGATCTTAGACTCTAAGTGCTCATGAGTTTGTGCCACCTATTACTTTCAACAGCAAAGAAGAACATAAAATAGAAAAGTTGTTAATCAAATGCCTCACTGTTACTGACAGGTCACATTTTGCAACAGTTGTTGTTTCTGGTTTGGTGGTAACAATTGCAATTTAACAGTCCCAAAGAATATGCAAGACTACAGGAAGCCTGAAGTGCGTACCTGATAAAATTGATGTGTGTGAATACCATAGTTATGTCTGTGATAAGGTGTCATTATTTGCTATTAATTTCATATTAAGTAAGTCATTTCTGCAGAACAATAACTCAGGCCCTATAGTCCAGAGATGAGGTGGGAAAAGTCTGCTTGGGGCGTGGCCAATCTACACTCAAACCCAAGGATTTATTCCTCAGGCATTTACCAAACAGTGCAGGTCAGGGACCACAAAGCTTATTTAAGCAAACGCAATTGAAGTACCTGGTAGGTTAACCCCTGTAAATCCTGACTGTTCAGAGAAATTGCTTAAGCAAATACATGCGCCCTGTTTGGTGGATACCTATAACTTCCATACTCTTCAAGATGAAAGAAAAGATTCTTTGATCAAATACATAGGACTGCAAGCTTGCCATCTGGAGGAAAGTCAGACTCGTGTTTGCTTTAGTGCTAACAGGTATAAATCTGTGCACTTTGATGCAGTTGTGGTTTTTCATACCGAAGCATGCTGGGAAGGCACCTTGATCTCATGAGTCTGAGTAATATTAGAGTTCTGTAAAGAGTGTAGAGCAGATAGGAAAAAGTTCCTAAGTGGAGATAGTTACAAAGGAAAATATTTTAAAGGGATTATTTCATGCATTGGCTCTTCTGGTTTAGGGAATATGAAAAAAACTTCCAACTAACTATGCAAAATATTGTCTCATGCTTTTGTGTACAAAACTTGTACAAACAGCTACTTGACAACGTCCAGGTTCAGTGAAGTCACACTGAACATTGAAACAAAACCAATATGTCAAAATTGGATTGGTTTCTTTCTGAAAATAATCTTTAGTTGTTTAACAAGCTCAGCTTGTTAAAATATCTCAATTGTTTTAGTTCTCCATTCTAGGCAGTACATCTGGGTGGAAAGATAGTAAAATGTAAAACAATCAAATGAGGAAAACTTATAAATTATGAAGCATGTGAGTGCAGGGAAACATGATTAGAGAAAGTAGAAAAAGCAAAGATGAAAAATACATGGATGGTGGGTGGAGAAAGAGTGAATTGAAAGGAAAAATCTCTTAAGAGGTTGTTATGAGATCGATCTCTTATCCTAAGCAACAAGTGATAGGACAAGAAGAAAGAGCCTCAAATTACACCAGGGGAGATTTAGTTTGCATATTAGGAACAATTTATTCACTGAAAGTTTTGTGAAGCATTGAAACACACTGCCTAGGGAAGTAGCTGATTCACCATCCCTGGAGATACTTAAAAGATGTGAAGATGTGCTTAGAGACATGGCTTAGTGGTAGACTTGGTATTGCTAGAATAATAGTTGGACCTGGTGATCTCAGAGATCTTTTCCAACCTAAATTTTTACACAAGAACTGATCTACAAATAATGCTTCCTATTTTATTATGTTGGTCCACAACATCAGAGGGAGATGTTGGTGGGATGGAAGTAGTTGTTAAACCTTCTTGCCAGTATTCCATTACATATTGTTGCCATGTGACAGATGGCACCAGAGGGGCACTCTGATAAAACGGAGTCTGATATGGAAGTGCGTATGAAGCAAAGGTGTGGAATTGAATTCCTCTACAATGAAGAAATGGCACACTCTGACATTCATCAACACTTGCTGCATGTTTATGGAGACCAAACAGTGGATGTGAGCACAGTGAGGTTGTGGGTGGTGCATTTCAGCAGTGGCAACAGTGACAGTGGGTCACCTCTGATGGTGCAGATGTCTATGAGTGTGGCATGCAGGCTTTTATTCAAAGTGGATAAAAATTCATAGCTAGTGGTGGTGACTATGTTGAAAAACAGTGTCTTGTAGCTGATAATTTTTTTCTGTCAAATTGTACTCTTTATATCTGTTGCAGTTTCCATGGAAATAAATAAGAGGCATTATTTTTGGAGCAACCTACATATGCAGGTGGCAGTGATGTGTGATGAGAGTGTGTGCTAGAGGTAACCATCCATCATTCCTTCTAGAAATGAAGTTCTGTCTGAAGGGGTATGAAACAACTCCATGTTTTGAACAGATAACTTATTGTGCATCTTCCATTCCATGAGATGATATATTTTCCTTGATGGCTTACGTAGTAAAGGAGAAATAATGTCTTTTTGTATTGAGTGGTCATTTACTAGAAGATTCCCTTTTCTCGTGACAGTTTTGTACAGTTTATCTGAATTCTTACTGTATTTAAACCAACCTTTTTTTTCCATAGATTCTCCTACTCCTCTTGT
This sequence comes from Numida meleagris, assembly GCF_002078875.1. Classification (NCBI taxonomy): domain Eukaryota; kingdom Metazoa; phylum Chordata; class Aves; order Galliformes; family Numididae; genus Numida; species Numida meleagris. The sequence continues at coordinate 22,947,242 of NC_034413.1, forward strand.
TTTTCTGAATGGTTTTAAGTATTTTTTTCTCATCACTTGTACATTTTCATGTAACTGTGGGATATGAGCCTGCAAAATGGGAAAGTCAATCCTATTAAAAGCAAGGATAAGTCCTCTAAAGTAGAATGGGAATTAATTCTCTCTTTTTCTAGGATTTGCAGCTGGCCTTCACACAAAATGTGTTCGTCTATGTCACTAAAGAACGTGAGCGAACAAACGAACATTGCTAAGCTGTTCCTCCATTGCCTGCATAATATTACTCAGCAGGGTGATAAGAAAAGTTACAAACCCGAGGGGAAACAATTCCATCCTATATTCCTGTGATCTTCTGCTTGTTGTATTTTGTAATGTGTGTTTATAAATAATATTCTCTCGATATCTATAAAAATATATTTGAAGAGAGATTAGAAATATACCTTTATTTGCTTTTTATTTGGTTTAAAAATCAACATGAAGACTGTCTGAGGAATAGCAAAGCCCATCCCTTTTTTCTGATAATAGCAGTGGAGAATTTATGCAGATTTTTCTCTAAAAGGTTTTTGAACATTCTGAACAATGATTTGAACATCCTTCTGTGGAAGCAAAGAATTCTGCATCTCTCCTGACCTTTTTAACTCCTTACACTTAACTGAAACATCCTGATTCAGACATTCATGGTTTTGAAAACTCTCATGGTTTTATGTACTTTAATGTCTTCTTCTATATCTGAATGTTTATGTGTGATATTCTCCTGATTCCTTGATTTATTTTATTTGTTTTCTAATCTCTTCTCCCAGAGTTCTGGGAAAATAACCTTTAACATTTAAGCCGGGAAAATAGAAAAACAAAAAACCCCGAGAGTGTGTCAGTGCAGTTTTTTGAAAGGCAAATACGTGTTTACCCTGCAAGGTAACTGAATTAGAGCAGCACCAAGACTGAGCTAATGCAGTCTGCCTCCCAGCAATTGTACAGTTTCCAGATCCAAGTTGTTTTATGGCCAGCTATCTTAATGTGGAAGCTGTGAATGTGTGGTTTTATTCATTCGTCCAGAAATACCCTTAGCTTGAGGTCTGTTTTGTGACACTATTTCGTATATGGAAGTAGGCAACTGGGGCCACAGAGAAGATGATATTTCAAGCACTTCTCTCACTTTCTGCCAAAACAGTTGTCCAGGTATACACAGGACACATGGGTTAGTTGAGGGAAATCAGTAAAGTATTGCTTTCCAAAAAGCAAAGTGGTATTTAATTTGCAGTTAGTTCTCCATGCATAAAGCCAATTAGCTCAATGGACACAATTCAAAAGTCTGGTAGGAATCTACCCCTGTTTTACATGGTTAATTTTCTCTGATAATTTTTAGATAAAGTTGCTGATAAGAACAACTCTCAGATAAATATTTTTTCTCTGAAATCAGCCTAAATCTACCTGCTGGCCAAACTAAAAACAAAAACACAGTATTCTGTGACATTTTGTGTCACTTCTTGGTTTCTGGAAACAATTCCTTCTGATTGCTTCCACTATCAGTATCGTCCTATGCAATGTTGCATTGTGTCACTGTCGTTGACTAAATTCTGTATTTATAAAAGAATCAAGAGATCACCAGATGCTTTGTATACTGATATCTACTAGTCCTTCTTGCTTCTTCATCTGACAGTAAACTGGGAAAGTGGTATGTTGTGGAGAGAGGCATAAGCCCCTGCTGTGACATGAAGAACAGCCTGCTGATCTTCAAGATGATTTAATCATCCATCTTGAGCTAGAAGTTTCTTTATATTTTCAGGCAATCAAATTCCATTACATCAGTGCTAGTCCCCAAGGGAGAATGTGAAGATAGAGTTCTGAACAGTGACTTACTACAAAAGAAAGGATACATGCTCTATTGTGCCCTTCTACCAGGTTACCGGTCTACCTAATGCACATTTATAAGCTGTTTTGTTTGTCTTTCTTCAAATAGACAGAATGATTGAGCTTGAGAGAGACTTCTGGATGTCATCAGATACACCTCCTCTGCTCAGAGCTTAGAACTGGACACAACAATCCAGTATGACCTCATCAATGCTGAGTAAAGGGGAAGGATCACCTCTCTCAAACTGCTCACGATGCTTTGCCTGATGCAGCCAACAGTAACGTTAGCCTTTTCTTGTGGCAAGAGCAGGTTGTTAGCTGATGTTCAACCTGTCTACTGAGGCACCCGGTTCTTTTCTGCCAAGCTGCTTTCCATCTGGGTGGCTTGCAGCATGTCCTGGCAGGTGGGGTTGTTCCCTCCCTAGGTTTAGGACTTTGCACTTCCCCTTCCTGAACTTCATGATGCTCCAGTCAGCCCATTTCTCCACCTTGTTGAGGTCCCCCTGGTTAGCAGCATGGCCCTCTGGTGTGTAAGTGGCTCTTCCCAATTTTCTGTAATTTGCAAAACTGTTGAAAGTAAACTCTTACACAGATAAATTCTAATCATTCTCAGTGTAACTCCCACAAGAAAACTATGAGTAACTGATTTGTAAGCATAGTGACTAGTCGTTTCAACTATGAGCAGTGTTGTCTCACTCCACGTTTTCCTCAGTCCTTGCACTTTTTTTTTCTTATCGTATTGGGTAAATTTCTGGAAATGCTCATCTTTAATAACTTGTTTGCAAAAAATACATCAATGAGAATAATAGTTATAGCAGGCAACTTGCTAGGCATCGTGTTCTTGAAGGCAGAGGAATCTGGGAGTTCCATGCCAACCTATATAGTAACTACTTGACTTCTTAGAAGCTAGGCTAAATGTGAATGACTCAGAAAAGATAACAAAAATATAGATGTACAACAATAGAAAAAGTTCAAAAGAATAAAATCTTGATCTTTTTATTTAAGGCCAGAATAATAACTACAGGCTGTCAGGAACCAATGATATAATACCGCTGGCATGCTTTTTTTCCTCATAACAAAATAACGCCACTAACAAAAAGATAATTGAAGAAATATCTGAAAAATTGTACACGATTTCTTAACTTCCTAAGTAAATTTAATAATTTTAGAAATTGCTGACAAATATTTTGTGTTTTTAATAAATTTCTCAAAAAGCATACATGTTGAGATTTTTTTATAAAAACTTGGTGATAGCTAAAGTGGTGGTGTCATTGTAACTGACTTAAAATAGTAATCAACCTATTTTTCTTTGAACAAATTGGTTTCATTTTCTGTTAACTATACAGTATATTCTTTAACTAATAAAGTAATCCTGCTACTTAAGCCCAGGCCAGTATCATGTCTGTAACAAGCGTACTTTGGACAAGTAGAATCTTTAAATAAAACATTAAATATTTATAGCCTTTCTGGCAACATATTTTCAGTATTCTAGTCAAAAGAAGTAATGAAACTACTTGGACCAACATAACTTGAGTGCTAAGTGCTGTGTTTGGTGAAAATGTATGCTTTCTCCAGATAGGAAAATTCCATAGCATCTAGTGTGTAACTGATGCTCAAATTCTCCAGGCTAGATTTATGCTACTAATTTGAAATATTTTTGTTAGTTACTCTGCTTGTAATGCTTATTTTGAAGTTTGGATGATTCTAATGCATAGAAGTTCACGGAAGAGCTTTTTTAGAAATGCAGAGTGTGACTTTCAGATGTGCCATCTGCAGTCATGACACCTCTTTAGGACTATGGGGGTAACACTGAAGATGAACAGTACTGTGGAAATGTCACAATGACCATTGACAGCATCAAGTTTAGACCCACTGATTTCTGATCACTTTGGCTAATGTGGACAGAAGAAATGCAGCATGTTTTGTCCCTTAAAATACTCTAGATGATGGAATGGTAGATTGTGAGAAACGTCAATTATGAAAAGCATTCTTACAAGAAGTCAGCAGAAGGTATGATTTTTTCCTCTATATCATCTTGTACATTCAATTTTACTTTCCCGAAGGAATCATCCACCTGTATGATATAATGTTAATACTGTTACTAATTGCCAGTCCAAGCAAGTCCGACCTTTTTTTTATAAAAGAAGAAGGAAAGACAAGGCATGTTGTCTTTAAAATTCATGTATTGTGTTATGGGACAAAGTCTCATCTGAGTCCTTCAGGATGCTAGCATAAAAGCAGTAGCATTTCTGGAAATGCTAAAACCCTTAATGTTCCTTTTTTTTTTTTTTTTTTCCTACTTTTTGACTATTACTCTTTCAAAAACATTTTCTGTTGGAGTTGACATTTATCCTCTGCATGACTTCAGTTCCTGGTAGTTTACTGTGTGATCTCACAGCTACAGCTGAATAAGCTTTTAAAATGTTACCTTGTCCTTAACTTCTGATTATATCTTTCGAAAGTTCCATTAAATTCTAATTTAGAAGAAGAAAAACATACAGGGAGGAGAATTAAGCAGAGTCTGTATAAAAACACTGTTGGAAGTTCCAGAAAGCAACAGAGCAAGATCTTATTTTTTATTGCTAGCACAAAGTATATTTTTTTGCAGTAAACATAAATAGTTGTGTATTATGCATAGGATTCTGTGGGTTGTAGAAAAGATGGAATTCTATCATGCATCACGGACAGTGGGGCAAGCAGTCTTTCATGGCTGGGAAACTGGGCAAATATGCTTGGTGACTAAATCTGCTGAGAAGGGGGCAATGTAACCTGCTAGAGACCATCAGTTACTTCTTGTGGAAAACAGCTGGCTCCCTCATCCTTTACTTCAAAGCCAGTAGGTACTAATTCTATTTAATATGACCAATAATGCTGTTTTCTCTCCCTAAAACAATGATAAATGAAGTTCACTTAAAACCTTGTCATGAAGTGGTTCTCTATTGTTGCTTGTAGTGCTATCAAATATTAGGCAGAACACCAGTGATTGAATTCAGGTAGGCTGAATTAAAAACTACACTGTTTTGGAGAGCTATTTTTAACCTGGGTAATTGCAAAGATTGAATTTGCCACATGGCCCCAAAACAGTTGGAACAGGAGTCAGTGACCAAAATACTGGTGCAACTTGGGAAGCAGGAGAACTTTTTAAACTAGATTAGCTCACTGTGAACCTCTTCAACGTCACCACTTCTAAAGATAGTCCCTGTTCATCTGCTCATTCCTATTAATGCCATAAAACTTCCTGGGCATAATTACCAAGTGTTTCCAGGACTGGACCTTCAGTTGAGTATGTCTTTTTTTTTTTTTTTTTTTTTTTTTTTTTTTTTTTTTTTTAATGTTAAATGCTACTATTCTCAAAGGTTCTCATCAGGAAATGTTCTGCCAGTCGGCTCTAATATGGCTTTTCCTCTTTAGATTGATGTTGTTGATACCAAGAAGGTTAAGTACGGACTGTTTGTGAGAATGAAAAGAGATTTTTCTGCTTTCCACCAATCAAGTTACAATTTTTCCATCTGAGTCTCTGATGGGAGGCTACCTATTTTAATTTACATCTCTTGATTGCAGGGGAAATCATCAATGGCGGAGATTGTTCACAGATTTTGGAAATATGGTTGACAGATTCAGCTAAGACAAGAATTTACCATTTTTCATCTTATTCTTAATACTATTCTATGCCTGAAAAAATAATGAGTTATGGTAATGTTGATGCTTACTGCCTCACAGAAGCAGGCTTTGCCTTCCATCTTCACAGACTTTTACTGATGCATAAAGCAGACCTATGCTTTTGTTCCAGATCTTGTCAAAAGAACAACTGTATATCTCTGTTTTTAATGTATTTTAAAGTTATGTAAAAAAAACAGCAGTGAAGATAAAAGCATAAAGGAATGAGACCTGAATGTTTATCAGAAAAGACAAAACATGGAAATGGGAACTTAGAGATGCAATGTTTTTCTGTCTGTGCCACGGATCTTTTGTGCAATCCTGGGCATATTGCCTAACTCTCAATACAGAGCACACTTAAATTTATAGGGAAATAGTTTCCCAAATCTAGTAAATAATCCCTTTATGCCTCTATGTGCCTCACTGCGAACTGGAAATAACAGCATTTCTTTTTTTCTTCAGATAGGGAGAATGTTGTTGTGCTAGGCTGTATAGGAGTGTCTACATACAATCCTTAAAATGGATAGTATTTCTTTTGGAAATACATAAGTGTTGTGAAATCAATGTCCCTATCCACCTTAAGTTTTATGACAGCTCTATTTTTTTTTTTTTTTTGCCTGCTTTCAGGGGCTCACTGCTGCAATGAATGGCGCTTTCTAGGGAATGCAGCTGTTCAGTCCTGGAATTAATATGTAAATTCTGTTATTGAAGTTAGGGAAGAAGATGGAATGTAGCTATATTTTCTCTAATCAACATACTCTCTTTTTCATCAGGAACTACAATAAAGCTGACTGTCAACCACACAAATAATCGAATATTTATTTTTGTAAAAATTAAAACATCCAGAAGGATGCTTTCCTTGAAAGCTTTTACTGACCAACCCAAACATTATTTTAGTTCAGTGAAAATATATGTATTAAGAACTATTCACACACAAATCTCCCATGTTTTTCCAACAAAACAAATAGAACAAATGAAGTACGTTGACAGAATAATAGCTTCAGCTGCAAAAATGTAGTAGTACAGAACTGCAAATGTAATCACCACTGGTTTTTGAGGAAATGCAAACTCGTATATTGGAACCATCTCTACTGTAGAAGTCAAGTTTTGTTCTCAGTTTCACAAAGAGGAGTCTCCCAGAATCAGCTGAATTCTGATTTGTGACTGATTGTCCACAGAAAATTGAGTAAAAATTCTACCTAGAGTAGAAAACATTTCAGGAGTGCAAATAGCAGATGTCACCAAATGAGCTATACAGACTGCATCGATCATTCCCTACAGAGTTTTAGTGGAGCAGAGAATATGGTACTAGTTGTTATTCTGAAGATTGCTTTTGATATGGCATAATATATGCCTAGACTGAAAATACATATTCTGAAATTAGTGTACGAAATGCCTTGTGAGCCTCTTTACTGATGTTTCATTTAGTTTCTTCCCTCTTAGCCTAGCATTCACATCTTTACATTCAGTGGAAATTTCTTTGGACAGTTTGAGGCAACAGTAAACTAAACCTTCAGCAAAAAAATGTAGGACAGAGTTAAAGCTAAAAGCTAGATCCTAAAGTCAAAAACAAGAACTTGAGGTCAATAAAGAAAGCTATTGGAAAACAATGTAAAGATTGAGGCTGAAATTGCTGGCTGGGGTGACCTAAGCCAACTTAATCAATACCTTGGCTGCTGAGTTGGGAATAAACAGGACTGCTTGTATAGGAACAAAAATGTGACAAAAGAGCTTCAACTTTTAAGGTAAGTGTAAGTTATGCAACCTTCCCATTGAGACAGCATGTTAGCTGTGCAAATTATCCAAGCCCCAAATAGCAAAACAGATTACTGAATGTTTTCTACAAACATTCAAGTAATTTGACCTTTTAGAAAAATTAAAGGACAAAAGTAGTTCTGCAACAGTTAAGACACCCTTGAGCTGGAATGATAAAAACATCTGATATATCGGTCAGCATGCTGTGCATGGCATGAGTCAAATTACACAAGACTCAGCAGACAAATTTTCTTGGAGTTAAAATTCCTGTCATCGATTATATCCTTATAGATGTCTTTTACTAGAAACTTTAGGTAGTGGCGACACATTAAATGATTCTTTCTCCTGGTAGAATAGTTGTATATACAACAATATGCATATGTCTCTCTAACATGCAAGTTGGTGACAGTAGGGGTGGTGATAATGCTTCGTGTGTTAAATCTTTCATGACAGAGACATGCCACTTGTAATGCTGTTTAATGTTTTAGACCATTTAGAGGGCAGCAAAATCCTTCAGAGAAAGTATGCTCAGCATGGCATCTTTCCCAGGGTCAAGTCTCACTCCCCTGCCTTTCCCAGTCAGTCAGCCGTGTTAGTACGTAGCAGCAGCAGTCCGCACCCAGAGAGCTTTCCATCCGCTTAGCTCCCTGGAAGTTGTCACTGCCCTGTGAACCCAGAACAAGTGATCTGTTAGTTTTCTAGGTAGATGAGGTAAAGGGAAGCACAGGGAATGGCACTATGCTGTGAAGTGCTGGGGGCAGAGGAAGACCCTGCAGCCCTGTCCGGTTCTTGCTGGAGAGAAGATCCTGTGCATGCAGTGCAGGACTATCTGGGCTGGGCCAGGCCGTATCACTTCAGGTGATTCCAAGACAGATGTAAGACACATGCTGAGAACACAGTGCTTCTATCTAAATGTGCTGACATTGCTTGATACTTGTATGTCTAGCAGCATGGTCCTGCTGTGGAGTTTCTGTCTGCTTGTGTGCCTAATACACAGTTAGTTCCTACTTTTACAGTGTTTCCAGACATTTAGTCATTTTTTTGAAGAAGGCAGCACTGGGATGAATTCTGCAATTTTCTTCACTGAATTTTTATTAACTTCAATTATAATGACAACTTTGAATGTAACAGTAAAATGGGCTTACAGTTTAGAGATTTTTTCTATGGTGTATTCAGTGTGCTCCCTATATGCTTTGTTTCCTCTCCATCCAATCCATTGTTTTTAAAAATATTTTTCTGTTACATGCAGAGTGAAAGACAGATAGCATTAGAATTTTAGCTGAACTTTGGAAACTATGCAGTTTGGATTGGTATGATGTTTAAACAGCGTATCCTGTATTAAATTCATTCCCAGTTGAAATTTTTCTGAAAGACAGAAATGCTGGATGCAGTATGTTTAGAGACAAATCATCTGTGGAGGTAAGTCTCCTTCTGTACTGATTGCTTCTACAGCTTCAAATCCTTCACATATTGGTAACAGGTTGTTAGAACCAAAGTTAGTTCCACTTGGAGTATCTGGAATGGTTTGTCATAAATGAGTGCTTAATTATTTTTTCACCAAAATCTCCTCTTGAATTTAGAATCTTCAGCAGTCTCACAGGAATGCAATTAATCTTTGCAAAGTACTGCTTGCTTTACATGCTGTCAGCCTCTTTGTTTCCTGAATAAACTGAATAAACAGCAGAATATCAAAATACTATCACATTCTCATCTTCAACAAAGCTCTCTTATTTCTAGCTTTTGTTATCTTTGACATGATCGTACAAATCCTGTATTTATTCACAAGTGGAAATATTCAGACAAGCATCTGAACTTATGGACTTCTGAACCTCCAAATGAATCTTCATCACTGAAAAAGAACTGTCAGAATCATTCTCATCAGGCAGCTGCAGTTCCTGCCACTCCTCTCCATTCTATTTTTGGGTGGGTTTTTTTGGGGGGGGGAGGGAATGGGCCTTGTGATTTTAGGTGGTTGTTGTTGTTTTGATTTTGCTTTTATTTTTTTTAATCTTTTACCTGGGGCTTCATATTGAGATGAATTGATCTTGTCAACATTTGTATTATAAGTAGAATGAATTTTATAGACACAGAACATCTATGGATACATTTTGACTTGATACTTTGCAGTCTAAAGTTTTCAAGTACAGAACTATGAACTTCTAATTCGAAGCCAGAAGTTTTAAGTCTGGAAAACATACTAATGTCAGCTCCAGATGTGATAATCTAATATTGATGTACTTCTTCATATGAGTTGGGCTTAGTACTATTATCTGGAGGAATCCACACTTGTTATACTCACTGGAAAGGGGTGTAGTGCGTGTCTGATAGATCTGCATGATACCATGATGGTTTTCAGCTATACAAAGTATACTGTGGGAAGTGCCAACTTAGAGCAACAAGCTTTCACTGTAGTGGACATCCTTTCCCAAGTCCTGTTTGTAGGTTCTGGATACCTTTTGTTATTTATCCTGCCTGTTGTTTATAGTCACTTGTGTAGGGCTTTATGCAGAGATATTATGGGCTGGGAAGGCTTATGACGTGTGTGGGTATTTATATATATATATATAATATATAAATATATATATACACATCACATTGATAGCCGGGTTCTTGATTGGACTTCATGATCTAAAAGGTCTTTTCCAACCAATATGATTCTGTGACTCTGTGTATGTGTATGAATAACATTGAATAACACTGTTTGAGTGTGATACATTGCTCGTAGTCATTCCTTTGCCTGATATTTTTATTGTAGTAGTGGGATCCCTGTGGAATGAGTTAATCTTAAGTTCTCTGTGAACGGAAGTCACATACCTTCTCTGCACGTACATTCAAAAATACAAAAACCGGCACTTGGTTATTGAAAAAATAAAAATGTATGTTGAACAGCAAACAGAACCTTCCAGTTCTGTGCAAAAGTTATCTTTTAAAGGGTTCTATAGACAAAATAATAATTAGCCTGTCGGGAAAGTATTCTGGGTCTATTACAACTGTTACAAAAATATTCAACTGCACAATAAGTTGATGTAATACAACAGAAGCAGTTACAGTTTTAAGGGTGCTGTGCGGCAAGAAGTTAGCATTGATGTGAATGCTAAATTAGGGCTAAACAAAGAAAGTTCAAACGTGTCTTCAAGAACCTCTCGAGCTCTGATCCTCCGGGAGATGAGATGATCTTCAGTGGCAGAAACTCAGACATACCTACACTCAGAATGTCAGCAGAAAGCAATGGAAATTGCACTGATGAGGTGCTCTGAATTAGATCCACAGAGACTTTGCAAGAAAGGCAGTGCTTTCTGGGCGGGGTGGAGCTTTTCAGCAGTCACACTGCCAACAGAATCCGCTCTATCCTTCCCCTCTCTGGAGTTCCCATTCATATTAAACTATGTGGGACAGTTTTCAATTCTGTACACATCCCCAATGAAGTCAGCTTGTGGTTAAATTATTTATGCCAAGAGTTGAACTCAGTGTTGCATGAGCAATGTGTTCACTTTAATAAAACCTAGGTATGGGGTAGAAGGGAAGAACCTTGACCAGCTAAATAGAATTTTTCGGTGTACTCTGTTGTAAATTGAGTCTGAGGAGGGACATTGAGGGGAAGGTAAAATAAAGCAGGTTAAAAAGTGAGTCAAAAATTATTTTTAGCATATGCTTTTTCTAAACCTAGGGCTGCAGAGATGATGATGTGGCACTGACTGATGCAATTACGTTATCAATATTGAAGGAGTTATAAGAGATCTTACAGAAATGAGAGTCCAGACTTAAGGTTGTTCATTGAGAGACATTTGGGTAGGAGTCTTTGTGACCTTTCTCAACCTGTAAGCAGCAACACTCTAATTTTTTAAGCCCATAATTGCTAGTTGAAGAAATTGATCCAAGGGATAGCTATGGTTCATTATTTCTTTGTAGTAGTTATACTAGACACCTTGTAGAATCACTTCCTGGGGAGAGAGGGATTATTTCATTTTAGCTTGAATCAGCAGTTTTAGAAATTGCAGGGAAAGTTGTCTTCAACTTGTGTGGTTGTTTTCCTCAAGTATATTGAACACTTTCAACTGAAACCGAGAAGACACAGTTTTTCGGACTGATTTTCCTGTTGCTGACAGAGATATGACTCAGAGACGGTCTTTGAGAGCACACTGCACAACTGTGGGCAAATGGAATTAGAGGGTTTACAGCAGATAAGTTATTTTGCTACAGGTTCAGGGTGGACAGCTTGCCTGCCTTTTGCTTCTCCACCCATGCAAATCACAGCATGAGAAATAGCTTCTGTGCTTTTTTATTAATGTAACTTTGTTGCACCTGAAATTACATTGCAGAAATACTATTCTGAACTCTGGTTTCCCAGTGGAAAGCTTAGGTCAGGCAAAGTAGCCTGGAGGGATACATTTGCCTGATTAAATTTGATATATTCTATGTATCTTTCCTTGCTTCTAGCCTTCCCCTAGTACATTTATTCTACAAGCTCCAAGTCAGTAATCAACTTCAGCACCCACATATTAGAGTGATTATTATTTTATTATATATAATACCTTACGTCTGAACCTCGCTGTTCTTTTTATGTAAACAAAAGATGGGAAATGTTTATCTCAAAGTACAAATTTAAACTGTACCATACATATGTAAAAAGACAGCTTTAGACTTGTATTACCTTTATAAATTAATGCCTGTTACAAAAGAAAAAATTCCTGTCATTGAAGCCACAAAATGTACAATTATGAATCATCAGAGGCAGCCAATTCTTTCATTTTATTCTCTCTTAGAGAAAGAATTGTACACTAGAAAAAAATCCTTTTTGAAAAAGGCACAACAAGAGTTTGAAAAAAAAACCCTGAATCTCTTGGGTGTTAAAAATATTTGAAGGTATTTTTGGTTGAAGTCAAACTTAAAAAGATAAGAAATATCACAGACTAAAAACACATTAAAGAGAAAAAAAATAGTTTCTCAAGAAAATCTTAGATCATTTGCTGAAAATTGTGTTCTGGTGTTGTTTAATGACACTACTGAAGTCTACTTTCCAGTGTATTTGCTTTTTTAAATTGTTGCCACCTTGGCTGCTTTATAGCACTTCCCTTGCATACTGCATTCAGAGAGCCAACTTCCTTGATGCTCTTTAGCCCTCTCAGCCCTCTGCTTGCTGGTTATCAGCACACACATGGCTGCAGATCAAACAGAACACAGAAAACTGTTTAACTCACTCATAGTTTTTCTGTTAGTAGCAATAATCATTAGTTCTTGTGCCCAGCTATCAATTTTCTTGACCTTTCTTTGAGATTTTACCTGTCTTAGTTCAAATACGGTGGAAATTTCCTGATAGATTAAGAATTTACTAAGTTGAAGTGATAGAACTTCTGGAGAATTGTAACGTACTCTCATCAATTCATTTTCTATGGAACACCATCTGAAAAATAAGCAAGCCACAATATTTTGCTATTTTTTTTTAGCAAGAAAATATTTTACACAGATACATTTCAGTTTTGCAAAATTTTAGTCTTGTTGAATACAACCCAAGGTTCCTCATTACAAACTGAACATCTGGAGAGGAAAATAAGTTACAGCAAAGTGAGGAATTTTTCATGTGCTTCCCAAGATTATTTCAAGTTTAATTATTTCTCTATTTAACTACAAAGAAATCTCTATATATGTTTCAGATGAGCAAAACAAACAGTTTTATTTGTGTTGGTTGCTCTATGTTTTGCCATCTTCTAAAAATTCCAAAACCTACAAAATGTTGTGTTTAACTAAAGATTGTAAAAAAATTTGTTGAGTTGATGAAACAGGCTTCAGCATGAAACAGTCATTCTGCATTATCTCCTGGCCCAAACTGTCTCCTTACCTATTTACGGGGCAAAAAAGTTATGGAAGAAAAAATTGCCATCTATTTTACTCGTAAGTCTTCTGCAAGAAAAATCTGCAACTTGTTTAATGAAATACGCTCTTTAAATGAGGTGATAGAAAGAAATACATTGGGAGCCAGCTTAAATAAATCAAGACATATCAAAAACGTTCAAAGATGATTAGAAGACTGAAAATGCAAATAAGCATTGGCTAGATTTTTTTGAGTGCTTGAGTCGGATGCCTAGCTCCTACTAATTTCAGTGGGATTTAACTGTCTAACCTGCCTAAGTGATCTTGAAAAATAACACAAGCTGCCTGTCTGCATCACTAGGCGCCTAAACACTTTTGGAAAATTTGTCCCTGGATGTCCTTAATAAAGAAAAATGACACATCAAAATGTAAGAGTCTATTCTCAAAGTAGGGAGAGCTCGAAGAGCAGCATATCAGAAAAATCCCTCCTGAGTTCATGACAGGTGACTCCGTTGCTGATTCCAAAGTTTATAGTGAGCTGCAGTACTTTAAATAATTTTCTGCGAATGGTATCTTTGTCTATTAAAATACTCCAGAAGTATTTTCTGCTTGTCCAATTATGCCTAACAGGCAAGGTTTAGGTAAAAACTGCAGTAAATAAAATATAATCTCAGTGCAGTCTGAGGTATTCATGCTGTTAACAGACTGTATTTCTTTTGCTGTGGGTTGCACCTGATACTGAAGATTAAACACTTCACTGATCTTTGCAATATTCTTTAATGAAGTGCCTTATTTAAGAAAATATGTTGCATGTTAACTATCCATGAATTGCTACATAGTGCCTATTGAAATTTAATTAGTGTTAAGTAGCATATCCAGTGGATCATGTAATTAATTGCAGGTTACATATTCAAAAATCAATGTTTTTGTTAGTGGTATGAGTAGTACAATGAGTAGTTAGGCACTGAGACATCTAGGTATAGGAGCCCTAGCAAAGGTGTCATTTAATACATCAAACATCCATTCCTTTTCTATATTCTATCAGGAAATATATGAACAACCTAGAAATTTACTTGAATTTGTTAGCTGGGATGAATTATTGTCTGAGTCTCATTTTACTTGAACACTTTAGTGTTTAAGTGAGGATCCACTGAGTTTTATAGGCTTAAGAGAGAGTATAAATTTGATAATGTTCCTGTGATGACAGCATGACCAAGGCCCCCATTACAAGCTAGAGCCAGACTGAAGATCTCAAAACACAGAACATAGAACTGCAGAATCAATTAAAAATGCATTAGATTGCTGAATATTATCTATCAGTATTATCATATGAATAGCCAGCTGCTGTAGTGTGTTGTGTGTGCTGTTTTTGCAAGCAAGAACTGGAATTACTTTCAAACCATTGCTCCAAAAACAACTTTATACAAAGTATACTTCTGCCTTATACATAGATGTAACATCTAGGTACAGGAGGCTATAGGAAAAGCAAGATTCTTCTTGAAATTTAAAGAACTTCCTTGGTGTTATCTGTAATATTACCTATGGATAAACGAGATCGTGTATGAAGGTCCTTTTCTTTAGTGTCTCCCATGAAAGCTGTTGTAGATCAGCGCAGTGGTAAAACCAAAGACATTTTTTCTTCTGAGTGTTCAATAACTATGGAGAGGAATGTAAATGTGTTATATTTTCAGAATGACAGTTGGGCCTTTAATGTATCTTTAGTAGAGCAAAATGAACAAAAATGAGATCAAGTCTTTGAATTCCTGTAACTAAAAAGGGAAACTACAAAGCTGTTTTAAAGAATACTATTCAGAATAGAAACATGTAGTAATAACCCAGTTGGCACTTGTGTGCATGCTGAAAGCGACATTAATATTTGTATTTATTGTCTCTATTCAATTCACAGAATGGCGGCAAATGGTCATACTCAGCTGATAACTTCCTCTCAGGTAATTGCATTTTCCTTCACTGTTGTAAATGTTATTCCCTATTTCTGCAGTTGCATAATAGATTTTAAGTATCAACTCATTACCATCCACATGAGAGTAAACATATAACCCTAACTCATATGAGGTCTAAAATTGCAGTTAGCATTTTTCTTAAAATCATGTATGATTGATAGGAATTTTATGTTCCAGAAAATAAAGATTCAATTGATGAATGGAACAGAATTTCTCAAATAATTGTATGTATCGCATACCATACCAAATTAAAAAACCAACAATAACAACATTATTACCATAACAAACAAAAGAAAGGAATCTAAGGGAAATATATTATAGTCCATTAGTGGAAGAAAGGAAGTTTGGGGAAAAAAAATTATGTCTTTTATTTTTAAAATCTTTTTCTGCAAAATCATGTCCTGTATGATCAAAAGCATAAAGATTTGGAAAGATTATTTATTTGGAAATTACCTTTTTCTTCATGGCAGCTGTCAGATTCTATTTATTTATCTATTTTTCTATCATTCTTCTGATTTGAAGTTTTTAATAATTGATGCCTGTGTTTTTGCATGTTTTGCTTGTAATATTTGAGAAAATTATGTGTAACGTTGTCTAGTAGAAGCTTAGTTCAAAAACACCAGAAAGGCTAGTCTAGGATTTGGTTGGTTTATTTGTGATTTGCCTCAATTGTTATTTTGCAGATCTAGGCAAGTCATTTTATCTTACACTTCAATTTCCCATCTGCAGTGTGCGGATAGCACACTGCTTTGTCTCACAGGAATATTGCTGTGAATAAATACATTACAGTTTGTATTGCAGTCAAATTCTTTACTTTGGAGATACTGTTAAGATAAGCATCTTATATAGATTTGAGTGTAAAACACACTTTATTCATAATTGATTGCCAGCTTATATATACATATATATCCGCATGTACAGCAAGGTAATTCCAGTACAGCAGAAAGTAGGCTATACTAAAAATTAACATTCACTTGGGTGTGCAGCTGAGTTTCTGACAATTTCCTACTATTGATTTGGCATAATGCAATAATGTACTCCAGCAAAACCTTTACAATGCAGATGGTGCTGCTGTGTTCTATGCAGATGGCACTGATTTACTGGTAGGTTCTACAAAGTACAGGAAGTGTTTCATTAGTAGTGTGGATTGACAGCTCAGAGCGGGAATAATAAGGTGCTAGACTATTCGTGCTTCTCCCTGACTGAGTATCTTCAAAGCTGAAAACCAGGGTGAGCCTGAGGTGAATAATCCAAGCCCATGTTTCCACGACAAAACTATCAGCCTACAACACACACGTTTTTTTTTTTTTTTTTTTTTTTTTTGCTTCTGAGAGGTGGCAATTCTATGTTAGCAACTTCTGAAAGTCAAGACATTCGGCAATTCAACATACAGATCTGAAAACAGATGGCTTTTTAATCATGATTACAAGTATGATTTTGTCCATTCCCTTTGTTTTGTGAGTAGAGAGTTAAAAGATACAAATACTATATATGGTCTTTAACTAAACAGTACACACAAGAAGGCCCTTCAGTATCTGTAAAATCAGAGAAATGCAGGCATCTCTCATTATACTTGCTGTCACTTCAAAAAATGTATGGGGAGGGCAGAATAGTAGAAAGAAAGTGACTTGTAATATTGAAATAAAAAACAATGCTAGAACCTTGAGTTCTTTCCTTTTTTTTTTCTTCCTTCTGCATTCTTCTTCCTCTAAATTCAAGTGAATGCACATGAATCCTTGAATGACAGTATCCTCCTCCTCTGTAGCCTTGGGCCTCCCTCTGAGCAGGGACTTCTAGTCACATCAAACAGCACCTGAACGAGGAGCAATTGTGTGAAGTGCACAAATGCAAGGTAGGACAAGAGCACCAAACTAATTTTAACTTGTGACCTAATCAAAGGTTTGAACCCAAGTCTCCTGAGATAAAAGGCTATTGCACTTATTTTTCATCTGAAAAGCCATTTGGACTGCATATAGACTGTTCCCCTTGAGGAAAGGTGTCAGATTGATGTACTGCAGCACAAGATGGGAGTGTAAATGTATGTGATGTTCATGGACTAGTGAATAGAGCTAGTTTACTATGAAATGAATTACTCGCAAAATAAACGGGCTACCTCTAACCCCAACTGCTGCTTTCATATTTGAAGATGGTGATAGCTCAGCTCTAAATGGGTGTTGATTCTGACACATTCTTAATGACACTGACATATGAGGGAAACTGTAAATGCTGAAAACTTGTTCTCATTTTTATCATAAATATACTAGAACAGAGAAAGTAACTTACAGGAATTAAAATAATGGAAATTGCTTATTGCTTCATTGTCACAGTGCTGCAGATTCATTTATTCAAAGGCTCTTTGGCTAATATGGATATGCTTGAAACTATGCGGCCTTTGTATTTAATAGCCAGGGAGACATAGTGAGTCTATTTAGTCTTCATCAAAAGTGCAGACAAGCAGCCTGTTATTTTGCACTATTGTAAGGCCCAGCAGATTTTAAGGACAATTTTTGCTTCATGTTTCTTGTCAAATCTAAGTGGAGACTTTTAAAGGAACCCGAAAGGCTGGATACCTACTCTTTTCAAATATCGAGGCCACTCAGGAATGACCATCACTAGATTAACTGCACTTCTTTGCTATACGAAGTCTACATTTGATGCCTTTTAGCAAGAGACTTGGTAAGGTAATTTTGAGATGGACTGTTGTTTACCTGGCTTATGATCTGAAAGATTCAGTGTACTATAGGCAGTTTGGTTGTCACTGGGGCACTAAAACAGAGTATAAGTCTTAGAACCTCCCTGGATTTAAGGAATGATGGAATATAATTCTTCACAATGTCTAAGAGCTAGTGGTCAGCCTGAAAAATAATTTAGAAAAAAGCTATGTAAATTCAGTGTTTTCATGTTTTGAAACCTTTTACAATTTGGGGGTTACGGTAGCTTTTATTGTACTCTGTACTTAATGATAATGCATAAGAGTGAAAATAATTCAGTATGATAACTTGCAAGTGATGGCTTTAAAATTAAATTACTGAGGTCCAGTCAGAAATACCTATGCAACTAGACTTTTTTAGCTCTTCATATATTCTTTCATTATTACATAATAGAAAGAGAAATGTATTTCAAAAGTAGAGGTACTTAAGTACTGTTAGTAAGTTTGGGGTTATTTCCTGTTTCCTTTCCCTTATTGAACTATAGGTGGTTTTGCCTGATATAAATCTCAAACAAGCAGATAATTTTAGGAGAGGGAACAAAAGGAAAACGATATGCTAAGGAATCCAAACCTAAATTATTGCGCCATTAAAGACTAGTAGTTTTTTATTTTTGTTGATGTTATGGGTGAATATTTCTTTCCTCTCTGGAGATCAAAATTGTTCTACTCTGCACACAGAGCTTTCGGGTCTGAGATTTTAAAATCACACAGCAAACTACACTGCATCACGTCCATTGCTTGAGGCAGTGAAAAAAAGCCAAGAGATGATGAACTGGTTGCTGGGTGGCAGGTTGAGTTTTTAAAATAATAAAAAGGTATGACCTTATGAAAGTGGGTTACAATAATTTTCCTGTTCTATGTAAAAGTAGATTGGCATATAGAAAGATAACATGGCATGTCTATGAGTTCCTAACAGACATGTATCAGGAGGAGAAATAGAAACTGGCTCTCATGAAGGTGTCTTACCTTCGCTGTTAAGATTTGATTATGTTTTCAGGAGGAAACCTTTTTAGAGATTTCAAAAATCATCTATATAAAATCTTAACTTCCAATTATTCAAGTATTTATTGTTTCCCTAACAGTAAATCTTAATACAATTTGTTTTCCTTCTTGTTATTTCAAGAAGTTTACATGGTTCGTGGAAAAAAAAAAAAAAAAAAAACTGAATCAGCAAAGGACTGCATTGAATAATACCTTACTGTCAGTGACTGGTGTAATTGAGGAATAGAAATATCTAGCATTTTCCCATTCTAGATTTCTATTAGAAAAAAAAGCCATACTAGAGCAAGGTAGTCTACGGAGATGGCAAAGTATGAAAATGATGGTGTTTTGTAAGACTTGTAGATCCTAGAATCATCCAAAATATCTGTCTTTTCATATCTGTTTGGTTTAAACTTAAAAACATGGTCCTGAAAATCACCTTGCTCCTGTTCCTTCATTCAGAAATATGAATCATTATCAATAACTGCTGAATAACAGTTATTTTCCATTATCTTTATTCCTTTGGATTCTTATTTCATCATTGCTCAAATACAACATACAGAAGAAAACAGTTTGTGTTTATATGCCTTCTGCAGACCAACTTACACGGCCGCTCACCACTAGCAGTACTCTTATGGAAAGGTGGTGATGCTGTGACACACATCTTTATTTTTCTTTAGCCTGATTATAGTAAATATAGCTGTCAGCATGCCCCAAATCTGTTTTATTCCGAGTGCCTTCTCAAACTCTGGTGGATCAGAAGATATTTCACTTCCATTTTGGTTTTCTTATTCAATGTCCTGGAATAAAAGGCATATTATTTCAGTACATTTAAAAAAATTGTAGTTTTGGAGGGTTGTGGGGTGGTTAGACAGTACTTTATGATGCTTCTGTGACTAGAATAGTTAATGATGAATTTGATTTCTGGATGTGAATGTAGCACATACTCTTGGTTTATATTCCTTGTTGACCCATAAGGAATAGGGTCTTGGAAAAGCGGCTCTACTCTATTTGATTATTTTTAGTCCTATCTATTGAAGTAGTCCCTTAATTTTTTGTTTTGTTTTGGTAATTTGGCAATCGTATTTACAGTTTAAGATCAAATTATTTTTAAGATCAAAGAAATTTTGTGGGACACTCTATAGATGACTTTCAAATTCTAGTCTATTAAGAGCACTTAAAAAATAAAACTGAATCATAATATATGTATTTAATTTTTGTTTTGTCTGTTTTTTCCATGCATTATTTATTTCAACTTTTAATTTGGGGAGAGGTTTGACTTAGCATTGTACATGTAAGAAATGTGATGGAAAATTCCACGTTCAGTAGGCGCTTCTTCAAGTGAGAATATGTTATGCCAGTCTAAACTGGGAGAAGCAGCCAACCAGAAAACTCTGAAAACATGAGCAGTTTCTCTTCTACTGCCAGCTATAGCCATCAGATGATCTTGGCAAAAAAATCAGTCTGGGCCAGGTGCAAACCTATTGAAGTAATAGATTAGATGAACCTTTTTTCTCATGTGGTCATATGCACATTTATGTTTGCTGTGATGCCATAATGCAGCCCTATGATAGAAAGCTGCTGATGGCTCTAAAAAGTACCACTTTCAACAATGAGCAGAGCTTGTTATCTGTTCTAGTTCATCTGTCCATCAGCAGAATTTCGTAGCAGAGCTATTCTGTACCAGACAAGGAGCTGCTTATGTTCTTCAGTGACTCCCACACAGGACTAATCCATGACCACCAACCTCCTTTCAGTTAATAAATTAAAATCAAACTGACTTCTTATTGTTTTAGTGGTTGAAAGAATAAGTGGTTAACACTGTAAGTAACTCAGCTCTGCAATTTTATGAGGTGTGCGAACAAATGTAAATTACAGACATGGCCTTTCAAAGAATGTGCCCCAGAGCAGTCTTGACCAAGATGGTGCAGACATTATATTACATGCAGCTTGAGAATACTGCTGAGGGTTTCTTCTTGATCTGCTTTCATTTATTTTCCACAGCACAGCATCTGCAAGAAACATCTTCTTAACCTTTAGCTGATTTTTTTTTCTGAGAGTTGAGAGGTGTAGAAAAGTAGTGGGTAACATTTTCTCCTAATATACTTTGTTCATTATTCAGTGTTGATGCCTCAGAACTGAAATTTTCTGTTAGTGTGTGTTGATTGCATCTGGGATACTGACAGAAGGCAGGTTAGAACATACACTGACTACCCTCTCCTGGATTCTTGTTTTTTTTTTTTTTTTTGGCAAGCCATCTTGCCAGCTAGTGTGTCTGCAAGCTGATGTGCAACTTGACAGGCTTCATAGCTTTCCAGAGGCCAGTCCAGTAGGTTGCTGGGCAGCTAGGCTCCCCAGCTGCCCACCTGATTGCTTGCCAGACTTCCAAAGCCAAGTCTCCGCAGGTGCAAATCCTGCTATTTCATCAAGAAAATAATCTGTTTCTGTAAGCAAGGCACTTCACCCCCAGGCAATTAGTAAGGCACTGAGTCTGGCAAATGGGAGTAAAAATCTAACAATACAATAAAGTTCCTAGAAGTTTGTAGTCTAAGCAATTCATGCTAGAAAAATATTTTCCCTAAAACTGAAGTCAGTCAACCACTTTAGATGACTTGAAACTTTGCTTCAGGGTGGGAAAATGAAAATCACAAATTCAAGCTTCTATTTTTTAATTTTAGGTACAAAAATAAAATCATCTTTAAGTTGCAGTAGTTTTTGTATGTGAACTTTCTTTTCTCTTTTTTTTTTTTGTTTTTTTGTTTTTTTGTTTTATTCTCTGCCTAATATTGTGGAGGTGGCAGTTGAATATGGAATATGTTTTGTCCAGTATGAATTGCCTTGAATAAATATAATTTTGTACTCAGATGCTGTACTGTCCTGATGTCTGTGACCCCACACGGTGGTGAAAATATTTGATGCAAAGGTAGGTGTTGAATGTACCCCATCCATAATGTAGTTGAAGAAGAAAGAACTTGACTGCAGTCATGATTACATTCTCTTGATGCTATCAGGGTACATCTCCTGACGAACTTATTTTTAGCATTGCAGTATGTACTTTACTCATCTGCATAGTATTCTATCAGTTCAGGACCGACTGAGATTTTCACCTAAATATAAACTGTATATAATCACATTGCTTAATGTACAGAAATTGAATATGTAATGTAGCTTCAGGATTGTTCATTTTAAGCTCCCACAAAATGTAGGAAAAATCAGTAAGTTGTTGTGTTTTGTGAATATAAGGCAAAGTTTAAAAATATAGAAAAAATCCACCTCAGCTTTGTTTTTAGGTAGAAAAGTTCACTTAGTAACTTCACTTCAATGATTTTTAAGATATTTTAAGGAGTTTCTGACATCTTTATGTTCATTTTTTAGAGAGTTCTCAGCTGTGCAAATCTAAGTTTACATCAGAGGTCACTTCCAAGCCCAGTCGTATTTCATGGGTTTTGCAGGCATTTCTACTTTGGAAAGTTAAAACTACATGGTGCGTAGGAACCAGTAGAAGCAAATGTTATATGTTTTCATTCTTTCCCACCTGCCAAGATGTTTCCCTGATGACTGCAGCCAAGAAAACCATTACAGATGAAGATTAGATTAAAATAAATTGATTTAAAGTCTACAGGATGCTGGCTTTGGGGGAATTTCTCTGTATCAGAAAAGATTTATATAAATTTTTATGTATGTGTGTGTTTTATACATACATATGACATACAGTGTAGTAGGATGCAGAAAGAGATAAATCAAATAGGTCTGGAACTGTATAGGGAGGTCTGGATTTATGAGAGGGGGCTTCAAGAAGGCCTGCATATCTGCAATGTAGGCAGCTATTTTATTGTTCAGGTGGGCCAGTTTTTGTAGTGTTTTTAATGTGCTTCAGTGCTTAATGTGCACTCTTTTGGTGCAGTTTGGAAAATGTAGGGAAATGAACTTCAGTGTTTTGGAGGTTAATTTCTGAACTTACAAATGTCAGATTCATGCAAGTTACATACATCTACACCTACATCTACAAAACCAGTTTGAAGCCACTTTACTGTGATCTCTTATACAGCATTTTATGGGCGTCTACAATCTCTTATTGTTCAGGAGCTTGAGATTCTGGTTCTGTGTTGTTGCTAGACCCATGCACTACTGAATCTGTCACAAGTGCAAGTCTGAGTTCAGCCTCACAAGTATGAATGATTGCACTGGAGTTAATTAAAATGCTGGCTAGACGTTCTATCTGAGTTTCTCTGGACTGGGGGATTGCTTGACAGTGGAAAGATTCAAAAACTTGACAAAATATTGGAAACAGCAGAGAAAAATCAGCAGTTAACCTGTGCTGAATCAACACTTAAATCTGATTTACCACAGCAACAGGTTTGGCTTCAGCTAAAAATCCTTTACAGAGCTTTTTCTTTATGCTAAAATATAGAAATGGTTATACTGAATGACTGTTAAAATAAGAGTTTTTGGAAGGATCATTTATTACAGATAATAATTATCTCTCCTTATTATGTGCCATGAACTACTTAGAATTTTTCCCAAACATACAAACAAAACTACATCCAGAGGAGTAAAAATGTCATCTGCAAATGTGTATCAGCAAATGAAGAGTCTGAAATATGAGATAGGAAAGAGAGGTGACAGAGGCAACGTGAGAACAAGGCAAATATCTTGATACTGATAAAAAGAGAAGTGAGAATCAGTACAATACTAAGAATTGTTGCTAAAGTCTTTAACTAGCTCCTGCCTCTTCTGCTATTTGCAAAATCACACCTTCTGCCACTAGCTTCTTTGTTGTCTGCCTATGGTAACAGGAGCAGCAGTGATCAGTTCTTAATTTTCTCTGCCCCTGACATCTTAAATATTGTTTGTCATGTAATATATCCAGCTGACACCTAATTTGTCTGATAACATATGAGAGTAACAAATCCTAAACAAAACTTAACAGTAATCTCGATTTTGATTCCATTTTCTAAACCACTATAGGAGACGGCAATACTGAAACAGAACCCACTGGATTTTTATGAACATTTCTGCAAATGCAAGTACCTTCTCTCTCTCTTTCTCTCTCTCTCTGTACTACTTGGTGCTGTTGAGAGGACACGGAGCATGAAAGGACTTCTCTTGGTCATGCTGTTAAATCTGATAAACACCTTTAAGAAAAATATTTTTCCAAAAGAGAGCCGTATGTTCTCTCCACATAAGCTGATCTCCTAATAGTACTTTGTAAACCAATTTGGCAGTCGCTGTTGAAAAATACTGTTTAGTTAGTATTCTTTATTATCAAATATATCTTTGTGACATTGGTAAAAGGTGATAGAGTGCTAATTTCTAACAAGTTATTTTAATAATCTAGAGATCAAAATACACAGACATTAGTTGCCCTGTCTATACACAGGCATCCTGTTGAACTAGTCACCTCAGTTCAGCCTGCATTTTCATCCCATGCTTGGATTCATTGCTGATGTTACCTACTGACAGGGGCAGCAGCCTCCTGGCTGAGACTGTACGCTTGCTTCATGTGGGCCACCAAAAGGAAACTGGATAGCACTAATTTTTCGCAGCTTGAGAGAAACACAGCTGAACTCATGACTTAACAATGGAAGAGTTTATAACTCTATATCCATGTCTGGATCATGCAGCACCTTCCTAATGCAATTTTTTGTTTATTGATGCAGGTTGAGAAGACACGCTGTAATACTGGCTTCCTGTTTTGCTTTACGCCTCCTTTTTTTTTTTTTTTTTTTTTTTTAAGGAAATTGTTCATCCGCACTCACTTTGAGTACCTCTGTAGGGGTGTAGGTCTGAGTCAAATATTCAAGTTATGTGCATCTCTGTACATTTTAGAGCATTGTTTATCTTAGATATCTTCCTGCACAAAGTCTGTCTGGACACCTGTAACTGACTGACCTCCAGTTATCTTGTAAATAAAGAAAATGTAGAGGCTAGCTGAGCTGCAGCTATATAAAATGTTTTCAACCTTTCGCTGCAAAGTTAGTACAAGAAAGTCATTTCCTGGATAATGGTGCTTAGAAGCAGCTTGTACCAAGCATCCAGACTTCATTTGTATTCTGTGGACATTCAAATGTTATCATTTAGAAAAAAAATAGAGCTTTTATCTTTTTTTCTTTTCAAACGAACCTTTGAGATGTCCTGCTTAAATCTTCCCTTTTTCTATTTATATACAGAAACAGTAGTGCTGAAATGAAGTAGAATTTGCCCTGTTCTACATTACCAGATTACCATTTATCAAATGAATCTTCGCATGTAAAATCAGTCAATGTTAGCCAAAAATACAAAACCACCACCACCAACGTAAAATATGTAAAAACTTGGTTTTTCTTTTACCTATTTTTAATCTACCCCTTGAAGTTTCTTTTCTCTCTACATTTTCTATTCATGTGAAACCATTATGTATTTTGTATAACGGATATCATAAATAAGAAGATGCTATTTTAGCTGTGGCATTTCTAGGAGAATTTCTTCTCAAAATTCAGTCCCCATAAATCAGAAATAAAACTTCTGGAGGTTTTGAGAGGCAGCTGGGATTACGCGTGCTCACTCTGCAGATTAGGACTCTGTCAAGATCTACATCTGAGCAGTAATAAACTCAAGCTCTGTAACAAGTTAAATTTGGATAGGTACCGTTTAGTCCGTAAATCTCCACAAACAAGTTTGACCTCCTGTCTTAGAGATTTGCTTTTGTTTGCGTCTCTACTGCCTTTTCTTTTCTTTGTTAGTTTTTTGTTTGTTTCATATACTGTGTTTAGGAACTACAATATATACAAAATTCTGTAAGCGTGGTATGGATTTTGTCATTCTGTGCTATATTCTCATTTAAACTGTAAAAAGAAAAAAAATGCTATTTTTTAATCCAAGAAAATGTCTCCCATGGGTGACTTTCACAAAATAGGAGGAAGGATGCAGTGTCTGAGGCACGAACTCAGATGTGATCGATCCAAATCGTTTATTACAGGTTCTAACATCCCTTGTATACATTCACAGGTTTTCTCTTTTAACTTTCCCACCCGCCTTTACATGTCAACAAAACATTCCACAAACATTCCTTAACTGTGCACTCAGGTGCTTATCCAATCAGAGCCATGCATCTAGGAGCGTTCTTCCTCCAATCAGAGTCATCATCACGTGGCCATCACACAGCTTACTTGACTTTTGCTTTTCTTCTAGAGATGTCCTTGGTTCTCAGCGTTGCTTTCTCATGCTGTTTATCTTGCTCCACAGCTGCTGCTCTGAATAGTCTTTCTAGTATTCCCACAGAAAGATACACTGATAATTTTTGAGTATGACTCTAGAGTATTTCTAAAATTTGCTTCTGGAGAAATTAATTTATACTTCGAGCTGTCACTACTAGTGAATTTTCTCCAGTCTCTTAACTGAATTAAATTTCAAAATATACTGTTTTTTTCTCATTTACTAAGAGATTGAATAGCTATAGATGTATATATGCTATCTTTCTGTAGAAGCTTTGTATTTCACAAGTTTCATTTCTTCTGCTGAATTAAGTTGCAAAACTATGGTCTTAATCCTTTTTCTTTGAATAATATTGGAAACATTATGTATGGGGATGTATGCATTATTTTTATATACCGAAAGCATAATATATAACTAAATTCCAGTTAGCAGCTGCTAGGCACTACATGTGAAAATGAGGAGACATTTTGCATACTGACATTATTTAAAGATATGCACAGAATTCCTTTACCTCATCTGCAATAAGAGAGAAATTTCTTCTCATTTCTTGCGGTATGAGCAGTAATAAAGAACAGCTGCTGAAAGAGCTGGGTTTTGTGGCCCTAAATGAATATTGCAGGATCTTTCTTGTTGGGAATGTTGAGAGACCAGAATATGCGTGAAACAAAGTACCCACTTAACTCTGATTTGGTTGGTGGCACAGTTGTTGGGTGACTCCAAGAGACTTTTTGTTTGTACACTGGGTGTGCTCATCTAGAATAGACCGGGTAGGAAATACAAAGTCATTTTCAAAGAAATAAGGTTGTTGCAGCATGAAAGCTGTTACAAATTATGTGTCACAGAGCAAATACCATCCTTTATAGGTCTTTTATCACACTAATAGCTCATTTTAATATGAGAGGCCAAACACTCATGCCAGCTGCTGCTATACATCTAGTAGGTCTGGATTTGTGTAACTGAGGGTGGCTGTTGTCTTACAGACTATGTGTGGACGACAATCTGGAGGTCTACCTAGAGATAAAGAAATAAGCAGGAGCAGCAGTGCAACGGAGGAGCAATTGCTGTCCATCCTTATCATGCCAAGAGAAAATTAATTTGCTAGCATAATTTACAGGTGTGCACAAATCAGATATGCCAAGTACCAACCTGACTGTACTGTAGTCTTTTTGTAATTTTATGTTTTCCTGTGTTCATTTTCCATATTTGAATTATCTGCTTTATCGTGATATCTTTCATCAGCTGCTAGCTCTGGCCATTAGGGCTTACTTCAGTTTTGGCTGAACTGTGTTAACATCTGTTCCTTTTATTTTGCTATATTAAAGCAAAAAAGAAAAAAAAGGAAAGAGAAAAAGAAAAGAGAAAAAGAGCACTGTTGAGAGATACATTTTTGAATGCAATTTCACTTCGTCATGCAGCTGATTTTAAGACTTCTGAATACTTTCCTCGCTGTGTAAGGTTTTTGTCCGGGAGAAAAATTTGAACTTAAGGAACTCATTCTGCAGAAGGACACAGGGAGAGATTAATTCTTTGTGATATTTTCTGAAATTCAGTCAAAAAGGTTAACTGCTATTGCATAATTTTGGTTATAGAGTATATAGGTCCTGCATCAGAAATATCTTTTCTCATTCTCTAAAGAATTTATGAGTAAATCTCATGTGAAAATACATATACATGTGTGATATTTTTCACTGAAAAGCATTTTTTGAACAGTGAGAAGGTGTTGCCATGTTGTAAAACTTTGAGAGTTTGGAAGCCAACACCTGGCAATATATATAGATATATTTCTTTTGTGATCTTGAGTTTAATGCTTCTTTAGAATGCAGTAGATTCAGCTTCAGAGGGCTGCAAGCTACCTATAGGAGCTCAGGAATTTTTGTCAGAAATACTGCTGAAGTTCTCTGGACAGGAGATGCAGTCCCTAGGGGAGGAAAAGTGCAGTGTTTTTCACGTGTTAGGTGCTATGTGAAATTTTAAGATTTTTTTTTTAATTTGCGAAACTAATGGCATAAAAGTGAAGATTTTTTTTGAAAAGCATGGTGGTCCATAGTTCCAGGGCTTTCTGTCAACTGATAATTCCTGAATGCACTCTTGTCATGGTTTTATGATTTTCAGTTATTGGTACTCCACATCATAACATCATGTAGTGAATGTACCTGGTCCTCAGAAGAGAAGGACTACTACATTCCCCACGGTACTTTGCTCCTCTGTTACCATTTTCCAGCCGGAGGGAAAAGATAAAAGCTCGCAGTATAAAAACTTGCAGATCAAGAGACCTCGTCCCTTTTTCCGCCGTCTCTCGTCCTGGCAGCACCTCGCTCTCCAGCCGTCTTATCGTCGGTAGTAGAGTAAGGCCTACCTTGATTTTGGGACATTCTCTCTCTCTGTATTGGATTTCTCAGCTTAAATTGTAATTATATTGTATTATAGTGTATTGTTTTGCATTCCGGTATTTTATTTAGTAAATTAGTTTGTTTCTCCTCAGATTGTTGCCGCTGTTCTTTGCTCTCAGGGCCATCTCCCTACGCTTTTCCCCTTTCCCCTTTTCCTGGGACGTGGGCCCGTGGGTCCCCCGTCCCCTTCGTCACGGAATCGGGCCTAACGCCCGTAAACCATTGACATTTTTTGGTGGAGAATGCGGGCATTAGATGTTGATTTCTCTTTTAAAATTGCCCTTTAAGGCAGTGCATTCCATCATTATTTCTTTTTTAATGCTCAGAACGTACTGGGCCTTTATTAAGCTTGTCACGCTGCTCTATGGAGCTTTTTGTATATGTAAGCAATTGAAAACATTGATGGAAATGCCTTGGTATCTATATACATTGTATACAATGTGGCATACAGCTCCAGAGGAAGCTGCTAATATTACAGAACTTGTGATTTTAAAACCATCTCCCAGTCTCTCCTTTGAATCCCTGATGCATTTTCTGAATGCCCATTTGACCATGTTGTCAATCTCCTTGAATGCACTACTCATCATTCTAGTCATTTCACTCAGTATCTATTTTTTGAGGAAGTCTTCTCCAAAGCCAGAGGATACTGAGTGGCAGGGAGTGTGGAGAAAATTGGGAGCGACCTTAGAGAGATGGGCATCTCCGGTGTCATGGAACTTTACTCCTGAACACCTGGAAGATCCTGAGAGCCTAAGTGAATATTTGAGACAGGGATGTGACAGCTTTGGCAAATCTGAGGAGGCACAAATCATTTGGGGCCTAGCTCATGCTTATCGGGCCTTATTCAATACTATCCCAGAGAGGGAGAGCCAGTTTGAAAATGAGAGACAGTGTTTCCAAACCAAAATACAGGGTCTCCAAACCAAAATAGATCGTTTCCAAGCTGAGAGAGAGAGTTTTCAAAGTGAAAGGGAGAGTTTCCGTCAGAAAGTACTGAATGAGCGAGAGAGTCTCCAAGCCAACATGCAGAGTTTCGAGGAGCGGTTCCGAGCTGAAAGTGGGAATCTCCTAACCAGAGAAAGGAATCTCCAAATCGGCCAAAAGTGTCTCCAAGCTGAGAAAGAAATTCTCCAAGCTGAAAAGGAAGATCTCCGAGCTGAAAGAAATAATCTCCGATCTCAGGAAAACATCTTCCTATCGGAATGGTACACCTTCCAAAATGAGTGGGACACTCTGCAATCTGAGCGAGACACCTTCCAAAATGAGTGGGACACTCTACAATCCCAGCTTAACAGTCTCCAAACAGAACTACACGCCCTCCAATCCAACTTTCATGCCGTAACAGAAAAGTTGGTCCAAGCCGAGCTTGAGAGGCAGAACATGAAAAACAACCAGCCTGATCAACCACAGGAGGTACCACAACTGATTTCAGTTGCCCCTGTAAAAGGATGGAAGGTGAAACGAATATCGCTTCCTTCGGAACAGGAGACAGCAAAGTGAGAAGGTCCAGGGGAGCCACCCCAAAGTCCAGGGGAAGGGCCCTCAATGAGATCCCGGTCACCAACGCCCACCAGGGCAACAACAACTGAAAGAGACGTTGAAACCCTTACTACTTGTCCTCTGAAAATGACTGAACTTTGAGTCTTGAGAAAAGACTTTACACGGCACCCAGGTGAACGCATTGTCACCTGGTTACTTCGATGCTGGGACAGTGGGGCCAACAGTGCACTGCTAGACAGTACAGAAGCCCGCCAGCTGGGAAGTATTGCCAGAGACTCAGCAATTGACAGAGATATCAGTAGAGGCCAGGATCAGTCCTTCACCCTTTGGAAGCGGATGCTATTAGCCGTGAAGGAAAAATACCCCTTCAAAAACGATCTGATGCCTGAGGCAAAGAAATGGACTACTATGGAAAAAGGCATCCATTATTTGAATGCGCTGTAGTGGAAATGTTACATGACCCTGGATTCATTCCTGATGATCCAAACCAGGAGCATCATCCTGAGAGAATCAGGTGTACACCAGACATGTGGCGTACATTCACAAGAACTGCACCAGAAAAGTACACTGGTACATTAGCAGCCATGTATGGCAGATGGGAAAGAAGACCCCCTATGGGTGAACTGATTTTCAGGCTCCATGACTTTGAGCTACATTTAACCCCTCTGCAAGTTGCTATTGTAAAGGTAACTGAAAGGCTGGATAGACTTGAGAGGGATCATGATGATATAATAGAGGAACTGACTTCTTTGCCTCATGACGATAAACCTGATGACAATCAGGATTATCGAGACACCCTACGGGAGGGGCTGAGCAATTTGTTTTCCTCCCAATTTGCATCATCCAATGTCTCAGCTATTAGAAGAAGAAAACATTCTCCTGCTCGAGCAAGTGACAACAGCAAGACTATGTCGTGTGTTGTCTTGTGGCGTTTCCTACGTGACCATGGAGAAGACATGAAGAAGTGGCACAAAAAACCCACTCCTGCACTACAAGCACGGGTAGAAGAACTGCTAGCCAAATCAATCACCAAGGCGAAATCCTCCGCTCCTGTCACTGCGGGACGTGGCAAAAGCCATAAGGGCCCTGATCAGAAGAACAAGGGAGGTAACAAGTAGAGGGGCCCTGCCCCCAGTCAGGGGGGGAAAGGGATAATAGAGTGTATTGGACTGTGTGGATTCGATGGCCTGGCACATCAGAACCACAGCAATATGAGGCACTGGTGGACACCGGTGCACAGTGCACTCTAATGCCCTCGAGTCACCAAGGGCAGACTTAGTTTACATTTCTGGGGTGACTGGGGGTTCCCAAGAGTTGACTGTGTTGGAGGCCGAAATAAGCCTCACTGGTAAAGACTGGCAAAAACATCCTATTGTGACTGGTCCAGGGGCTCCGAGTATACTCGGTATTGATTACCTCAGGAGGGGACATTTCAAGGATCCCAAAGGGTATCGATGGGCCTTTG